>NW_028186579.1:757512-763011 GCF_003343005.1 Rhea americana
GAGGGGCAGGATCACCTCCCTCAACCTGCTGGCAACACTCTTCCTAATGCAGCCCAGGATACCATTGGATACCATTTGAATTGCAGGAGCCTACRAAAGTCTGAATATACCTCAGCATTCTGTAAGATTGTCTTTGCTGACTTACTACAAGTTAAGATGAAAACTGTGTATATGCCTGGTGTTATTTCAAGAGAACTAYAGCAGATAATGTCTAACAAACCGGCATCCATAATATTAAACAATTAACGAACACAAGTTGGATTTTGCAAGATACTTTAGAATTTGCATACACACACATGTATGTTTTTAACTTTCTTCAAACATATCACAGGTGACCAGTTCTTGACAACAGCCTTCATACCTCCTCAGTACATATGTGCTGAAGCTATGGTCAGGAATAACTAGGTAGAACAAGAGTTTATATGATTATTTTATAAAAGAGAAATTTATTTAACAGTAGTATCTCTCAGTAAATTAGGCTGACAGGAACAAGTAATTCCAGCACTAATGGATCCAAGTATCTGCCAAGTTCATGACTTGACTTCAGTTTCTTCTACTTGAGGTAGTGTATCCCAAATTGGCTTCTGAATGTGCTCAGGTATTGCTTCTATCTTAGTCTAGAAGTAAAGCAAAAAAGAAAAATATCTATTATATTAACTAATATAGTTAGTACATGTTAGTAATTAACATCTAACTACTTGGCTTTATTTTTTCTGTTTTGAGATATTTCTGATTAAAAATGCCATCTAGTGGCACTTTCAAGTGATACAGCCTCTTTATCCTCTAATACTTGGAAAACGGTCCCTACAAACTATGCACATTTCCTCTRTTGACTTTCCACAGACTTCACTTAGTGTTAGCACTTACATCAAGACTTGATCTCACAACAGTTAATAATGCAAGATGGAAACTTACCTTTTTTACTTCCATGGCAACCCCTTCAGGTAAGTTTCGTTGAACATACTCCAAATACACAGCAGCGGTACTGCCTGTTAAATGTTTTAACTAAAACAGAAATAATGTTTTTTTTTAAATGAACTACTACTTTTAACACTTCAAACGGGGGGGGGAAGGGAGGGAGGGAGAGAGAGAGAGAGACTTTGCTCTAGTTTCTCTAACTCTTGCTATGGGATCAAAGATCTTACAGGAGGGCAGCTTCCACAACATTCTACTGGCGCAGTCAAGCTGTATACAACTCTTASACAAATATAAAGTAGCTATTTCACACCACAGAATTATATATCCTGTCTGTGATCACATGCACTGACTACAGTTAAGTGGTGGATCATAAAAGGCTGCAGACACCAGATCAAATTAATTACAGATTATGTGAGAATTAGCAGCCATTGCATACTCCCAAAATAAGAGTTATAAAGTCCTGCAACTTTATTTCACCTGTGTTCTTGATTTTCTACTTTGTCCTGGATGGCAAAAGTTATGTCRTACAGGATTAGTAAACTTATTGCAGTACAAGTAGCTCCCCACAGACCATAATGTCTGGGAACCTAAGGCAAAGTCCCATTTTGCTAAGCACTGTGAAGATACATGGTAAGAGACACAGAGGACACAAAATGTTTGCAGTAAACCTTTCTGTTAAGAAAGTCAACCACAGCTGTGTTCTAAACATATGTAAGTTTTTGTTATCAGCCACAGAGCCAGTGGTTTGTATATAATTCCTTCCCTGTATTTCCTCCATGCAATTTTTAATTTGCCACAAGATGTTGCATATGGCTAAAGTATTTCAAAAATGGCAGACAAAACTACTGGAAGACAGAACCCTCAAGTGACTGGTAAAGACAATGATTTAGCTGCATCTTCTTGTTGTGAAAGCTTCTATCCCACTGGATATCAAAAGCATAAAACACACAAAGATATAAAATCTACTCTATTACTTAAACATTCCCTGCCCAGCTGACAAGATGGTCAAAATCAGCCTGTTGGTCCAAAAAAAATGTTCTATATAGGCTGCACAGTCAGAAAACCTTGTGTTATATTTCATGTACCTAGGTCAATTGTTTTCTACTATTCCCATCACTCTTATCCCTAACCCGATTAAGTTTTGAGTTCACTCCTGAACTATTCAACATAAATCAATGTCTTTGAATTATGCATCTAAAACATGCTCCCCCCCACCCTCAACTTACCTCTAAACAGACGTAATGTGTTCTCATTTCATACTGAACTCTGTGCTTCTTGTAAATGTGTACAGATTTTAAAAGTGTGAATCGTTCTATCTTCTTCGGAGGTCTATGTCTAAAAACAACAAAAAGAAAGCTTCATAATATTTTACAGAAAGGATACAATATAAGTTATCTGAAAGATTATGCTAAGATGCCTGTTCTTATTTGACACTTAGAAGATACACAAGACAGTATTAAGCATTGGTACAGTTCAGTATTAACCCACACATGCATGGCTAATACTCTGGTATTAGCCAGCATTAGTTCAGAGAAACCAGGGTACTGACAGCTCTAATGAGAGGACGACCAACATTCTTAAGCATAGTTGAAAGGCACTTTTATTGTGACAGTACTGAGTCTGTCACATAACTGCTGCTGTTTTCTGATGACTGTACTGTCATCTAATGAGTGTTAGATTTATAATCTGAGAAGAAATGCTGTCAGATTGCACCTGCTTTTTCTGGAGGAAAAAGAAAGATACAGTTGTAGGCACAGAACAGCAGACGATGCAAGAAGCAGCTGCTACCACATTGCTTCAAGGATCAACTACTTACACTTTTTCAATAGAAATGCCAAGTTCTTTGGCTGCAAGCACTGCGAAATACTCATAGCTGTCCAACACAGTTTTATCATGGCCTTTAACTAAAAGGGATAGTCTCTTGTACAGTGTTTCTGGCTCATCTGAAATAGATACCTGTGTTTGGTAAGAAAAGAAAAAAGTTACCACTCTGTTTTCTTTAACTAAGGCATGCACTGAACTGCTATTTTCTTAGCCTGTATGTCCCATTTGTAAAAGAGGAATAAAAACAAAAAACAAAAACACTGAAACACACACTATTTAGCTGCTCATTTTAGATTATTTTCAATAGGCTGACAATATTACATTGATTGACAGTCCTCAGTTTGATTAGAGAAAGCAAAGGTGTGAAGAGGTTGCTAACTTTCGGACATACAGATAAGAYTTCTTGATCAGGGAAGGCAAGAGGACTCCAGATAAATTTAAGAGCAAAGTCAAGAAAAGCACTTTCCTAAGCCAGCTGCAAGGCTACCTGAACACAGCAGGTTTCCCTAGGCATGTTATCCATTCTGTTTGTCCAGGYGGAACTTTAAGACTTTTAGAGTTTTGATTTCTGATGGCCTGGGGCCAGTGTTCATCTAGAAAACCCTGATATGTGTAGGAAGCACTGAATTTCACATAGGTTTACTCCCAGACAGTACAGTGCAATAAATTCAGTAAGTACCACACATGCCAGAAAGGCTGGGTAGGGACTGCAGGTCTAACACTGTCTGTAGGATTTGGCTTGCTCATTTGTATTATACAACAGGTTTAACAGGTGTTTCTGAAGTCCAGGTCAAAACCAAGGTGCTCAGCTTCTACAGGCAAATGTCTACCACACACCTTCATAAGCTTTCCTCCTTACAAGCCCTGGGCTCCCAGCGTCCAACCCAGAAACAAAGGTCCTGGRTTGGCTAGGTTACTGCAAGCACTCAGCAGGGCCAAAAAGCTTGTACTTCATAGAGTTACAGCTACACAGGAAAGCAACTCTCTAAGAGGCAGGGTCCAAAGAAAAAGYAGTTGTGCATTCTCAGATCTGCTTTCTTGCAGCAAACTATAAGCTATAGGAATCACGCTGAAGAAAAGRTCTCAGTTATCAATAATCTAAACTGCTTCTTTCTCTAATACAAATTAGGGCAGAACTTCAAAAAGCTGATAGAAGAATTCCAATTTTTCTGTACACCCTTTTTATTAAGACCACATGAAAAATACAGTCCTATGAAACACTTACTTACCAAAGGATTAGTCTTATGCACCTGAGTATCAGCATCAGATCCAGCCAGCCGTACTCCCATCAAATCATTGTTTCTAGGCAAGTTGAAAAGTATAAAATCAGCATTAAAGCTGGATTTTTTAGGGAACATGGAGGGGAGAAGTGGAAAAAAGAAAGAGAACCTTTTATACTTACAGAAGAAAGCACTGTCTTCCCATAACTCTGCTTGCATAATTGACATGAAAAGGAAAAGCTGACCCCTGTATAAAATAAACTGTCAGCTATTTTTTTTCCAAATCGGAAACTAGCCAATTAATAGAGAGTTATTAAAAGTTACTTCCATGCATATTACAATGGAACACATTCCTAGGCATTTGTTTGTCAGACTAGATACCACTTCTGCATATTGCAACATTTTCTCCCTAGCTCCACTTCCAAAGTACAGTAAAGTCTATTAGGTCTGTCAAAAGTCAGGACCGACAAGGACTTGCTGTTGTAAAAGCTATTGAAAAAGTATCCTATAAATGCAAAAATGCAGCCACTGTAATTCCCCACTCTTTTTTCATGAAGATGTTCTTTGTGATTTTGAGCATTTGTTCTTTTGAAGAGAACATTTAAACAGAAATAGTAAATAAAGTAGTAAATAAACCATATGAAAGGATAACGTGTTTTCCTTGTTAAAAAAAAGGAATCCAACTGTTAATCAAGAAGCAGCACTGCCCTCACCCTTCTGAATGTTATGTGGCTCCCAATCTTYCTCCAATAATTCTCAACTTGCGAAAGTTATACGCTACTGGAGTTTTTTTTTTGTTTGTTTTTTGTTTTTTTTAAAAAAAAAAGAAAGAAAAAGAAAACAGAACTTAATTTAGTTGTTCACAGCTAAGCATAACTATGTCTAACTACAGGACTCCATTAGGCCTCCAGCCCTCTCCACTACACATTATACATCAATTACAGATCAGCAGTGAATACAGCAGTTTTCTGAAGTAATTCTGCTCACTAATTACCCTATAAGGCCTCCATCAGACACAGCTGGTGACGGTAAGAAGAGGAAGGGCAGTTTCCTGGCTACAAAGCTGGTGCTTAGCTGAAGAGCAGCCCTGACTGGGGCTTGACCGCGCAGCGTTATCGGCGGGGAGGGCGCCCACGGCCGCACCACGCGCCCACGCCTCCCCGCTCCGCGCGCTCAGCGCCCGACGCGGCCTCGCCAAGGGGCGCGGCGGGGCCGGCGCGGTGGCAGCAACCGCCGGCGCCTCCACGCGGAAAAGCTTCCCTGTGCTCCAGGCTCGCGCCCCCTGCAAGCAAAGACGCGGCCGCCCCCGCCGCTCACGGGCTTCTCGGGGGCACCGAGCGGCGCGGCGCGGCGCGGCCCGCCCTGCCCGCCGCCCCTCTTACCTGCCACAGCCGCCGCCACACGCAGCCCGCCGCCATCTTGCCCCGCCCCACCGCCGGCCATAGAGCGTGGCACGGAAGGAAAGAGCGGCCGCGGCCACCAACTTCCGCTTCCTCGAGGCCCGCGGCGACGGAAGAGCGCCCCCGCCGCCCCGCGC
>NW_028186579.1:763213-866937 GCF_003343005.1 Rhea americana
AAAAAACATAACTCGTTGTTTTTACCCAGGAATACTCCTTTTCCCCCAGACATACGGCAGGCAATACAGGAGCTATCATTTTTGCCTGGAACAATTCAGAATCCTTCTGAAAACCTACATACGGTTTCAAATTCTACAGCTGAAGCTCCTTTCCAAACTCCTCTTAAAATACACAGAAGAGGCGTAAGAGCTGGTAGCAAAACACAGCCAACTACGTTTCACCAAAGTACAAAATTCACAGGAAACGACACATAAACCCCTTTGCTTTCACGCGTGCAAACAGTAGCTAACACGCCTTACGCAGGGKCGGATTGGTACCTCCAGTATTTCAGGGCTGGGGTGAAATTAAGCCACCCTAATGCACATGCAGGTAAGCCGTGACCTGCAATTAAGCTACACGCAAGCTCAATGCTAACAGCAGGAACCTGAAACCAGCATAGATCACAAGCTATATCAAACGTATAGTTTTTATTTCATTACTTTCTCTGCCACCTAAAATTACAGTCTGCTTTTTACACTAATGCACCTAAAATATTTACAACCATCTTCTAATAAAATAACAGTTAAATACTGAAAATAAGATTTTTCTCATAAAATATGTTTTTTTATGTACAGGTTTTTATCAAAGAGGACTAAGTTCAATAGTGAACAGTTTTGCATCACCAACCATCAGCAAGAAAACAACTTTCTGAAATAAAACTATGTCCAATTATGTACAAATAGGTAGAACAGCATCTGTTTAACATCAGCCAATGCAACACTCAACAATATGAAGTCAATATTTGAGGCCTAAATTATAATCATGTACTATTTAAGAAATGTGCATTTTTGTTAATGAATAAATGTCTTTGGTTATTTTTTTTTCTATTATCATCTTGGCTGTGCAATAAAACAGCACCTGATTAATGTTACAGATCCAGGCAGATATTATATATATAGTTTAGCACATACAAATACCTGTCCAATTGTTGCTAGAAAAATACAGAACTGCTCTTCAGAATCAAGTCCACAAGTCTCTACATTTCACTCTGTTCTCCACACAGAACTCTCGCTGCTTTCAATTAATATTTTGCTTAAATATTCAGTTTTCTTCCTACCATTAACAGGGCAGTCTGAAAACATCTTTCCATTTTTTTTTCCAGTGTAGAAGCCTTTCTCAGAAAGGTCCTTAGGGTTCAAAACGGTGCAAGTTTGGAAGAGAAAAGGTAGACCCTCCTGGATTGTTTCTACCACAGGCCCCTAAAAGCCAACACAAAATACTGTGCACAAAATCTCCCACTTGGCAAGCCACAAAAATATGCAAAACTTTACTTGTGCAGTCTACAAAATTTACAGCCTCAGTTGATCTAGGTGGCTGCGTACAGCTGAACACCAAGTCCATTGAACCTGGGCAGCAGGGCTCCCGTAAAGCTAAGCTTCACGGCACGCGCGGGGCCTGGCTGGGTGCTCGCAGGCGGATCAGGAAAGAGAAGGGCTGCTCTCTGGTCTCCAGAAAACTCACAGGTAACAGCAATTGAGAACATCAGCTCTTCTACAGCAGAAAGAAGGGAATTCCACCCACTGGTCAAAATCAACCAACCAAAAAAACCCTCCCAAAACAACCCCCCCCCCAAACTCCTGAAACAACCCCGAAATATCAAAACAAATCAGACATGGGAACCTCACTAACCTGAAACTGAGAAGTGATTCCCATTCTCCTGAAGGGCTGTTCTTAAATATCAGAACATTTGACCTGGAGCAGAAACATCAGGTCATTTGGCTTCACGKATTTGGCTCTGACAGAGACATCACATCTCTGCCACTGGTTTTGAACTTGTGGTCATATACGTCTAAAYAGAAGTGCTGTGGTTTACCCTCATTTTGCATAGTCATACGAGAAAGACAGGAAGTAGAAAATAAGATCCACATCATCTCTCAGATTCTGCTTAAGATGTTAGGAAGGCAGAAAAAAGCTCAACTTATTTAAAAAAATTTGAAAATTGGAAGATCTGAAATCACTCTTACAAAACATTTTACAAAATCAGCAACACTCTTCTACTGTGCAAGATTTACAAGAAAATCAGTGCCATTACCTGTGAAAGCTCTAAAATTTGTACTTTCTTATTTTGTCATTAATGGTCCATGCAACCTAACTCCAATTCTTTCTGTGGCTTAAGACTGCAAGGTCCAATTCTTCTGAGACTCTGTTTACACAGAGAACCAGATCCAAACTTATATAAATGGAATTAGACACCCACAGCACCACAGCATGTAGATCGGAGCCTAAGGGGGAAGAAACAGTAATTAAACAGTAACATCATCTCACCTTTGGTGTATATTTTACTAAATAAATAAAAATTGAATTTAACATAATGAGAAAAGGAAGACACAAAATGGCACAATAACATTGCATGCCTAGGAGTAACGTGCTGCTGAAGGCATATATTCCACCAATCTCTGTCCCGTAGGCAGAAACATCTCCCTGTATTTGCCTGGTGAGAGAATAAGCTCCTGAACTGCTGAAGAATACATCCTCCTAAAACTACTGAGATGGCTATTCAAGAGTATGATTTATTGTCACAGCAAAATATATTTCCAGTGCAATCAGATTAACAAGGCAGTGTTCCTGATTCAGTGTTCCCATCAGAYGATGGGAGCCACGGCACAATCATCTTCTTTCTTCAATCCTTGAATTAGGTCATTTTAGAATCAGTGGGTAAAAATCCTGCTAAAAATGGAAGCTCTGAAGTATACAGTATAACCAATGCCTTTACGAACTGCCTAACACATATGCATTAAGGCAAGACAGAACTGAAAAAGTACTGTGATATTATGGATGATATAATCACGCCTGTAATTACTTGGCAGTTAAATCAGATTTTTTTTTTCTCCACCTCCCTTAAAACGGCAGCATGAAGGAAAAGAATTTAATCACCTCCTTAATAGCAACGACATTTAGTCTCTGTAAGATGCTGGAAGTGATCCAGAGTAGGCAAAAAAAAATCCACCAGAAGTGTGTGAAGATGATTCTTCTACACGGGGTAAAATGAAACTTGTAGAGTTAAAGAGTAAAGATCCTACCATGCAAGGCTGCAGGAGAATGACAGCAGAACCAYGAACTTCTCTAATTAGTGGCCTCAGAAGTACTCAGCAAAATGAGCCCAGATAAAAACACCTTATAAGAATATTTGTACCAATTATTTATTTTCCCCCAAAACACAAATTAATAAAAAAGGAAAAAAAAAAGAAAGCAGATTTCTTTTCTAGACCTGGATAAAAGAATTATCATTTTCAACAGGTAGTTTACAATCAGTGGGGAATAAACAAGCAGTCCAAGGTTCCTGATTGATGCATTCAGGTTGTGTTCAGYAGCTGTCTATCGAACAACTCTTATTTACAGCTCAGCATCATCTTGCAATAGATCTGCATCTTCATCATCTAATAAAAGGTCAGCATCCATGACTTCATTCTCTTCCATGACATCACCTAATTCCTGAACAACGTCATTTTCAATGTCACCTACATTTTCAACATGTTTAACCAAACTCATATGATCCAAAGGGATCACACTATGCCCCACTGGCCCAGTAGTTCTTGCAATAGTGGCTGCCATTTCTGCTGCCACAGCAGCTTTCTGAGCCTTCTGCCTTTGCTGTTCTTCTTGTTGTCTGTGAGTCTTCATATGAGCATTGCGGCTTTTGATTTTGAAAAATACCCTAAAATTTCAAAGAAAAAAAAGATAAGAATGTATTGCTTTTGATGAGAGGAGCCAAAAAAGACTCAACAACTTATCAGTACATTTGCTTCCTTGTCCTGAAATAGAAGTCAGTGAAGTCTGCAATGCCATAGTGAGAATTTGGGGGACAGATTATCAGATTTATGCATCCTGACAGCATCAAAATGGCCTTCTCAAACTCTGCTGAAGGTATTCTGCAGCTTCTGCAATTGCTTCAATATCTATGCACAACCTAATTCTCTCTGTACTTAGCTTCACTACAATCTTATGCAATATGGAGAAAATGAAGGAATTCCATGTTAGAATGGACAAGCTGAGGCACAAAGAAACTGCGCAAGTTGCTCATGGCCACATGCAAGTCAGTGGTGAAACGGGAGCCTGCAGTGTCAGAACCAGGAACTCCAGCAGGTTGTGAATTCAGGAAAATTAGAGAGATTAAATGCTGAGGGGAAAGCATCCAAAATGTCATGCAAACCAACCTCTGAAGGATTTGGTAACAGAACACAGTGTCTTAAGAGAAATAGTGCTCTTTTGAGACAACTGGGGTAAAATAAACAATTGCAACACTATTCATTTCACGTATAAACTGGTAAATTTGATGCAGTACTGCAGATAGTCATATTTACTTACTTGCCACACTCCTTACAAGGAAAAATTGTTGTTGGGTCAGTTTCACCACTTGTTGTACTGTGGGCAGGTGAACTTTTGATGGAGCAGTATCCGCTCTGCGTACCAGATTTCTGCTTAGTGCCTGGAATGGTGCATCGTGTTTTTGTCACCTGATTCGTACCTCCATGGATGCGTGCGTGGCCATTTAGCGCTTGCCGGGAACTGAACACCTGGTTTGAGGTGGGAAGGAAAGGAAAACAAAAAGAAATCAAGGAAACAAAAAGAAATCAAAAAATACTGCACTAGAACAGGAACTACAGAAAGTAATATGCTGAATGCATATTAAAATAAAAAACTGTACACCTCAGATATACACAAATAATCCATGTAGTCAAATGCTGTCCCCAGCTATATCCCATAAAGAAATGTACTCATAACACAAATATAACAAAGTGAGTTATGCTATCTCATTACCTTTTAGTTATACAACTGTAACAATCACAGCCCTAACTATATAGTGCTTTTCATCTATACGACATCTCAGGAAACAATTTTATGTAAGTATTAGTGTATTATCTGTATTTTATGTTGCAGGAATTCAAAGCAAGTAAACAAAATGATTTGTCCATAGATACTCAGGACATACCACTGGCAGGGAAAAATATAAAATCTGATTTCCAAAATTCACTATTCATTATGATACAAAACCACTACCATTATTTAAAGATACCAAATGCACGTACAGCACCACAGTTTGGCATTTCACAGATAAAGGAGGACGAAGAAAGTGTGAGACTCTGAAGGGCAGGCAGATCTATAGATCCAACAAGAGGAATAGCAGGTGGGTCAGGAGATTTCTGCGTTTCTCTTTCTTCCTTTCTGTCTTCTTCAATCTCCTCATCTTCCTCTAGAACTTCCTCTTCTCCACTTGTCTGAAATAGATACTGCATTTAAGAAATACTAGAAATATGGCTAAAGACAGAAAATGTATGGGAACAGCATGCTGTTTAGCAAAGTCTGCTTCCAGATTCCAGCTTTTTTTTTTTTTTACCATCTTGGATGAACTTCTTGGTGTTGCAGAAATTACCACCTCTTAAGGGACAAGCTACAGTTCAAGAAGYTTTGTAGCAGCATTCAAAACACCCTCTGTCTGTATTACAAAGCTGTGGCCCAGAGGGTCTACAGATACCAAGATACAATTACCCCTCCCCCCCTTTTAGGATGGCAATGTACACTATATTCACAGTCTAATGAAATGACTTAATAGAAAAAAAATYTCTTAAGATTGCTCAGATTGCTTGAGACAGAGACTTGGCACACAGAGAATTTATTGCCAGTCTAAGTAAATGCTATTTGTGCCAGAAGGGCAGAGCAGTCTTTAGGCATACACACATAGGCACAGGAATAATTTGCAAGAGCTTCATCTGCTTCAACAATAGTAAAAGCCCTAATTATTGGACTAGAGTTAGAAGATGCACTTTTAAAACACTTTTATCTCATATAGTTGAAGAAAGCAAAATCTTGGTGTAGCTGAGGTCATAGAGTTCCTATACGCAATGTAATTTAGAAATATGGAATAAGTTAAGTTGGAAGAGATCTATGTCATCTAGTCCAACCTCCTGCTCAAAACAGGAGTAACTTCAAGAGAGTTACACTTTCACATGTTCATTTAAACTTACCAGGCACTCCTCTCTTTTCTTCTCTAAGCGTGTTCTGTGTTTCCGTCCCAAACGCAAGATTTTTTTCCAAGTATAGTAGTATTCCACACATTGTGCAACTGTCTTAGACTTAACCTGTAGTTAAGTAATTGCAGAAATAGTCCAACATTAATTTTTAGCTTTCATTCAACATGATAAAAAAAAAATCTTAAGATGCTAGTTTTATTTCTCAAACATTAAAATGGAGAAAGAAAGATAATTTGAATATGACGGTAATATTCTTGCAGGAAATTTTAAATTTATTACTTTTCAGTCAAATTTGTACTGATTATTTTAGCTTCAGTACATTTCTCCGAGATTCTCCAGACTCTAGTCAGATGATGATTGAGAGTATACATTTATAGCTTAATTATACAGTACAATCAAGAAATCTAGGAATTAAGATTTGGTTCTCATAAACCTAAATGTTTTTCAATATGTGAACTGACAAGTAATGTATCCACTTCTGCCCCGAGACATACACACCTTATCTTTTCTGCTTTGTGGCAGAACATGAAAATTAAGCCGAAACATGTTCTCTCTTATTAATAGGATTCAAACCTTTCTGAAGTGAGGTTTGATGCTCATGACCCAGGCTCCTTTTAACAAAGTGCCAGAGAACATGGAGACATTAGAGATACACTGTAATTGTCTCATAGATGAAATGCTGTGACTTAGGTGTGCTTATCAGGCTTTTTATTTTAGCACATAATTACAAGGGGCGCACAACCGATTGAAGTGTTTTGGTTTTTTTTAATAGTTTTTTACTGGTTTTGCACTTGCATACATGTGTGCACCAAAGAGAATGTATCATTCCTAACGGCATTCTTCTAACCACCATTGAGTCTATGCCTGCAGCAAGCTGGTTTGTCACTGGAAGGAAAACAGAAAGGGAACAACAGAATGCTGCAAATAGGGAAAAACTGACAAAACAACTTTACCATTTTTTGTACAAATATAAAATCTTTGCTGTAGGTGGACAATGCTTCTTTGAACAGTCTTCTCTCTTGATGTGTCCATTTGTCAGAACCTAAAAAAAAAGCCCCACCAACAASAAAACTCAGTGAATTAATTCTTGCAGTATAAACCTACCACCTTTTTGTACGTTAATTTGGTACATGGAGCAAGAACTGGGAAATCCTAAGCACGTTCCAGTGATTCTTGCTATGCAAATACAAGAATGGCTATACTGACTTAGACCTTGAGTCCATCTAACCCAATATTGTCTCTCCAGTAGTGGTCACAAACGGTTACCTAGAAACAGTAAGATCAGGTCAAGCAAATATAATGCCTCTCCCTATAATGCCTCTGACCACTTTCATTTCAAGGGATCTCCTGAGCCTGCTACAATTGGCTTATTTAGTAACTATCTCTTCTAAGTGCTGGTTAGTCTTCCTTTCAACCAGTTAAACCTCTTGCATCCACAACATCCTTTGCTAAGGAGTTTCACAGGTTAGTAAACCTCCTGCATAAAGAATCATCTCATTTTCTTTGCTTCTTAGCTCCTAGTAGCTTCACTGGATGACCCCTAGTTCTTCAGCTGGAAGGGGAAATAAACACTCAGTCTCTATCCATCCACATCAGTCAAGATTCGTACCATATGTCTCCTTCTCTATATGGGAAATACAAGGTCAAAGCTCATCATTTTAAATGCTTGTATTGCCTATTCCAATATATGCCACTTCACATTCAGTTGCACTCAGGTTCATCTATCATTTTGTTCTCTAGAGAGTCACTCTCACAAGGTACTTCTGCAACTCTTCACATGTATGACTTGATGCTTAAACTTTTTGTGACTGAGGTCACAAGTACAGAGAGATGGTATGTAAACACTCCCATTAAAGCAGTGTGCAGTAAGTGCAAAGTGCTTTCTGATCATTTGATGGAAGCTGTATATAAGCTTTCAAATATTACTATTCTGTATTTGCTTCACCAGTCTACCTCCCCATGAAAATGTGAAGTCAACATTTAAAYTGAAATGAATCTGTGTTTCCAACCAAATCTGCAGTACTAGTCAAATAGAAGGAACACTTAATTGCTCTGCTGCATCAAACCAATTTCCTGTTTGTAAGAATGGACATTATATATATTAAAGGAAGAATTTACAAGAAGTCACAGGGCAGATGCCTTTGAAATTACTTACTCTACAAAAAGATTCTACTTCAGTCTGAGAATGTCTGAAATATCTGAAAGTTTTATCATTACAAGAAATACCTAATATTCTTGTCAATGTTGCCATTCTCCATGTAAGTGCTTGCCACTCTGCTGAATTCAACTGATTTGCACTGGCACCACATGTGGTATTGAACTCTATGGGTTACTTAATATCTACAAAGAATTTATACCTTTTTCATTTACTACAAATGTTTGGCTTTTCAGTGTCAATTCTCAGGTGCACAAGCTTAGTATCTCACCAGTCTGTCATATGCTGAAGACTATAAAATTAACCTTTCTGTAACTTGTTTTCTGTAGGTTTTTCCAGTACTGGATATAAACATGCATTAGTTATTTTCACTGAGATACACACAAAAGCTCGCCATGTATATGAGTCAGAGAAAGGCACTGGCTTCAAGCTACAAGTTTTATCTATTCTGTTACCCACCAAAGGTTTTCTTGATGACACTCTCCCCTACCATCTTTCCCATCTCAAACTAACATCCTCCCCTTCTTATATAATCTGTCATTCATTTGCCTTTACCGTTCCCTTTAGAGTAGCTCCCTCTGGGCCTGATTTAGTATGCCAAAAATGTAACTTTTAAAAAAATCATGACAACATCAAAAGGATAGATATTAGTTTTAAGCAAACCTCTTCAGATAGATTGGTCATCCTCCCCTGCCCCCACCCCACGCTCCTGGAGAAATCACTTTAATGAACTAATTTTATTGCACACCTATGGAGGATTCAGGCCTTACACAGTTTCCCAATAGCTATGGTATTAGCAAAGACCCTTATAAGATTACGAGGGTTAATTGGAAGTAACCTAATTAATAGAATAAATCCTGCGTAGAAAAAAGAAACAGAAGAAAAGCTGTTTTTAACTCTGGTTGCTGGGAAACCGCTTTCGCTCTTGTTAGCTTGAGGGAGATATAGAGAACATGTATAGAGGGATCTGCAATGCAGCAAGAAAGAATTTTGGAATACAGATTAATTTTTAAAGCTGATCTTTACGTTTAGGCATTTATTCCAAATTTCATTTTATCTGCCATATTACAATATTGGTTTTGCACTGCTAACTGACAATAAATATATTCTACAAATCTGCGGCTCTGGGCCCAACCCGTGGATTTCAAGGGAGCTGCACCCAGGGAGCTACCTTGGAGAGATGGCTCAAATCCATTACATAATTTAACTCTAGGTATGATCCACACATCATCACAATATGTATCAGAAATTCTGAGACTGCATGAAGCACACAGGAGGCAGAGAGCCTCCTTCCTGCAATTCTCACTGCAAGGGAACTTCAGACCTGAGAAATTCCACTGTTCAAATGAAAAACAAATCAAATACCTGTTACAGCACTCCTCTTGTGTTAGATGCGTGTTCCCTCTCTCTTCCCTAACATATCATCCTGACAGATGGTGAGGCATTAGGACACAGAGATGAGGGTGTTCTGCCAAGTAGCCCAGGTCAGAATGCCCAGCACCTCTAGCAAACAACAAAAATGCCTTCATTTTTACAACTTGCTTCCCTCATGAGCCAACAAGTTTCGAGGATGAGCTGTTCACTTGTACCCTTGTTTGAATACAGTGCTGAGGATGAGTTTGGATATTTACTGKTTGGGGTATCAGTTAATTCTCATGAGTCAGTGTTGTGCTCTATTTTGCTCTACCCAGCTTTAAATACAGCTGTGCCTGAGGGCTGCCATCTCTGAATCTTTCTCCTACAAAGCAGAAAGCTCAAAGAGTTAACCCAAACAAATGTCACGTGAAGTTATAGTAAGCTATTCATGCAATACATTGTGAGAAATTCCCATACGCCTAGAGTGGATGATTATCAACCACAAATAAGCTATTATTCAAGAGCTGTATGGTGCTAGCACGTGGCTGCCAATATAAGTTGCAATCACATGTTGTATTCAAGAGCATTAGTAATACTTTGTCTTGTTATTTTACGGGACTTAAATCTAGACTGGTGAGGTTTTGTTGTGCTGTGGTAAGCTGACTTAAACTTTCTTTTCTGCTTAAGAAATAGGAATACTCTGATGTTCACAGGTCTCAATGCTAGTTCACCAGAATTAGCGTCATCTCTTGTGCAAGATGAAGCCAAACAGTCTCTCCTGGCTCCTCCTTGTATCACAGTAAAACACTTTCTTAAAGTGTTGTGAATTTGTTTCAGTAAAGACTATTCTTCTTCTTCTGTCACACAGGCAGAAATTTCTTATCTGCTCTGCTAATCAGATCCCTCACTGAGAATGAGGCTTGCTGTGATATGATCTCGATCTCGGTGCTCTCATCCCTGCCTACATCCTCGGGATCATCTCACAAATATGCTCTGGTGCTACCTCATCAGACAAGAGCCCCCAAGACACCCTGGTCCCTGGCTGAAGTCCCTCTTTTCCATCCCATCTTCAGTGCCCAGTTTTTAGATGGCAACAGAATTGTTCTCAAAGGCCCTAGACATCTCCCCCCATCAAGACCTAAAGCCTCATTCTCACATTTATTCACTCACTATCAGGTGCCATCAAAGCCAACACCATCCACGTTTCTGTTGTTGTTGTCAGGCCATGGGGTTAAGGATTTTCTTTAYTAAAGAGTCTTTGCTGCTTGGGAAGCTCTACAGTCACTTGCTACAGTCAAAATGCAGCTTATTACTATACTGACATGACACAATAGCTGCCACTGGAAATGACTGTAAGACCCTGAATATTATGATTGACTGTCTGACCTCCAGAAGATTCTTGGCTTGTTTCTTACTAAGTCAAAATTAGAGATGAAATCTTAAGTCTCTTATGTAAAACCCAAGTCAGTCTGCCTGTCAAAGCAGTCATTAGATGCTACAAAGCATTAAGTGGAAAAGGGCACAGGGAAGAGACTTGCTACCTTGCTATGCTTAGGTGACATCACTTAGGTTCAACACTATCTTGTATACTTCACAGAGTACTTCTGCTCTGTAACTAAAGGGACGTTCTGGCTGTGTTTGTTAAGTCATCATCCCAGACCAGTTGCTTTTAGTTTAGATCCACGCAGAGAGAGGCTCAGTATTCAGTGCTCTGCAACACCAGTGAGAGTTAACAGTACTCTTTGGAAGGATGCTTATGATTATCACATACACTTACCATGCACCACCACAACAGAAGAAGGCGGCATGATAGCAGGTGTTTACATACTAGAAACTGAAGATCTTAACCACTAGTGAATTATGATCTATGAATATCGAGAATTTTAAAGGATCAAATTAAATTTTGAGTTAAAAAGAAAAAATATGTATTCAAGGTAGTTTTACATCTCCAGACCTAAACATTATCATGGACACAATGTTTCTGTACATCATTAGTCAAGTAAGAAGCTGCCAAACTTTTAATAAAAAACTCACAATGTWTCACTCTGCACTGTCCACACCACTTATCAGAGGTTGCCATCCCTGTAGCAAACAGCAGAGTGATCCCATGCTCTAGCTTGGGATGCCAGCCTTGAGCTCTATAATCCAACAGATACAAAGATCACAAGGAAACCTACCAGCGTAGTGGTAATTTGCCAAAGGATGACACTTCAATCTCACTGGTTTCCTCAACAGCAGCTTCTCAAGAGTAACCTAAACAAATAAGCAGGGAAAAACAGAATGAGCAAATGCAGTGAGCTGCAGTGTACAGCTGCATATAAAAGATTAGCTTGTATTATGATATGAAATAGTTTACTGTCTTTTCTTCTTTTCTGTCATACGAAGTCGCATCAAATTATAACAAGGTCCATTTATGCTATACCTCACATAAGAGCACCTAATGTAAACTTGTCCAGCCTTAATAAGCACAGATGTGGATACTTACTAACTTCCAGTTCCTCGCTCCCTTCTGTTTACCCCATACAAACACATCTACAAATGCTTTCAAAGGACTTGAAACAACTGTTACGTTGCTTTAAGCTGCCTGCCCTAGGGTGGGGAGGAAATAGTAATTGTATGATAAAACATAAAAGGGAACATGGACTTTCTCCATATCCATGGCAGACAAGAAAGTAGATGCAAGGTTTAACTGCAACAGGCAAGATTTTGCTTAGGTTTCATAGTAAAGTTTTTAAGTGTAAGAATGGTGAAGCACTGGAACAGTTTCCTGGGAAAAGCTGCAGTGTATCTTACAGTTGGAAGTCTTTTAGAACATCTGTTTAGGTCAATAGGAGTGACATCAAGTATAGTTAATCCTCCTTTGGATCTGGGAGACACATGATTTGTAGATCCCTGAAATTCTTCCCCTGAAGATGCAGAGCCCTGTACAGCAAATTTCAAGCCCTGACAGTAAGTTTCTATTCCCAGTCACCTGTCCCTGACTCCTCAGACACAGTTAACAGAGCTTAAGGACACCGTGATCCAAGTTAAAAACCACTGAGCTGGAAAACCTTGGGAGACTCATTTCAGCCCTGTGGTCTGTTGTATTTTACTTTAAACTGACTTTTCAGGAAAGGGGGTAAGAGCTTGTCTTCCCTTAACACCAGGCAAAATGGATGTTTTGCCCCAGCTGGTAACACTCCCATCACTAAACTGATAACATTTTTAATGCATTATCTATATGAGAACCATGTGCAATTATCCCATGGTTCTGAACAATTAAACAGATATGATTGCTGCTACAAAATAGGATTTTATGAAGGTTAGGAGAAGACTAAGCCCTCTGTGACCAAATATAAAGCCTGTGCAATATTAGGGCTGGAGAAAGCACTGGGAGACATTCAAAGCCCCAAGGCTATAAACTGAGTAATCTTATCTATCCGAAATGTGCAGTAAGCCTCCAGAGAGGCTCTGCTTTGAAATTTAAATTTATTGAAGAATGGAAGAAAAAAGCCATTCCTCAAAAATGTTGCAGGATGTTTAAAACATCACTGCTAATCAATCGGAAATCTCTTTTTTGTATAACCAAATCTAAATCCATTTAATAAAGCATGCTAATTTATCTGCGGAAGAGAAGCATCTCTCTCCTTTCAGCTTCTTATCTTACCATAATATCTCCTTTCGCCTCAAAGAGAGAGTGCAAAGCATATTCTGAGTTTGTTCCTCCACCAGGTAACACACTGGAACAGCTCAAATTTAAAAGGTCTTCCACTGTCAGAAACAAGTCAACATTTGAGTGCATTACATCGTAGCCTGTCAGTTAAACATCCAAGAGCCAAGCATTCTGTAAAGTCTCTCAAAGAGAACAAGTTTGAGGCAGCAGATTTCATAGTCTCCCTCCTGCATACCTTCTCCTCCTGGTTTAGGATCACTCACTGAGGGGACATACCTGGACTTGCGAAGGGCATCCTTGGGATGGACTGGGTATTGCAGTGCCAGAGCCAGGGATTTGGCTGTAAGGCAGTGGCTCAGAGAGGTATGTGGTCAGTGATGTGGAAGGGTTTTTTGGTCAATGATGTTGCTGTGCCAAGAAGGCTCCAGCCAGGGCAGAGAAACAGAAATAAATCATGCTGGAAGCAAGAGCAAACTGTGCTCAGGACTGGTAGGAGCCACGGAGACCATCCTATTTTCCCTCAATTGTGGTCCCAAGACAGGCCCAAGAACCATTAGCTGCCTCTCCATGTCTGATCTCTGTCCTTACCAGGCAGTTCAATGTCCCCAAACCATCTGCCCAGCAATGATCCTTTCTCCTTGGTTTAAGGATAAACACCCTTCATCCTCACCTCACCTTAATGGTCACCATACAATGTTCTTACTTGAATCTGTAACATGTAGTTCTGTTTTTTGCTCAGCATTCATGGTAATTAATATCTCTCGAATGTATAGTACAGCACACAATCAATGTGAATTTCTTCAGCATGCACAGCATTACATATGAGTTATTAAAACAGCAAGTCATTGTACCTCTTTGTTGGAAGACTTTATTCTCCAGTTCTGGCCATGGTTTCCAAACCAAAGTAGCCTTGTGCACATCTTTCTCCATTAGCAATCTGTCCTGAAGCTCAGGAATGTCAGCCTGGAACCTGGACCCAATATTGATTCGTCTACAAAGACGAAAATGTAAGCAAGTGTTTAAATATACAATGTGCAGAGAAAAAACTATGTCATATTAGTTTTCACTTTGTTCCCAACTAAACTTTTATTACACAGAGTGGCAGGAAATTGTGTCAGACTGTTTTGTGCAATGCTTTACTCTCACTGGGATAAGTATTTTGATTATTAGAGAGGATCAGTCTCAGGGAGGGGGGAGGGAGGAGAGCGCGGAAACAAAAATATCAATGCACAGTMAACTTTTCTGAGACATCACACCTTACAGAAAACCAAGCTAGCTTACCCAAGTGCTGACTACCAAAGAGGCTAGACGCAGAAATGGTAACTTCCTGTTCCATACTCAGAGCATGGTACTCTTCAGCAGAGAAYAGAAAGACACTTTTCTGCTAACGGGCAACACTGTTTGTGGCCTGCCCTAGGGAACACACCAAATAACACTTCTCCAAACCTCCAAAGATAATTTAAGAGCTGGAGTACTGGATCAAGATATATTCTCCTTATTGCCCTTTTTCCCAGACATTACTAGCCATTTTTCACCTTCACTAGCTCCTGTGAAGCCTTTCCTAACATTTTTGAACATGTGGATGACATCCACATCTCCCCACAGACACTTTGCTCCCAGAGTCCTCAGCTCCCATCCAGAGGTAGAATAGGTTAAATGCATCCAGCCCAACATGATTTCAGGAAGTTGAAAATTACCTGCTTGGTTCAAAACACTTCAGGCTACCCACTCTATGTAAGAGAGGCTGAACTGGTGGAACTAGTCTACAAAAACAGCATCAAAAATATATCATTTCTTACGGTTCAACAGTCTGTTCTCCGGGCCCAGGCGTCACTGGAATGACACTTCCATCAATACTATCTGAAACAAAGATTAGAGTTTTTTGTGCTTAAAACAGATTTTCTTAACAATTATATCATTGCTGACATGTCACATCCCTTGGCTGTACTACTACCTCCTTATTACTATTTTGCAGAAATCAGTGATTCAGGAGATATCTGGGATACTTAGCAGCACTTGGGATACATTCGGCTCAAGATTACTCAGTTCCTGGGTAATCAAGTATATTTTTCACGTAGAAGAGTAATCAGCCGCACACAGGAGACTGCGTAACAGCTGAGGGGTTAAAACAAGCTTACTTTAAAGTGTGTATCATCAATAAAGACTAGAAGTTCTCTGTGCTCTCGCAGTCTGCAGGAGAACATTAGTCTGTGCAGTATATTAGCTGAATACAGAGAATCCATTCAATGCTTTAGGCACCTTTATAACAATTCCTATTTTGGCATTCTGATCAGTAATTACAAATACAAAAGTCAGTTATTTATAATTTTTGTTGGAAGCAGCCACAGTAAATGCCACTCAGCAAATTTTTCATCTTTTGAAGGGGACTAGTATGGTCTGGTAGCATAAAAAGAAAAACAAGCAGCTAAAACGTATCAGTACAGGTTACAGAAGTTGGTTACATGGWTGTTTTTGATTCGAAGGTCAGCAACTTCGACGGTATAAACTTACCAACCTCAAAGAGGGAGGAATGAGATGAGATTCTTTTCTTTGGGTTACAGGACACATATAGTGATTTTGTGTATAGGAATTTAACTTGCTGCTTGAGTAATCATGCTGGTAACATGTAACATTTTTAGCAATGGGAACCTTAAGGAATTGCTATGATAGCACAGTCAATTTACATCACAAAGTATGTAATGCAGCCCTCTGGTGACCCTGTCTGAAGTAACTCAGCCTGCAGCTACAATCTCTTTTCTACTGGAAGGACTCCACCAGCCTACTAAGGAAAAAATATCTTCCTTCAACATTTAAACACAAAAAGAATTTAAATAGATATAGACAACGGAAGCGTCATAACTTAGACAGGTTTCTACTACCATGATGATGTACAATTATCAACCTTTTCTTGTTAAGCGCTAAGTAACAAATACTTTAAATCAGCCACGTCTCCAACCAGGTCTTTTCCCTTCACTTCAGAAGGCTCTGATGTAATGAGAGGCATAGTGTTCCTTTCTGCRTGTAGACCAAATCGAAAGATCACAGCCTCACTCATTGGTTAGGCTCCTCTCTCCACTTTATGTTTTAACACCACCTCTGTGAAACCCAAGGCAAATACACTGATAAAGACGGACTTTTCCTGTGAAGTTACAKAACCATATCTGTATGTAAGCACATGCAAAATCATCAGTGTGATTACRCCAGAAAAGAACACAGCTGTATTTACTACATGCTGCCACTTGGTAAATATAATACTTACTAGACCGACACAGGAGTACCCGTGGAGTAGGTGTCAGTGGAGTAAGTGGCAGCTGAGTATGAGAGGTGCAATGAGATGATGTGATAACACTGCTGAAGAGACCAGACCCTTGCCGAACTGGACTAAGCATTGGTGGCGGAGTGTAAGGGGGGAGCTCGTGTGTCCGGTCTAGCAGGTGGTCTCCGAGGACGCGGGGGGAGCGGAGCTGACTCTGGTACAGTGTGGCACCGGAGTGGGACATACTGAAGTTGAAGGAAGGAGGAGGTATGAAGAGAGGTTCGGGTCTATGTCGATACTTCTTCTTGTCCTGCAGTGGTTTGAAGTTTTCTTCTAATTTTGCAGCACTTTGATGAGGTTTTTTGCTAATTTCCTAAATGAAAATATACAGAACTTTAATATTTAGCCATGGTTAAATGTGATTTGCATTGCACATTAGCCCCCACAGCCTAGAGCAAAAGCCACAGAAAAGCACAGTACCTGGACCTATGCAAAAGCATCAAGAGAGAAAGAAAAAACTGTACGAAAAACCCTCATCTTCCTTATGGATCCCTCTGGGTTAAGGTATGGCTGAGCCATATGAAGATACAGAGAGGCTGCTGTCAGCTTTTGGAAGAGAGTGGTTTTCCAAGACTATCAGTCTCCCATTCCCTTCTTTAGCTCTTCCTGAATACCCTGGGCATTTCTATTAGCATTTAACATACACAGGCTCTTGGGACTTGCTTCATTTCCCAGTCACAGTTTATTAGACACTTTATACAAGATGTTTTCCAATGCATTTATTTTGTTTGACTGGGAAAGGCATATATGAGCTCAGTGAAATTACTGCAGCACTCAGCAGCAGGAAAGGAAGAAAAAAAATGTAATAAATTCAAATTCTTTGCCTCTTATCACTACATTCCCATCAGCCTGAGTACAGTCCAGCTGCAAGGAATCTTGAACTTAACTCTATCCTCTTTCCTTGGAGGAAAATGGGTAATAGATGACAACTAGGGAAACAGACACTGCAACATTCCTAGAGTTTGAAAGTTAAAGCCATTTAATACTAAATCTGTGCAGTCCACAAAGGGCAGAAGCTACAGGAGTTGTGCTAACCTGTAACCTGGGATTTCTTAGGGAAAAAAGAAAGAAATAGGTTCCCAGGTTGTGCTTCAAGACACACAGAAGTTGGTGGTATTAAATATACTGCTTTTAGGTGTTCAGACTATCGATCTTATTTAGAATAAACTTGGAAAGCAGAATAAAATTTTGGACTGATAGGGTTATTTCAGAATGTCTGCCTTCTCTGGTAAACACTATTACTATATAAAGGTAAATTATTACAGTGTATGTTTAGACAATATATATCTTTACGCCATGGGTGGTTCTTGAGAATCACATTCACCCAGTAAAAMCCATGTTAAAGGAGCATTAGTACTGTCACCCTTTATCCCTTATGTTAATACATTCCAGCTTGTGGAAATGTTTTTGATTACAGAGGTCCTGTCCTTTCTGTTAGATCATGGCTGTATCCTCTCCAACAGCTGTTGACATTTTTTTCTCTCTAAAAAAATTCAGTTTTGGAAGAGCTTTCTTTCTGCAGGAAAAATGCAGTTTTACAGAGTATTTTGCAGTTTATAAACAGTGAGAAAAATGAAAAACTACAGGTGAGGGTTACCTGGATAGAGTCCATCATGATGATGAACATTTACTAATTTACTGCTCACAGAGCAAAAAGGGGAAGAGACTTGAACTGAAAAAAAAAAAAAAAAAAAAAAAAAAAAAAAGCAGTACCTAATCCAAGTCATAGATTAAGGGCTCTTTTTGTTCTGCTCCTTAAAAGAGCTGGCACTCCTTTCCCACTAGTGTGAAACAAACCAATCAAAATAACATCTCAGAAATCCTGTAAGCCCCTCTCTCCTAGAGTACCTATGGTACTCTGC
Source organism: Rhea americana (assembly GCF_003343005.1). NCBI lineage: Eukaryota > Metazoa > Chordata > Aves > Rheiformes > Rheidae > Rhea > Rhea americana. The sequence continues at coordinate 781,564 of NW_028186579.1, forward strand.
GTATAGTTAAGTATAACTTAGCTGCAGTGGGGTTATGCCAATGACACTTTCAAAAAAAAATACGAATATTAAAAGAGCTCTTGATGTCCATGGGCTTTCGATGCAGAATCACCTCTCTGCTTTCTGAAACTTCAGAAACTGATGCTCGTTATCCAAAAAYGGATGTATCCTCTAGGACCCTACTGCCCCACTTCAATAGTTTGACCTTGGGTAGATCCTGTTGGACCTCACTTGTTGGCTAGGTTCACCAACCATCCTTTAGTCTTGCTGAATATTTATTTTTGTTCTGTTTGATTCTACTTATTCCATGAATTTGTGTGAGCTTTTCTGCACAGCTCAAAGCACTGTATTAATAAAAGCAACGCAGCTCCAGTTCTTTGGGATAAAGAAGTCTCCAGTGGCACAATCCCTTCACAGAAGAAGAGGAAGCTGTAGATGATGTGACCTTTGAATGTTTCCATTGCCACTGCTTATATAAAAAAAAAATAGGATCCAGGGAGGAAACTGTGCAAGTTTAGTTTGCTTGGGTAATAACAAAGACCGCAAGCATGATTTTGAATGCGCATTTAGCCAAACACTGGCAGATTTCATCAAATAATTTCACATACATTGCAGAAATATACAAGCCCAAGCCACCTACTCTGATGTCTCTGGCGAAGATCTCCCACTCAGAGCTCAAGGATTCAGAAAAGACTGCCCCCTTTCTCTCCAGAAACTAGAAATAGAAAGGAGAAACTGCACTGCTGAGTTACAAGTTAAGTATTGTAAGATGCTGGTTATTACTACAGTAAAGTAGAAGTTTACGCCTAAAATCTTCAGCTGAAAGGAAGAGAGTAAAAGATTTTATATTTGTTTAAATTAATGTGTATGTTTGAGTAAAGATTCAGAAAGAGGTGATAAATATGCAAATATTATAAAGAATATACAAATTAAATATACAGTATTATAAAGAACCACCCATGATGGTGTCTCTTGTCCCGTTGTTGGACAAGCATGGGTGAAAAGGAAAAGAAAAAGGAAAAAAAAGGCACAGGAATATTTCTCTGCATTACATAGATGATACTATACAGTACTCRTACCTCCCAGTAATCCCTTCTCATGCCCTTCTCTGCAAGCATGGATTTGAAGGAGCAAGCAGCAGCTATTCCTGCACTGAAACGTGAAATAAGTAACCCTGTTTGCTCCAGTACTCTTTCTGGAAAACAGTAAAGAGCATTTGTACGTCTCATTCAAGTGCTCATCAATTCCTCATCACACTAACAATTTCTGTTTTACGAGTGAAAGGAAAGCACTAAGCATAACTGGTTTTCTTGTTTCRGATTTCCCAGCAATTAACCCTTAGGTCTGACACATACAGAGGTAAAGAGAGAAGTAAAGAGATTGTAGAACTCTGAGTAGGTAAGCTTCGTATCTGCTTACCAGCATATACTGTAATATATACGGCACAGAGCCTTCCTTTCTACGGTTGAAATGAGAAATAGATACATTTGACTTGAAAAACAGGAAGAAATAGAACTGCTGAATTTAAGCAATAACATAAAAACAAAGCAGSCTGAAAAGGAAAAAACAAAAACAGTAAAAAGATACTCAATCCCTTTGTTGTAGTGGGATAAAAGAATATCACATTCCAATTTCAAATAATTTATTTTCAGCTGAGGTCTTGATTCCCCAGCAAAGAGAAAATTAATATTTTCAAAGGACTGAGGAAGAAACGATAAGATGCTTCAGGCCTTTTTTCGTTTATTCAGTATCATTAAGATTCCGGACTCTGGAAAATATTCTGAAGTATGGACATTTTAGAATGTAGCAGCACTATAAGCAAAGGGATTTAACAAGCACAGCACAGTTCATGGCAAGAAATGCAGCACTCACAGCAGATGAGCAGGGGTTGGCCACTTTTGGACTGCACGGTGGAGAGCAAGTCATCTTCACGAGAACTGGCATCTCATCATCTGACACAGGGTTGGCAGGCTTGTCTTTGACTGTGGCAGTGTTGGCAGAGGGCTGCGTGCTGGGCTCRGGTGACAGAAGCTTTACAGGGACAGACACTGGCATGACGATGGGCGCGAGGCTATCCACCTCTTTAGGCAGCGGCTGCTGTGGTGGTTTCTCTCCTTCATCCTGTACAGACAATTAAAGGCTTTCAGCCCCAGTGAGAGAGGACTACTTCTGGACTGATATGCCATGCACTGTAGGCATCGTGGCTGAAAAGAAGTGGCCATGGTTATGAAACACACAGTAGCACCGTGGCTCGGATTCCATCATTGCCTTGAATCAAGTAGGCAGATTACATACAACTTCTACAAAAGATTCAGCCTTAGTGCTAAAAAGCCACTTAAAACATCTTTGTAAGTTATCTCGCAAAAGGGGGAGATAAATGTGCCCTTTCTGTGACTACGAAGGTAGAATTCCCCAGTCACTCACCTAAAACCAAAAAGACACAGATGGCATAATGCTACCAGTTCTTTGGTTTGCTGTAGTATTACCTACTAGGACTGAATTTCTAAAATATTAGGACAATGAAAAACTATTTTACAGGACAAGTTATTTTTATTTAGAACAATTCAAACTCATATTTTTAGTTTGGTATTTGTTGATACCTATAGAACTAAAACACTTGGGAAGAAAGCTGTCAAAGATTCAACAATCCTGCTCCTTCAATTAAAGCTTGGGAATGCTTCCAATAAACATCCCTTAGTCATCCACGCAGTCCAAATGAAAATAAGGAAGACTTGATGTTCCTGATATTTCTAATATAATAAACAAACATGAGGGGGAAAAAATTAGAAGCTCCTGCCATGAGTTTGTAGGGTGTTTTTGTAATGTGCAGAGAAACAAAGAGGCACAAATGTTTTCCTTTCCTCCTCCCTTGCCTCTCACTTTTAAACAAGACTTCTGGCCTATAAATTAGCAGGATTATGTATATTTCTACTTAAGTAGCATGTGACATAACAAAACAGCACTGGGGAGAACAAGGTTTGGTAGCAAAGCAAAGCATAGCAAAGCAAGCAAACATCAACAYGAAAAGGAGAGAGCCAAATACAGAAGTAAAATGAACTGCTACCTGCTTGAAGTTAGGAGATGCTCTTACTCCTCCATGTGACCTCATGTGACCATTTAGAGCAGGCAAACTCTTAAACTCCTTCAAGCATATTGAACATGTTAGCTTGTTCTTCGCATCAGCTTTCTCAGGAAATGTTTCTCTGCTTTGACCGCTATTTTTTTTTAGCATGGAATAGAAGAGGAGACATCAGTTTGGTATGTTCCCTTTGAGGTAAAGGAAGCCTTTTAACTGAGAATATCAACAAAATTTTATAATTAAATAGTTAGGAAGCCACAAGTAAGCATAGGGTGAATGCTGTGAAATATGTGGGCAATAACCTAGATCAGCTGTTCCCAAGATGGACAGAAGGACAGTTTTCAGTAAGATGCACTCACCAAAACACAGCCCTCAGTCTGAGATAGCCTGAGGGCCCATGGGTTAGAAGAAAAGATCTACTTGTAACAGACTCACATTGCCCTACTGGTGACCACACTTAATGAGCACTTGGACTTAAGGCCCCTACTTAAGGCAAATGACAGTGATAGAGGACACTTCAGCTCTTCAGAGGTGAGACCTTAAGAAAAACCAAAGATCCTGCTGCCAAAGATAGAAATCTAAATAGTGAATCACCCCTTCTCACACAGATGCAAYAGAGCTTTAAAAGCATGCTGCTCCCCAGCCTCCACTATTTCTTTGTTTTTTAAATATATAAAGCACTTATTTTATTTTATTGCTGGGGATGGAGGAAACCATGCAAACTCATCTCCAGAAAGCACAAAACTAGAGATGCTTCTGGAACGCCAGCATCCATGACCTACCCAAAATACTTTCCCCTCCCTCCCAACTGCAACATTCCTTTGTATTTCTCATGTTTAAATGAAAAAGACCAAAATTTATGATACCTTTGTTCTGGAGACAGTGGCTGCACTCTGCCATCTGACAGTTGCATCTGCTATCAATGGGGAGGGGGAAAAGAAGAGAAAAGTATTTTTCAGGTAATATCAATGCATAAATGAAGGTCTTCACAGAAAGTCTTCTTTATGTTTACATTTTGCATATGATTTTGCTAATATTAAAAACATCTGAATTGAGAACCTTACATTTATCTAACAAATCTGTACCTCTATTTATGCGGCTAGTGCATTTTCTTACACTCATCTGCTGCTTGAGGCCTTCACTTTGATTTTTAGGTATTACTTTYGGAAATAAGCAGTTGACTACATTTTCACATATATTCAGGCCCCCAGGTACTGATATATTAGCAGAAGCACCCTGTTGTAACTGATTTCCTCTTCATCAGAAGCCAATTCAGAACTTTCCAAATCCTTTCTTGTTAGGGAACCCATAGTCCCCATGATAACAGCTGGGTATTGCTGCTGGCCTGGCCTGAAGCCAAACCAGCAACATTAATGTAGACAGGTGAAGCCTGTTAACACAGTTCCCTAAAACATCCAGGTAACACCCACTGCTCATACCCCAACTTTCTAGGTCTCCTGCAACTGCTTCATTTCTGCATACTGCTACTCTTCTGCAAAACAAGTCTGTCTGTGCAAGGATCAAAAATATTACATACCTGAGGCCATATGGTGCTGGGAGAGTCTTGCTGAGAGCTTTTGTTGTTCACATGAACTCCTGACAGTGGCAGAAGAGTTCGATGAGGAACCGTGTTACCTACAGAATTAATCTCCTGCCGTGTGGGGTCCTCTGCTGTCTCTGGTGGAGTGAGGCCAACATGAGAGTTCAGAGTCTGACCTCGGCTCTCATTTGGATATTGCTTCTGCTGATCYTCTTGCTGCTGCAGTAAACTCTGCGGGTACAAATGCCTATACTGTTCGTGGGGATCTTGGTAGCAATACTGAGGCACTGCTCCCAACTGGATAAGCTGCACAGGATGACTTGGATCCTGAGGGTACTGGTGTGATTCATGCATAGTCTTTGGATCAGGTTCCCTGTGGTATGGAGGAAGCTGCAATTGCATCTGCTGTTGCTGCTGCTGTAACTGTTGCATGACAGGTTGCGTTTGATAATACTGAGCTATTTGCATTGKACACTGCCTCTGTTGCTGTTGCCGAGTTGGCTGTTGCTGCTGCTGTTGGATCTCTTGTATTGAAAGCCGTTGATGTCCCTGCTGTGGCTGAGCATAGTACTGAGCCTGCTGCAAGTGCTGCATCTGTTGTGGTAAGAGCTGCTGAGACTGCATTTGTTGAACATGCGGCTGTCCTTGCTGAAATGCAGAATGCATCTGCATTTGTGATAAATGCTGCTGGTAGTCATAGTACAAATGTTGGTGCTGCATGACTTGCATTTGTTGCTTTTGCTGTGTGCTTGCAAAATTCTGATGCATTTGCTGTGGCACTGGTTGATATCTTTGTATACTGGAAGTTACAGGCTGTTGCTCAACTGCTGGCTTCTGAGACAGTAGCTGCCGAAGTGCACTATCACCAGAATTATCCAGCATTGAAGACTCCGTGTGCAAAACCTGAGCCATGTTGTTGACTTGAATTCTCAGATTTTGGTTAGCAAATACTTGTGTAAAGGAGTCCAATTTATGMAGGACCCCACTGGTAATTTTTTGTGATCGATTTTCACCAGATTGAGAATAAGAATATTGGTATCCATCATGAGACTCCCCCTGCCCAAGAGGGCTCCACATTGCATTTTGATTATTCAAACTGTTCCTTACTGGGACATGGTTTCCTGAGACAGAATGCGTCCAACTTGTTTGTCTAGATGTATCCATTGACCCAAGACTTTTTGAACCTACAGGCAAAGCTATACTGTCTCTTGAATCTTGGGGAAACTGGGGAGAGAGCGGAGATGCTTGAGGAGCATCCATAACAGATGTCCCATAACTATGATTTAGAGATGGAAGGGAGTTCATCTGCTGTTGTTGGTAGTACAAGTTCTCGTTGTTGGCAGTATGATTGGTTTTATACAATTGCTGGTCCCCCATTTTTGGTCACTTTTCTTCCAAACTTACAGGCACACAAACCACTGAAATCTCTATGAACCCTGAGATAGCTGAATAAGGGAAGGGGAGGGAAGGGGAAAAGAAGCTAGAATTACTTATAATTCAGCATGTCCATGTGTATCACAAGGACTAAGATTTCCTCCAGTCTATCAGTAATTCCAATTTCAGACTCGACGTTGCTTCACATCTTCAAGAGAGGACCAAAGCACAAATCTTGCACAGTTAATAGGTTCAGTGCACCAGGCACCTGTGGAGCAAGAGAAAAGCATGGTAAGTRCTGGCTTTCTACATAAATGGTTATTGCCTCAAAGAAAACTAAAAACTCCTAGCTGGAAAACAAATCATATGCAAAATTATAGCAGCTGGGCTATTCCACCGCAGGCAACTCCAGATGGCCAAATACTGCTCTCAAGACTAGGCTTTAGCCAGACAACTATCAAGCTAAATCACCTTTCTACTGCTAGTCATCTTGTCAGAAGGAATACACCCATTTAGTAACGCTAACTCAAGTCATACTGCAGACATCACAGATGCCTCCCTAAAGGCCTGAAAAGGAAGGTAAAAGAAAAACATAGCTTTGAATTCAAGCACTCAGATATCTGGGTGCAAAAAGACATACAAAAAAAAAATGTAATTGTTATCCAGGTTTTGCAGCCTTTCACAGATTCTTAAAACTTCCAGGGTATTTACAGGAGGTGTCCACCAGTGGTATGAAAATACAGTGTAACTGAAACATAAGGGGCAAGGCTAATACTTATTGCTATGACAATAAAATCACAAGCATAGTAACCYAACCACACCTGTGCGCATAGGTTTGTTCATATTCTATATGGAATTAGATTAATGCTAAAACCAAACCAATCCATGGAAATTTTTATGATAATTCAACTCACACAAAGGGTCGCTGAATTCCAACTTCTGTTCTATACTCTGTTATCCTTTTCAGTTTGCATTATTTTAATGGAGTAATTTATACTGAATGTAACCATTTATCATTATTACTGTATAAATACGAAGTCAAAGCAACACTTCACAGATGTCTGAATTGTTTCTCAAAGAATAAAACAGCAGCAAAAAATATATAGGCACATTACAGGCTTGTTTTACTATTCCAGAGTAAGAAATGATCACCCTGTCTATATGCACACATCCAGATGCACGCTGTGCCTACACACATAAATGCATTTTAACGCAAAAGAGGTTGATGCTGAACTTTAACAAGAACACAAAACAAACACCAAAAGCAATCATAACTCTACCTCTTTCACATCTGCCTTTCTAAATGTAATGCTTACCAAAGACCCCTGAGTACTGATAGCCTACCTTTTTAAACTTAAGAGAATCTCTGATTTGGATGGATAAATGTTAAGTTACTGATGGAGAAAATTTTAACCATTTTAACCAAGGTTTATATATAGCTGCAGGCACAAAAGAAAACAAACCAAACCAAAACACACACACACACACAAACAACCCGCCCTACCACCAGYAGCACTTTTCAATTCTGGCATAATGCATGAAAAAAAAAAAAAAAACAGCTCCTAGTGAAGAGGGCTTTCAGGGTATACACACAGGTTTTGTGTAAATAGTCTGCAACCATTAACACATAATATTTTCATGTGACAAACAATGGCTGAGAATAATTGCAAGCTTATTTCTCCTTTCAGAAATATAGATTGCTTCGTATTTTCTCTGAACACRCTCCCTTGCAGATTTTTACAGATGTACGATTAAAAAAGGTATCAGTCAACAATGAATGGTCAGGCTGCCAACAGGATTCTTCAGCCACAACCCAATTACAAAGATTTCCTATTAAAAATTACGAAAAGAACCTAAACAAAGCCTACACAAAACATTCAAAGGGCCTAAAAATAACACTGTGTGATATTTCACACTGAAAGGCCACCATCTTTTAAAGGAAAGGGGGAATCCTATATAGGGATATGCATCTCCTTTTATGCCTGCCCATTTAAGAAGGCTCAGTGACAACACTGGGAACACTTTTTTCTACAAGACATCCAAAGGAAGTAAAGCACTAGCGGGTCTGTCACAACCGGTGTGCCTGTTGTGCAGAAATGGTGTGTCCCCATTTTCACTTACTAACGGTACTAGAATTCACATTACATTCTTTGTTGTTTGGCCCTTCTTATAAGGCTTCTGTTTGAAGTGACAAGTATTAATCACTAATAACAAGACATAATAGTGATACAAACCAGTAAGTGAGAATAAACACTACAGGAGATAATTAAAAGACCACAAGAGTTTCAGGAGGAGGACAGTAAGAGTGCTTACACTTAATGCATCAGAAAACATCAACATGATTTATAAAAGAAAAGATATAAAAAAGAATCAAATGGCCAATCAGGCTCCTAAGCCCCCACCCTGCCCGCCTGTAGGAGGACCATGGTGGCATGTGCTACCTACCACCTGTTCCAGCAGCCACAGTGACTGTGGCCAGCAGAGAAAAAGCCAGCCCCTGGACACATGCCAAACGCTGTATACTGCACCTTTTTCACCTGGGGGCTTATCAGTTCTCGAGGTACTGGAAAACACAGTCAAAAAGGTCTGTATTTGAAATATTAGCACAAACCTCTCTCAAAAGAAAAGATGCTCAGAGACACCTCCTCTCCAATAGCCCCATCATCCTCAGCTTACCTCCAGTTTGGGAGGTGGGATACACAGCGGTTTCTTAGGGCGGTTACAGAGTTGTCACCACAATTACACAGAAACAATGCATTTGTAAAAACCTGAAAAGTTATAATAAACTTATTATATTTTTTATTACATTAAAAAATACCTACGAAGTGATAAAAAGACTACAAAGCTCAGCCACTACAGAAGTTATACATGAAAATTTGGATTTTTTTTGGGGGGGGGGGGGGGGGGGGGGGAACACCACCCAAAGATGGAAACATTCCTTCAAAAGCATCACTTGAGCTGGTGGGAGAAAACCATATGTCTCTAAAAGCATTTTTTTCTACCTTCAGGTAATGGATAAAAAAAGCGCACAGGCATATTGACAAAAGTAATTAGTAATAACCCAGTCCCTGAGGTACCAGCCTGAAGAGGCTTGAATTCAAGGAGTTTATGTTGTATATGCTGCACACTCGCAATCAGCTCTAATAAAATGCTAAGGGTATACATTGGTTAAATACATGGCACTGGATTAAAACTAATAAAGAGTATTTCAGTGCTGCACATGACATTATTAAGGCTTTGGAGGCACAATAGTTAGTCTCAGGCCAACTAAGAAGCCACTGGCAGCATACTGAATGTTTTCTGTTTCTTTCAATGACATTAACAACAACTATTACTACTAAATGGTTAATCAAGTAACCCAACTTCTAAAAGCAGCATGAGTTTTAGGGCAGCAATGGTTATGCAATTCCACATTTATTTTCTTTCTAGCAGTCCTTCATGCTACTTAACCTATTACATTTTTGACATTACAGATACATCCCAATTACGGAATCATTACAAAGAAACATGAAAACAAATGCAAAGGGACAGAAGCATTTCTTTAGACTGCCTAGAAAGAGAAACACCCTATTCAAGATAATGGATGGAATCTGGACTCAAACTAATGGGAGTTCAAYTGATTTCAACAGGGACAAGATTCCACTCCAACTCTTATCATTTCCATGTGGTCCCCTGCAACTCGTACAGCTCCAATCTCCAGATCAAAAGCCACAGACATAGCAAGCTTGCTGAAATATCTTTACACGCTCCAACTGCCTCCCTCTTCAAATACAAGCAACTGAAAGGAAATACAAATATTACTAGTCTTTCCTGGAAGCATGCCACAGCTTAATTCTGGTACACATAAAACGCAAGAATATTCTAATGTTATCAGTCTTCAATAAAGATGATGCAATTTTCCATCCTTAATAAACCATATCACTGGAGAGTCAGAAGATCTTAGAGGAAAGGGCAAGCAGCAATACATCAGAGAGTTGGTATTATAACACACCCCCCTCAAAAAAAGTCCTCCCAAACTCCATCACACAATACAGAACATGAAACCTGCAGAATTTTTCAAGTACAATAAACAATAGTCACAGTTACTCTATTGAACTATCTGAATCCACATGAATTTCAGAGCAAAACATCACTCCAAGTAAGTCAGTGCTTGAAAGCTGGGTTGGATGTGGGCTGAAGAAACAGGACTGAATGCCAGCCAATTTCATTTTCAACTAAGTTAATAGAGAGGGATGACAAAAGACTGTAGAAGAGCAGATGCTGAAGGAAGCAGACTCATTAATGGGCCATAAAGTTATTACAGCACTGATCTAAGCTGTCTCAGTACGGTGCACAGCTGTGAATCAAAATGCAATTGGATCTTATACTTTACCCAACTTACTCTAAATTTTTTAGTAGTCACTTTAATCAAAAATCTACATGTTCTACAGATGAATTAAGAGTCAGCCTGAAAAAAGATGACAACTGGATAAAGACCTTGATTTCCATGCTTAAGAAGGCAGCAGCAAAAAAAGGCCTCAATGCCCAACAGGTCTCTGCAGGACAGAGCTACTCACAAATAACAGTATTAGCAGACTGCTCATTTGATGGGGTGCAATCTGCCCTTACGTTGTAAAGAACTCTAACACACTGTCAGTTCAAATTAGTGACCACTTTTAGCAATCTAAAGAATATTTTTATAACATGTAACTTAAGGTATCAGAAGTGTGTCCCTGTTGTGTGTTCTCCCAATATCAGAAACAGCTCACTAAGAGGTTTTAATCACATCTTACTGCCCTTTACTTGGGCAGGCTGAGACAGGGCTTTCTCAAGTGGCTCTCTTTTTGTTACTAGAATATAAAGCTTCATTTCTAACTATGGAGGGCCAAAATTCAAGAAGAGTACTTCTCTGTCGCCTTCCTTTATTCCTTTCCTTTAAAATTTGCTTCCACTCAGCTTCAACAGAAACAAAACAGGATTTATCTTACTCAAATTTTTAGCCTCTTTTATTGGAATGTCTTTACTGGCCTGTTCTGTTGTTCAGAATTGTGGGATATTTTGCTGTGATATACCTTAGTCAAGACACTTGACAACCGTCACTTACATTAGCTCTCTCTTTGATTTTCCTTAGGACAGATACACAATTACACAGTCCTTCCTTCTCTATCAGACTCCATTCCATTAATGTCAACAGTATCAGCAGCCCCTTTCACGCTGGCTAACTCTAATCCAGACTTTAAGCATGCAATAGCACAGACAGGCATGACCTTTCTAGCTGGGCACCACCAACATACAGCTACCACCAAGTACCCACTAAGATGAGCAGCTTTAAAAACAACAAGGAACGACGTAAAAAAGGACACCCCAGCATTACCRAACTTCAGCTTCCAGAAGCAGAGCTACAGCTATCACTACAACTTTGGATGTGAAGACTGCAGTAACACCGGATGGCTGAGAAGCACAGCAATGGGGGAGAGGAACAATGGCATAGTTCGAAGACCTCTGTGCTGTTGCAGGTTTTTTTTCACATGCCAGGTTTGCTTGCTTCCATAACTCCTTGCAGCCACATTTCAAATCTGAGCTCTCTTTTTCTGACCCAGGAAATAAGCATGCAAGAAAAGTAGCATGGTACTGAAACAGAATGAGTAATTTCTAATGCCAAGCAAGGTGAATGTGTATCAGAGAGAARAGGAGGAAGATAGGTACAAAGAGGGTAACCCAGATACCTACACTTTCTTCAGACAGAAACGCTAAATACACATCTGATGTAACAATACAGGCAGGAATTGAAAACAAGGGTGAAAAAGTGTTGGGATTTTGGCTGTTCTAGCTAGAACTAATGCCAGAATAGCAATATGGATTTCAAGGACCAAAGACAATTTTATACAGCTACTTGAAGGACAAATGACTAGGGCTGAAAACCATTTTCACTGTAATACTGGATACAATAGCTCAYGTTTCCAACTGCACTTCAATTCTGACTTGCTTTGAATGGCAGCGGTCTCAAATCCATGCCCATATATGCACCCAAACGTTGGCGTCGTTAGGCAAAAAAAACAAACACAAAAAAACCCAAACAACATCCTAGTGTATGAGAATGTAAGTAGATAAAATAATTGCAGAAATGAAAAGAGTATGTAAGGGAAGCAAAAGGAGGAAAGTAGTGGGAGAGCTATGCACTCTTAAAWGGGAAGGAGAAAATAGATTATCTGCTTTTTAATATTAATGCTGGTAAATCTTCAACAGTTGCACAAATCCTTCAAAAATTATCATTCCCGTTGCAGCTGAGCTCCTTCTGCAGTGCAGCTGGAAAGGCTGCTGAATCTCATGTGGCTGCTCATTCGAGCTGTTCCCATTTCTACTCTTAAGAGAGACTAGAATGTCCTAATTCAGTTTAATAAAGAACACATTGGATTTAGGGGAGGAGAAAGGAATGTAAGAAGAGGGAGGGGAACCTAGCAATTTCTCCATTTCAATGCAGTTTGAGGAAAAAAAAGCACAGCAAAAATAAGAGTTTGTGATCATCTCAGGAAAGCCTCTAGAAAAGGAGGAAGAGAGAAGAAGACAGACAAATAGMAATATTTTTCTCTCCTTTTGATGTAATTTACAAGTAGAAAATACATTCTCAGGCACTGGTAATTTAAAAAATTTTTCTCCCTAAAACTAACATAATTCTTGCTATTCAAAAAGGGGTTGATTTCTAAACAAAACCGTTAACTCAATTTGGCGTAAGGGATATAAAGTTGCATGAATTCCAAAGAAATTAAGAAGGTTGCTTCTGTAAATTTGATTATCTTTGTTGTCAGCTAAATGCTGTTACAGTTTCAAGATACTTTGAAGGGTTCTCAGAACCGTCACTGATGCATGTATCACATTACTCCACAAAAATGGCAAATATAAAATGACGATATCACCTCACAGTACTGATGAAAGAAAATATACCCCAAAATAATAATAAAAAAGAACTCTACTACAGCTAGAAGGGCACTTGAATTGCATATTCTAAGACTACATGACTAAAAAGCTTACAGAGGACAGGGTTCTGTAAAGGCGCTGATTACATAATAAAAACATGATTTTTAGTATGCACCAATATATTATTGCATATTTGATCAAGGCTGAAGGGAATGTCCTTTCTCTGAAATGTCTTCACAGCTGATCTAAGCTTACTGACTGCTTATATGAAGTAAACTGTTGTACCTTCTGGTTAGCCTTAGATCAAGGACAATTCTTTCATATGCTTCCTGGAAGATATACATGTTCCATTATCAAAAGCACCCTCACTTTCATATTTTGGTTTATTTCTATTACAGAATTGACTGCATTGAGTGATTTGTCTTCCCCCAGCAAGACCCTAGTACTGCAGACCTGACAAGACCCTGGCACAGAAGAACTTAAAAACAGATAGGTTAGACACTGCCCACTTATTGTACACAGCTATGTTACCATCTCTACTCATGCTGCTGATGCAGGGCTGGGAGTACAGGGGAGCATTTTTTATGCCTTTCCACTCAAACATCAATCCATCAGCTATTGCTGAGACCACAGCAATGCCAAACACACTAYTTTAGTGTGAGGTGAGCATCCTTATAACACACTTAACCAGCTTTTTACTGACCTCTACAGTGTTTATGCTCCAAACCTTGTAATGCAACTGCCTTTTTCTGTAACTATAAACGTTGTAAACAGAGAACATACGCTGAGATTTGCAAAAACAGGTAAGAAGGAAACATCCTCAGACAGATAAACAATTAAAAAAAAAAGAAGAAGAAAGAAGAAATAGCATGYGGGAAATAGCATATGGTTAAGCTTTCAGAAGAGAGGAACAAGCTATTTTGAGCCCAATACCTCCCCCAAAGGAAAGTGGCTTTTTAGAAATGCAGCTGCAGGACCCATCTGAAAACGATTCTTCAGATTTAATGACTTCAAATAACAGAACATCATGGCTTCTTTTTTTATAAAGCAAACTAATGTCCATCTTGTTGGTAGCAGACAGTTTAGCCAAGGTGGGTCTTTAGAAGAGATTTAAATAYGTGGGGATCTCCTATGGCATACATATTAGGATACATAAAATAATGTTTTACAGGACCCAAAGCCAATACAAACATCATATTTGAGAAGTCCATCAACAAAGCTACAGGGATGCAGAAGCACAACCTTTGGAAGATGGTCAACARGTATTGAGCCTCCTTTAACAAGTCAGACTCAAAAAAAGCGGACACATGATGCTGCTATGATTACCTGATTTGTGAGTACGTGTGAGACTGCTGTTTCTTGCTGTGCTGTCTTCGCCATAACATTTCATGCTGCTTTCATTCTGTGATCTCAAATTGATGTATCTAAACATAGAGCAAAAGAACAGAAATTTATATTTTCCACATGATTACCTTTTAAAAGRTCACCAACTGCCCCCAAGCCATGAGGAGACCTGCAAGAATGAGCTTTCTATTGTAACACAACCAATTACTAACTTCTAGTCAATATGGCAGCTTCATGCTACTCCATTCTTCAATGCTCTATTGCAAAAGACAYCTATTAGTGCTGTAACTCCCTTAAAAAAAAAGTACACACACACACACAAATAAAAACTCCTTTTCCATATTGATAGTGAGAGTTTGCTTCACTGTCAAAACCTCTGGGATTGAAATTCCATGTTCTTTCAAATTACAGGTTGAAATACCAGTAAAATCATTTTTTCTTATTACTCAGTTTGGTGCCTACTGCAAAAAAAAAAAATAGGAATGGTTTACGTTGATGCAATAAATAAAACAAGATTGTGCCTCTGCTGCACAGACTGTAAAGATATCACAGCATCTTCCTTGTCTTTGCCAGAACCCAAAGACATGCTAGATGCTYGCACAAAGGACAGTTTGCTGGCCCAGAATTTGCAAACTACATGACGAATGAATGTTACATAAACAAGAGAAGGTTCAGCATTCAGGAAGGGAGGGATTAATGAAAGTCAAAGGTGTGGGAGATACAATCAGGTTGTCAACTAGTTCAGAAGAGATATCTAGACAAGGCATCTTAAATTATTTAAATGAAAACAACACATTCTTTTTTGTAGGTGCTTCTGCCAAAATGGCTTTTAGGGAAGGCCCTGAACGAAACAAGTCAGGAAGCTTAAGATGTGATTCACAGTTCACTGATGTCAACGGGAAATTTTCCATTCATGTCAGACCCTGCTAACAGATTTTGGAAAGTCTTTCCTGCCAGAAAAGACAACTGCATAAAAGATAGTTTGTGAGAGCACAGTACAGATAACCTCAGGGACCTGACCAGAAATTTCCTCCTGTCACTCACTGGCTGCTTGTCACCTTCACACTAGATTTACTTGTTTAAATTATACTTTAAAAATCTCTGATAATAGGCTCCAGGCATGGTGATGTAACTACATGCAAGAAAAACTCAAAAAAAGCCCAAGCAGTTCCATAATAATAAAAGACTCTCCTTCCCCAGCCAAGTAAGGAAAATAAATCCAAACAATTTTCTTGCCCTGCTCAGCAGTAATCTTCGCTTCACACTCATGTTCCATAAAAGCCAAAAGGACAGGTTCACAGCACAATCCAAACACTAACACATTTGATCAAAATATCCAGCATGGGAGATAAACCTCCTTATGAAGCCTAACCTGCCAAAAATGTCCTTCTTTTACAGAAGACCTTGGCTGATGGTAAATTTTGGTAGCGCTGCACAGAGACACACAGATTCTCTTGGGTACGAGCAAGTTCTTGCTTACAAAATTATCGGATTGACTCATAGTAACTATGCTTGGTGCACGCCCATGTCTCATTGCAACGTGAGCTGAAATGCTACAGATGTCACAGAAAGCAAACCTCTCATTACCTGAATATATCCTACCTGTTGACTGTCTTTCCCAATAAATTCCACTTTTTAAGTTAAATTCTTTTAACAAATTTGCATGTACATTCAAACAAGATATGCTTTAATGAGACCACATCTACTTAATGCTTTGTCCATTTTGTTTTATCATACTGGTATTTAACACCCTTAAATCTATAACAGGTGTCTTGAACCTTTAGGATGACTGATGTGTCATTGCTTTGTGTTTGTAATAGGAAACATTCAGAAAGATAGGGAAAACTTAAGGTTAACTTTGGTGAAGCCAAAGTGAAAATAACTTTTTCTCCCCCACACCCCGATTAGCACAGATGTTTAGAACTTGCCACAATCTGTTTAAATATCATTAAGAAATAACTGCTGTATCACAAGCAGTGGCCAAAGTCACAGTACATAGTTTTGTTTAATTTTTAACTTATCTATCTGCTCTGGAACATTGAACATTACCATTAAACCAAAAAGTCCCAAGATATTCTGCAGATGAACCATCTCTGGCAGCTTCCTACAGCAAGCAGGCAGGGAGATGGTGGGAAAAGCAACAACAGGAATGGCCAAGAAAGCCCTTCCTATTTATCTTTTYTTCTGTTGGCTGCTTCTCCCACTAAGCCACTTTTACATTTATTTATGCTTCTGATTCATTCACCTTTATTGTCAGAGCTGCAAAAGTACATATATGCAATTGTATGTAAATCAGCAGACACGTATAAAGCTCTTATACATAATAACATAGGTTAAGAATAAAATGTCATCAGGCATTARGGAGCCAGAGGTAGCGAATTAATGGCTGATAAATACTTGAAGTAGTCCAAATGTAACTAATGCAGAACCAAATGCTGCAAAAGTACATCAAATTCTCAAATAACATTTTAATTCCTTGACAACTGCTTCCAGCAAAATTTCATCAGCTTTTATAAAAAAGTAATCTAGATTTATATTCCTGTACCATGTTCTCCCATTTTGTTAATATCCCAGTTTCTAGATTCTACATATAACCTAAGCACACTAAGGAGCAGATGAACAGTAAAATCTACAGCAGCATTTATAAATGAAGAGCTAAGTCAGATCAGCTGTCTTGTATACAAAATAAAAATTTTTGTTCTTTGCTCTTCATTAGGATTGATGACACTGCTGGAAAATAAGGAGCATATAATACCTTTTATGGGAACGTAAAGCATCAATGAATTAATACAGAGGGAATGCAACTAAATCAATTTTTCATCTCATGATAGTAATGGAGTCAGTTTCTTGAACTTTACCGTGCTTATAMCATATTGATCTGATAAGCTTTATCCTGAAAGCAAAACTAGGTATTTTTCCAGGGGAAAAAAGGATGGAAGATGGCAGTAAACTCTAGGCAGCATATCAAAGGGCAGGAATTTTATCTGTGCTTAGACCAGCCACGTTATTGTTCAGAGAAAAATCAAAGCATCCATCCCCGAATGTTACTGCAAAACACGACGAGAAGTATCCCAAAGGAAGGCTAAATTAGTGCATGCAGAAGCCTTTGCAGAACTGATGCAGGATAAGCAAAAAGCCATATTCCTTCTCTATAAGCGATCACATAGCCAGTAGTGTTAGTTACGCTACTTGAGGCAGTCATGATGTTGTGTTGCCAGCTCAGCGTCAGCATTTTTGGTGCAACACCTCAGCTACCTTCAGTTACACACCACAGTAATTTCCCACAGATCTTCCCATCCTTGCTGTAGCTACATTGTGCTTCAAGACATCAATCTCCTTCTTGAATTTCTGCTGTTGCTTTGAGGAGTAACAGAAAATTAGGACAGGGAGAGAATTTGCCCAGAAGACCAAGATGCAACAAATCCCACCATGAGAAGTCATGACACTGAGGAAAGCAGTGCAAATATTCTATTTGCTCTTCAAGTTTGTCCAATTGTAGGCCATGTGCATCCAAGAGCAAAGCTACAGCTGCAATTGTGCAGCAGCCTTTAGATATTAAAAGAACAAGACTGATCAAATATAAGGACACAAATACCATCYACCAAAGGAAAATAAATATTTCTAGCAATGTTGGACACACACCCTCTGGAATAGCTGTATTTGCTAAAACAGGATGTTGTTTTATATAACATTAGGAATCTAACTGAAGTATAAGAATTAGGAACTTAGACACTCTGTGTATCATCAGAGCACCAAAAACATGTTTCTGTGAGAATACAAAGCAAACAAGTAATTTGGAATTTCTCTTCTCCTGCCTAGTGACAGCCTGTCTATCCAACCGTACACAAATGCCAGCTGATAACCTTCCCATGAGGTGAAAAAATAACTCATCTATTTTAACTGAGATACAAGAAGTTTCTTTGCTGTATTTCTCACTATTTCTATTACAATAAGAGTTACCGAGAGCATCCTGTTATTTAAATTGTTTGTTCTTGATTGGTCATGATTAAACAACATTTAAATTGTTCTTTGAACAGAAAAAATGAACAGAAAAATAACAGAGTATGTATATAAAACAAACCAGACCAACAAAGCCAATACGAAAAGGAAAAAAAAAAAAAAAAAAAAAGAGAGAGAGAGAAAGAAAGAAAGAAAAGAAAATACTAGAACCATTGTCATCAGTTGTGTACCATTAATTTGATTCACTTCCACAGCTCCATCAGAATACAGTTTCTTCCCAAATGTGGTAAGTCCTCTCTCAACCATCTCTGTGATTTTGTTGCCCTCCCTCAGCCCATGTTTAGCTTTTTGGCTGAACCTTATTTCTTAGACAGTACTCAAATTCTCTTCTGAGGACAGGATTCTTCCTGCATGCAAGATATTTCCTTTTATGTACTCATTTCTACAGCTTTGAAATGCTTCAGGAGTATTGTATTACATTTAATAGCAAAGTAAATATCTTAGACAAATGGCATATCTTACAAATGAAATGCTATGGCACAAATAAATTATGAATATCAAAATCTATTAGTTTTTTGTGGGCAGGACCTATTGCTTCAGATAACAGATAATACAAGGTTACATTTAAAGTGCAACTTTGACTTGAGATACTGTGTAGGCATCTAACATTTATGTAAAGCAAACCGATGTTCAAAGCAGAACCCAGGAAAAAACACCACATGTAATCAATGACYACCTTGGAGATGCCTGCTTTAAAAGACTGCATCACACAACCACTCTATGGTAAAGATATAATCCAGTTCCTCTGGGCAACATTCAGTTTCTTATCCAGGAGAAAACACTGTTTCCCTAGTTCCCTCTATCTTTCACTATATAACTTCAAACAAGARTAGAAAATCAATCAGGGATCCAACATAGCCTTCCTCTGAAGGAGTCTGATTTATCTTCACAGCAAATCCATCACATGCACCAAGCAGGACTGGAATTTCGTAGGAGGAGGAAAAAAAATACAGTTGTTTAACGATTTCTCATAAAGTGCATTTACATAAAATGAGGCCAAACTGAAGTTACAAAACATACTTTCATTCTGGCATTTAATCTGGAAGAGCTTGGCTTAATATCCTTTTTAAATGACTTCACACAGGTAAGATATTCCATTACATGGTATTGTCTAAAAGCTAGAATGCTTCTTCAATCAGTCTGTAATACAGCCTCTACAMACGCCAGTCAAGTTGAACAGAGTAAATTATAGCAGTAAGAGACTTTCATCCGCTGGGAGAATGAGCACTAGCAGGAAGCTTCTCCAAGTTTGAGAAGTATTTTCTGACAGCAGAATCGCAGATTCCACAAATCCTGTTTCCATCCTTATGTAAGAAGCAAGCGCATTTTTGTAGGAAGAGATCTGTTTGCCCATTTCTACAACTTCTGCACTTGGTTGCTTCTCTGCTTTCTCTTCATTCCCTAACCTACTCCTTTCTCAAAAACTTACTGTTTCCAGCATGCATTTTCTTCTTCAAAACTAAGCTTCACGCCTTCAGAATTGAGCACTCAGTCTTCCTCTGCCTTTATTCARGTGTCTTTCTTCAGGCTTCCCTTTGAGCTATGCCCTGCCACTCACCCATTTMTTGTCCATTCCATATTGAACTCAGATAGCTTCCTCACCTGTAGTCTGGGCCCAACTGCAAGCTTTAAGTGCACAAGAAAAGCCTCCCCAGTCTCAGCCAAGCACGACATTATGCGAATGCCAATAAAGCTGAGCTCTGCAGCACACTGGGGGACAGAGGACATTCATTCCACACAGAGAGATTATTAATTTCAAGCCTTGCATATATGACACCATGCTAGATTTTTCAACAATTTACATATAGGCCAAAACCCAACATACGTTCAGAAAGACRGTGAAAGAATGCAAGAGTGACCATACTGGTAAGGTAAGACCATAAAGACCACATAGTACCAAAACCAGCCTCTAACAGCAGCCAACATTAGATGTTAGAGAGTGAAAKTAAGGCAAACACGATATTTTGCCTGAACATTTTCCCAGTCTTTAATGACTTGTGCCTCCTTCAGGCCTATGAATCTGATCCTTTGCTCTCTGAATTCACGTGACAATCAGCATCTATCATGTCCCATCGCAGTTTCAAAGCCTCAGRGTCACCTGAAGACCCATCCTCTTCTGTTGCATTCCTCTCACATGCTCATTCCTCCCCATCTTCCTAGGTCTCCTGCAAGGGACTGTGGACATGCATTCCTTACTCTTCTTCACAACATTCACGATTTTGCAGACCTCTTCTTTTCCAGTGTCAGACATTTTCCCAGCTGAAGACTCCTYGTGGCTTTTTGTCACTGCACAATTCTAGTCTATCTTCTCTGCATATTTTGTGGATTGGGAGAGAGAAAAGGGAGGAGGAGGAAGGAAACAGAACTGCACACGCTATTAAAGATAGGCGAGTATCACACATTTAGGCAATGGCACATATATGTTTTTCTGGTTTGTTTTCTGTTCCTTCACTAATGAGTCCTGACACTCATTTTACTGAGCATTATGCTGCCATTTTTATAGAACTATTTTAACTACAAAATCTCTTTCCAGAACCATAATACCTGGTGCAGAATTCATCCTGGGGTATGTAAAGTTGTGACCCCCTTCCCTCCTCCCCTTCCTCTCACACACATTACTTTCATTTATCTACATGCAATTTCCTCTGGCATTTCATCATCCAATCATTCCGTACAAGGAATTCTCCTGTAACATTTCAGTCAGCTCTTCTTTTCGTTATTCTGAATACCCAAAGCCTACACTCTTGCAAAATTTTAGTTCCTTACTTCAGACTATGAGGTGGCTGAACTGTTCAAACAAATCATTGTCAAAACTGACTTCAGCAAATAGCCCTACTTCCTAGAACACCCCTCCTCCAAACTATACTTTCCCTTAGCAAAAGGGCTGGAAAGCAGCTGCTCCCCTAAATGAAGTTCCCCAATCACTCAACTTCTCCCCCCCAAAAAATGAACAAAACCCCCTTCAAGCAGCCACTCCCCGTAACAGGCTTTAGCCCTAATCATTTCAGTTTGGCAGAATTCAGAACACTTCAGAAATCAAGATCTTCTGTTAATAGCCCTGATAACCTCATGTTTGGACCTGTTGTGCCACCTTTGCATGGAACAGCCCCTGCCATCTCTGCCCTGAGAAGATGCAGCAGGAAATCCACAGCTGAGGAAATATTATTGACAGTCAAAACCAAAAACCAAACAAATCCAAAACCAACAACAACGACGAAAAACACACCCAAGACAAAACCCCAAAACAAATAAGCAAGCAAACCTAAAAGTCTAACAACTACTGCTTGGTTCCAAATGTTCTGTGCAAAGGTAAAAGCAGAAAGAAAAAGAAAGGGCGGGGGGTAAAAAAAAAAAAAAAAAAAAAGAAAGAAAGAATAAAGTCCCGTCCCCCCCTTGCAGATAGACTCCTATGAAATACTAAGAACATTTTGAAAGACATGAGATGTATAATAACTTTCAACTGAATATTCATTTCCAAATTGAGGGGAAACATCTTAAGGGTGAGTGGGCGTAAAGAAAGATTCCTCCTCAGAACCATCACATTATTTATTAAAGGCTGTGAATACCCACAAGAATTCAGTTTTGGCCTTTGTACTGTACACTAACAAGCTTAGTTTACTGACATTCACATAGCATATGGAGCTCTGCTTCAAGTGATCCCTTTGAAAGGGACAATTAAATCAGACAACTGGAGATTGTACAACCAACAGAGCTAATTAAATTCTTAAGTTCTGTTTGTATATATATCCAAATCTTCATCACTGTTCTTGCTGAGAAGGGGAATGGTTTGGCTTGGGAGGCTGAGCGAACAGAAGTACGTTTTTTCTCCTCCATAGTTACAGATCTGTTTAGAACAAAACTTTAGACACTAAATCAATGCAGCCAGTGGTAGAATTCATCTTGTTGTGACAGAAATATTCCATTTTCTCCAGCTTATATTTTAAATTGCTTTCTGATATACCAGGTTATTATTTTTTTAGCCCCTCTGGTTCCTTACATAATTAAATGCCATGCCATTCAACTTTTAGAATTACTTTTACCATTTTCAAAGGAATATTGACACTTAGAAACTTTCTTAATCGTGTGTGATAAATTTATTCCCCACAAGTATTAGCTCCACTCAGTATCTTCTTATTCATTCAAAGCTCCTATCCATCTCTATTCAAATCTGTTTTCCCTTGTATAGACTTTTCTGCAGAGAAGGTGGTATTYGCTCATTCCTTATTTCCTCTCCTAGTATGTAATATAGTAGCATAAAAAGGGGAGAAGGACTATGCATTTTAATAGCATGGTGCCTTTAATCTGCAGGCAGGGAAGAATGGTCAAATACAAATTCAGGATACATAACACAGAATTTGCAATTAATACTTGCAAAAACAGCAACAGTTCCAAAAGGTTTTCTAGTTAACCTGCAAATATTTTGCCTGGTTACTATAAATGTACAGATATACAGCCTTTTAAGCCTTGAAAACAGGCTTCTCCAGTTCAGAGCATGCATGTTCCCAGTCTCCCTAACAGCTCAGAAGGTACTTCCCCCTCTAAACGCAGGTCCAGCAGCACAACACACTCTCAAATTTTGCCAAATGATAACAAAGCACACAGGACACCTTGCAAGCATATTTTGTTGATATTAAAGCAACAAAGACACAGGTAATTCTATAAAGAACAAGTCCATCCTGCTTGACGCTTATCCCGAGCAAAGTATAAGCAAAGAAAATATAGATGAGAATATTTTTTTCCCTTCCTCCCAGGTAGGCTAAGGAGAATGTTTCTTCCTCCCAGTGATTTGTTTTGATTTTTTGGACAAACGGGAAAAACAAGAGCTAAAGAGAGCCCTAAGGAAGGGCCTTTTACGTAAATTAGTCCTTAAAGCTTTACTTCTGATGAAACTGCCAGCTAGTTTCTTAGGAGAATGGTAGAAAAAAGTTTCCAGAGAGGACCTAGCAAGAAAGGAAATCTTCTTAATGGCCAGTACAGTATAGTTTCATAGGACCTTCTCCTGGGAAYGAATTAAGCCAGAAAAACTTTGAAGAAGGTGATATCAATAAACRTACTTGTCATTTATTGCTCTAACTTATATACCAGCTGACCAAATCAGCCTTCAAAATTCTTGGCAAGTTGCCAAGCATCACACTTCTAATTGAAAGAACTATRTGCCTTACTATTTCTTACTATTTTTAGCTCCATTATGGACCACTTGGCATGTGCTCATAGACCTTATCCACAGACCYGCCTCTCCTCATGGCCCATCCAGGGTTCTGGCATGGCGCGCTGCACAGAGGTGTRGAATTAGGTGCTCTACAACAGAGGGCCCAAGTATCATCTCTAACCTCAAGCTCCATTTCTGTCTGAGGTCACAATGACCTGATTCTAGCAGGAATGACATATAATCGTCCTCTGAGCAAGTGGATCTGTGCCAACTGCACCTCATAAAAGATTTTGTTGCTAGGAGACTGCGGTGGATATTCTAAGGTCCTGTTTAGTTGAGCCATTCAGTTTCCTTTCTGGAAGGCCTTCTACATTTTGCTCACCAGTTTCTCTTCCTTTTCTTGAGATATCAAACTTTTGTTAAAATCTGTGATTTCTCATCTGCTGTCATCTAAACAAGCCCCTATAAATTATCTATCYGCAAAAGGCCTCCAAAAGCATCAGAACAAACTCTCACACCTTTAAACAAACCAGGTAACACATCTAGCATAAATTCTGCTCAGATAAGTCTTGCACTCAGACACAACGCTTTTTAGATACCCACATACCAAGTTGTGAGCTAAAGTGAAGTCTCAAGCTTTGAAAGCCAGTATAGTAGAAAGAACCATTTGTGAGGCCAGTATTGGCTAATTCAGTATCATTTTACAGAACTCACCTTCATTTTTCAACTCTCTCTCAACAGACTGTTCTCTCAAATTGGTACACAATATTTTTACAACAACATTTTTCATCGATTATTTTATGTAGATATTAAGTTTCAGTGTGCACTATATGGAAATCTGGGCTGCTCCAGATCAAGCTTTTACAGAGTTTATGATTTTCTTACCAATTTCTAAGTAATGTATTTTCTCCCAATTTAAAAGTTTGCAAAAGGACCTTCTAAGGTTATCTTAGCTAAGATTGGACTTAGCAGAATATTTATTTATTGCATTGTTCACATGCACATGTGGCCATCTGATCAGCAAATGGAGAACAAAAATAAATAAAAGGACCTTTTCTCCTTTAGAATATACCACTTCTGACCATTTCTGTTTAGAGAACAGGTCAGTTGTATTTGTTTTATGGAGGAAAAAAGTAAGCAAAGACTTTAGTTTTGCATAATTTACTGAACCCATGGAATTCAAGGCTCATTTATCACCAAGTCCCAGACTTGAGTTGAAACGTTAATTAAGAACACAAAGAAAGGTAATGTTATTTCAGTAATTAGTAAGCAAGTAATTCTCAGAATGGTGTTATCTGATTTATCATGGGATTCTGGAAAGAAGGTGGTGGTGGTGCTGACATGCTCACGGTTTCCCTTCTATTCACTTTTCACTTACACAGATTCAGGGCTCTCTGGAGTTTCTATCTACCCAAGAGATCTGTCTGGAAGAGAAATTTGYGACTTAATGCAGGGTGAATGGCTATCCTCCTCACTGATGCACCCTTAGAAACTGCCTAAGAAACACTGGCTACAAGTGATGTGACCAGAAGATTGTCAAATAACGCCACAAACCTCAGGTACATTTAGTTCTGACTGTGGACTTCTTCATGACTAAAGTATGCAACAAGTAATGCCATTTCTAACAGTCCTCACCACTGCAAATACCAGCAAAGGTGGGGCTGGAGAGGGGAAAGACGGGGGAGGTGGTACTGTGAGTCAACTTTAAAATTACAATTAAAACAGGAGGTAAAAACAATTGCAAGAGAAATGAATGGCAGGAGACATCACAAATACGCCTAACAAGTCAGAAGTAAAAGCCACTCACACAATACCAACTGAATACGAGCAGGCAGCACTTCAGTCTCCCTTGACCAGAGGAAGCAACTAAAGATCTCTTGGAAGTTTCAAGGCAAGCAGATGTGTGAGAACTTCAGGTGTGCAGGCTAGCAGAGGTACAAGTCATGGGAACCTCTCCCACTGTGAAGAAGATCCCCAGATAAAGCATCAGTGGCACACTTAGAGTGAAGGCTAGCATTACCACTTTGTGACTTAAAATACTCAAAGAGATGCATTTAGTTCCAGTGGTACATCACTAGCACTCAGTATTAAGGAAACATTATTTCTCTAGGTCAAATCCCATGGTCCTTAACTTACAAGTAGGCTGCAACACTTTCTAAAGAGTTTTGTTTTGTTTTTTGTTTTGTTTTGCTTTTTTTAGCATTGATGTAAGCTGCAATAGTTCAAGAAAGGCATCTATGAGAATCTATTTGAATAATGAGTTGAATAGTTACATGAAAAATGAATACAATGTGAATACAATTTTATGAAATAAAAAGATAAAATGAAATACCTCTCTCAAAAGCAAAACAGGTCATATGTCCTAGTACCATGCTATTCACGAGTTGAGGCTCACACTTAGATGGCTTACAATATGCACAATGACTGAACCAAACACAGAGCTAGGACGTTCTGAAATAGCCTTCCCCTAAGACTATGTCTAAGGGAGAAAAGCATCAACGTACACGAGCATAAGATTACAGTTCAATGAGTGGACATTTATCTCAAGCACAGACCTCATGGGGAGACCTACAATATTATTTTAAGATTTTCTCCAGAATATCTACAAGCTTCAGCAATACAGATAATCCTTTATCTTGTGATAAGGAATTCTTACTAACATGCTTTAGTTAAAAGACAACAACAAGAAAGACTGCTAACATATAATAAAGGTACTGWGCAAACAATTTTAACTGAACTCCAAATACCCAATTTACAAACTTTTTTTTTTCCTGTAGATGCTAAGGTTTAGGCCAGAACAATAAGTAATATAATTTTGGTTTGTACTTTTGTTTTTTAAAAATAATGGACCTACACTCCAAAAAGATCAAATTATCCTTATGGAAAAATCACAGATGAGGCTTCTTCTAGAAAAGCAGTTACTGTAAAAGACAAAAGATAATTTGAAGAGTATTATATTCTGCTGTGTTCTTAACATTCCTAGACTGTAAATTCAAGCTATGGAAAGTCTGTTTACCAGACACTATACTATATATAGTTACATTACACTCTATATATGTTATACTACACTATACACTATATATGTTATACTATAGTATAACAACATGATAGTCTAACAAATGCTTTTGAAAAGGGAAAATTGTAATAGAACTGATTCTTTTTTTAATTGAGATTCCTGCTATATTTGATTTTCATTTTGGTTTCCCTTCAGAGCTTTGGCATGGAGGAAGCCTATCTTACAGAAGCTTTAAGGCAGTCTTTACCTCACTTTCCCCTGCATTAATGTATCTCTAGCACTGGAAGCATCAATTTTTACCCCAAATGATTCTAAGTGATCCCATAACRTCCTGCTGGTATATATTCCAGGAATCTGTAGCTATCTCAAAAATGGCATCTCTCTCCATCTAATCCATATTAGTTCTACCCAATTCTAGATTCACTAATGGATGGAAATTCCTTTACAACTGAAATTTTCAGTATGCAATCTCATTAATTTGAGGTACTGAGATCTACAAGGTCAGAATGGTATGAATGGGCTGTCCTTATCACAGAATCGGTAAGATTGTAAGGGACCTCTGGAGATCATCTACTCCAACCTCCCTGCTTAAGCAGCATCACCTAGAGCTTGTTAGACAGGGTTGCATCCAGGCGGGCCTTGAAGATCTCCAGAGAAGGAGACTCCACAACCTCTCTAGGCAGCCTGTGCCAGGGCTCTGTCACTCTCACAGGGAAGTTCTTCCTTATATTCAGGCAGAACTTTCCATGTTTTAGTTTGTGCCCATTGCCTCCTGTCTTGTCACATGGGACAACTGAAAAGAGTTTGTCCCTATTCCCTTGACACYCACCCTCAAAGTATTTATAGACATTGATAAGATCCCCTCTCAGTCTTCTCTTCCCCAGGCTGAACAGGCCCAGCTCYCGCAGCCTTTCCTCACAGGGCAGGTGCTCCAGCCCTCTGATCATCTTTGTAGCCCTAAGCTGGACTCTCTCCAGTAGCTCCATGTCTCTCTTGTCCTGGGGAGCCCAGAACCGGATGCAGTACTCCAGATGAGGCCTCAGCAGGGTTGAATAGAGGGGAAGGATCACCTCCCTCGACCTGCTGGCAACASTCTTCCTAATGCACCCCAGGAGACCATTGGCCTTCTTGGCTACAAGGGCCAAGCGTCTCTGAGAACTTGCCCAGTGTCTTTGAGATCTCCTGTCCTTGTCACAAAAAAGGTAAAAGGGATGGCATAAAGTCTTATCTTCCTACAAAGGCTTTCACTGCTCAATTTTTCTTTGAGGCAAATAGACCTATGATTGAGTTATCAAACTTTCTGACACCTTCTGTGGCTCTGAGGCATTGTTCCCCTCAGACCTTCTATTAAGCCAAACCACCGATGTACAGACAGAGAATTGTCTTTTCACATACATGGTTACAGTGGTTCTGCATGATGCAGAGCAAACAGCCACTGAACACTGAGAAGACCTAGTCTGATGCACCTTAATTCTAGACACTTTTCGTCTTCTCTCTCTTGATATCTGGGCTATGTCCCCRGTATACTGGTAGAGTTGCAGCACAAAGGACAAATGGCAGTGACTGGGACTCAGCAGGCCATGAATGTATCAGGAATAGCATCAGGAGTTYCCAATGGGTTGAGACAGTCTTACAATGTTTGAAAAAGAGGAAAAACATCTCCTACTCTTTGGTACTTTCTGTACACAGGTAAGCGCATGCATTGCTGAGATGTCTGTCTCTGTTTATCAGTAAACCAGGGCCTAGACACTGTGGTCTGTAACAGAGCCCTGAATACCCATGTGAAAAACAATTATATCTTTATTTCTGATAGCTATGTCCATTCCTCTCAGGAGGACCTGAAAATGAGATTCAGGTGATTTATGAACATGCAGCGAGTATTCGTAGTCTGAACTAGAAAGTCTTGAACCAAAAAATATTTCTTACAGTAAACTTACATTACTAGTAACTGTCTCTGGTCAACATGTAACTATTTAAGTCATGGAATCTTGAAACTGATAGACCTTAGATCTCTGTAATTTGAGATTTCTGATGAACTTGTCAAGGAAGGTGAGAGCTGAGAATTGTCAKGTCTTCACCCTCCTCTAGAGCTAAAAAGAATACCAAGCGCACCCTACACAACTTCACCATTGATAATTATCACACAGCTTCACTGTACAACCTATGCTTGATCACTGTTTTTATTTCTTATGGTGTTACACAATTAATTTAACCTGGGAAAAACTGATAGTATAACCTTGTGGACTTAACTTCATTGGTCTGCTGTCCAAGGTATAGATCTTTCACACACAGAAGAGATTTTTTTATGCCCCCCCAGGCACTGGACACTGTCAGCAAGAGATTTCTAGTTCACACTATCTGAAAATTTCCAGATCCGTTAGATCAATCACCTACCTCTTCCAGCTCTCATGTCTATTTYTGGACTTCTTATAGGCTCTTAACAACAAGAAGATGCTCAGTAGAAGGAAAGTCTTTAGCAAGATGGTAAACTCATTTCTGTTCTAATTTTTGCAATGTCTTCAAAATGTACAAACCGTCTCCTGAGTTTCGAGTTAAGATTAGAGGCAACTTGCTCTAGACTTCAAAATGTTGCAATTTTCATTGAATTAATGTCTTTTGGGCAGTCCTAAACTGAAAGACTTTCAATAAGACGGAAACTCTGACACACTTCAGGCTTTTGACTCCATTCCCACGCTTAAAGGCCCACCACAGAGGGCCAGTTATGGCCTCACATTGCTGCTAATATCTGCTTTGCTTCTATTAAGCAGAGGGAAAGGAGATACTGATAGATCACACTTCTGGATTTTGTGAAGCAGGGAGAAAAAAAGTTTCCTGTTTTTTCACACTGTGCATTTAAAAATCATCAGTCTGAATTAGGTAACTTGCAGAATGATTCATAAGTATTGTATCAAACAAATAAAAATATTTTGTCAGTGAACAGAATCAGAATATTAAATAACTACATATGATTGGAGCAAAGTGCATGAGTATTATGAATCCTGAGTCTTAAGAATGGATGACACACCGACTGCACCTCCTTAATGTGTGTGTATATATACATACATATATATATATATATAGTGGCATAGCATCAGCCTTTGCAAAAATTTTAAAAATAACATTCACCACAAAAGACAAGAATCCAATATATTAAATAGTCTGTGATGAGAACTCTCTCTATAAACTCTATAAACAAAACAGATAATATCAAATTAATTAACTAACAAACTGACAAAACAGTGTTTTTCTTTTTTTWAAAAAAAAGAATACATTGCCTATGTGTCTCCAAATTAGCAACCAACTGGAATTACAAGTATTTGCCACTCTGAAGGAAACAAAGAACCAGATACACAAAAAGATCTGGATTTGGCCACTTTCTCAGATACATTGGATTTTAGCATTTACAGAGAACTAAAGAAAATACATCACTTTTTTTCTCTTGATATTAGATTTGGCACTAAATCTTCAYACTCAGAGATTTGGCTAGACAGCAGATGGAGTATTCCATTGCAACACAAGTGGCAAAATGTGCCCACCCTCCCAGTCAAAAACAGCAACTCAATTCTCAGTAACATTTGCCTGCAGATCACAAGATGCTCACACGGATGTTTTCCCACAAAACACCATCTTATTATTCTTATCTAAAAATGTTCTTGTCCATACAAGAATTCTGTATTAAAAAAAAAAGAAAGAAAAAAAAAAGCACTCAGGTATGCTTCCCAATACCATCCACTCACTCAGAAAAGTGTACTGAAACACTGAGCATGTCAGAGAGAGACAGACCAGCAAAAGTCTACAAATGTCAAAGAGAGGGTGGGAGCAGCAAACAGTCACTTGGGTCAGTAACAAGTGACTATTTCAGGGTAAGCATAGCTAGGAGGAAGAGAAACTTGGTACACTTTATAAAAAGATATGTAGAAATTAAAAGAGAGAGAGCGAGAGAGAGAACAGAGCACTTTAATTATAGTAGTTCTGTGGTTCTCCTATATTTCCATCAGAAACCACTTTATTTACAGCTCTTGCCTCAGCAGTAGGCAGTCCAATGACAACATTGCTCATGATGCAATTTCTAATGCAAATAAAGAAAAGGTAACCCGAGAGTGATTTGTTAACTTATATAATTAAACAAGAYACAAATAGTACAAATGAATAATGATCATGTTAAGTGCATTCTGAAAGAAAGCRTATGATTCAATTTAAAAAGAAATGTTGTTCCTAAGACAAGTACAGTTAGCACAAAAGAACCATCTAAAATAGCTCTTTTTAATAAACACATAAGCACATTTTCTAAGATATAGATACTTTTSATTTCAGCAGTAATACATATTCCATCAAAGTATAAAATTAAGCACGTTCTGCACACCCTCAAAACCAACAGAAATCTGTTTCGGATGTTCAACAAATCTGCATTTACCGATTTCAGACAAACTGAACAGGAGCTCTAAGAGGAAATGCTGGGGTCTGCTCCGACAGAACCCTTTTTACCACTTGCAGTTAGAGCAGGACATGAGAGATGAATGGAGGAAGAGGAGCAGAGAAATGGAAAAGTACGTATGTGGGAAAAATTATCGCACATAAGCAGGTCACATGCAACTAAGGTGCCAAATGGAGGCTGCRATGTCTTTCTGAAACCAAGGCAGGTCACCACAAACTGGCCTTGCGTTCAAAAARTAAACCTTTTAAGTAGAGGCCTCTACTTTGCAGCTAGATTTGGTTTGGGGATCAGTTTAAGGTGCAGCTCCCCACAGATCACATCGTGCAGTCCTCAGATGACAAAACAAGAAACAACTTCCCCAAAAAACAGATCCTTTTTTTCCTCCTCCAGTGATAAATCCATGACTTTTCTCACAACCGCTGTAAAGATTGCAATGAATTATGAACTCCAGCAATAAAAAGCAGATATGCTTGTTCAGTAAAGGGAGTCGCATACAATTTCACCACATTATTTCTCTCAACTAATTCAAATGACAACAGCCTCTTACAGACTACATTTCCATCAGCAAGTTGCTAGCCCTGTCCAAGTTGTTACACGTTTACTGAAAAATGTAGCTTCTTAGGGGAAAATTCCTATAGCAATTTTTCATTCAATTTTTAAAATAAAAACAAAATAAATTTGGCCATGTTAGCAACTTTTTCAAGTCATTCCAGATAGAAAACTTTCCATCTTTTGAAATTCACAGGGTTGTGTCAAAATCTCATATGCTATCTCAAATGCTTCCCTGCTCTCTGATTTGTCATTTAAGGAAGAAATACTTAAAAGAATACTTTAAGTATTTATTTAAGAGAATGTTTTGAATCAGCTTCTTATAATAGTAGAAAATGCCTATCAAAAGCTGTTAGTGCTGGAGAAGGAATCTTTTTGTATACAGATGTTCACATATTAACTACTACTTAACTGAAAGGAGTAAAAAAATGATGCATTATGTTCTGCAACCCATTTGACTATGAGCAGTCCTACTTTGTATTTTTCTTTTAACAGTGGGTAGTTTTAGAAGCTGTTCTCGTACCATTACGTATTCACAATGGTCAGTTGCATTTATAAAAGCAAGAAATGCAGGAATACGTTGCTTGAAGATGTCAGCATTTCTTCTAGGCTATCTCCTTGCTGTAAAGAGTATTATGCACCGGATGAACTATTTCATCAGCGCTTCGAAATCATGCCTTCAGTATTGCTTCCTGAGGATTTCCCACCTGACAACCCTGGGAAGAGGGTGCAACTGACCCCACCACCAGCTTGGCTGGCTCATCTCTCCAGGTTTCCTACAGAACAGATGAAAAGAGCAACATTCTCCAAACAGTGACCAGAGCACTAAAGTTAAGCTGCTGCTGAGCTGCCCTAAAGAAGGGCTCCCTTATCTCTACTGTTTGTAAATGTAGCCTAATGAAATCACCTGACAGGTCAGAAGCCTAAGTTTAGGACAACTATAACAGGCTATCACTTAAAACATCGTACTGTTAACGCCGTCTTTTGCAGTTTGTTCCATAAATTCCACTGGCAGTACTGGCAGTTAAACCTTTCAAACAACTAACCAACAACAGTTTTTTGGGGGGACCATACAGTCATTTGGTTTTACACATAGGCAGTTAGAGCAACACATTGCTAGTGAAGACGTTACAAGTTCTTGAAGGTATCGAGAAAGCAGGCTGTGACAAGGCAGGTGCAACTGCACTGAATGCAGAGGAGGTAAACATTTCTGTAAAGTAAACATCAAAGATTCAATACTTTTCCATTGTTATGCTGGGGAACCACGGAGAGCGCCACTTCTGGGGTTTTACCCAATGCTCAGACAAACAAAACCCACTCGCCCACCTGAAACCCCCCAACACATCCTATGCCCAAACAAGTAAATCTGCCCACCCACACCAAGCCACCCATTAAAAATAACTAAATTAGAAGGACCTCTGAACATACCAAAGCGTTCCTTGTGCTATTAAAACCAGCACTGTAGTCAAAGCTGAGTAGCATGTAGCAAATGTCCCCGATGCACCTCTAGCACAACAAACGAGACGCTGAGCACCTGCGCTCTTTCACTGGATGGCACTCTAAGAAAGAATTTTTGTTAGAATCTCAGCAGCCCTTAAAGCTGCTGTCGTATATCTGAAAAAAATCTTAAYGCACAGTACCACTCCCACAAAAAAGAGATAGAGCTTCTTCTTATATAAGTATGTATATTATTTAACACTCAAAAACAACAGTTCCGTCACATCTATGYAAAACCAGAAGTGGTGAGGAGCTGAAAGAGTAAAAGTGAATTTTCATTCTATTGTATCTACTCATTTTGTTTGTTTGCCTCAGGGCAAGTCAAGGGCCCTCAACACACTGCAGAACAAGGATCTATACCCATTTTCTTTTTCTTCCTTCATTGTAGCACAAGGTGACTGATAAAATTCATACAGTATTTGCATTTATTAATTATTATATTCTAGAAAATTATCTTTTTGATCTGGAAAAAGAAGCAACTACAAAACATCTTATYGCTGAGTTAAAAACGAAATGGAGGCCACCATCTTTTCAGACAATTGTTCGTGCTTTTGCAGTCATCTGAATATGAGCTCTGCTCTTTCTTGAGATGTATGCATTGCTTCTGAGTTAGATGTGAAGGAGAAGGCCTAGGTGACGGTGACAAAAATAACTTTCAAATAGATGTTAGTATATTCATACTGCAAAGAACATAAAAGGAGGCAGGAAGCAGGGGAGGGAAGTGTCTCTCTCTCATATCACATTTAAGTGACAGCACAAGTAACAGTGACTTTTTTTTTTCACTGAACTGCTCACAGATATGGGACCATTGCATAATCTTGCAATAATCTTGTAAATTCTATTCACTCTTTTTTCCCTGAGCATTACAGGAATTGACAGAATTAAAAGCAAAAACCATGATTTTCTTCACTCATCACTCAAAAGAAACAGATGCAAAATACAGCAAGTTTTCCTGTAAAAACAGCTTCTTCGTCCTACTTTATGAACTAGTTATTCTTAACTGTAACAACCTTCCCTTGCACAGAATATTATGTAGCGCTAAGAAGCTTCTCAAATCTTTGCAAATCAGGCATGATAAACAAATTGGTTTATTGCAAACACAAATCCATACACACACAGGAGTGTAACAGCTGGCTGATGGAAGCAGACATGCCTGTCTATCCCAATCTAAACTCATGCAGGCAAGCAGCACTAGCAAGAAGCACCCAGGGGAAGGGAGAAGACACGCAACTTGTCACAGAACTAAAAAGGGGGTGAAGGGAAAGCATACATTTTTGAAATGTCTTCTTGGTAAAATATTGGGCTAAGACAAATTTCCCTGACATTTCTGCAGAGAGACAGAAATCTCTGGAAACTCAATGYGAGAAGTTATTTAAAATATGCATAAATTTCATTTGATTCTTAAAAATCAGCCTTTCAGTAGACCTATGTTCTGCACTTTAGTGAAAGAAAGAAGGGGGTGCAGGGGAGAAGGATTTAAATTCTTATAAAATAATACAGAAAAAAAAAACATTTTCCATTTCAAAAGATATTATTTTAGGACCACATGGAAAATATTTTTCAGAATACCATCCTTGGTGACATCTTAGATGGCCTGTGTGAGAAGTATGTATCCAATAAGCACACAACTCAATGCTGACAACATAAAGAAACAACAAAAGCAAGTCAAACTCAATTCTACTTGAAAATGTGGCTTTCTAAGRTACCAGAGAAATGCCATTTCTCCAGTAAAAAACTGGGGCTTTGCATGGCTTTCTTCAAGAGTACCAACACATAGCCTTTGTTTTATTCAAATCTGTAAGCATTCTCCTTGAACCTCCTTGTTCTCTAAAACGTTTTCTTCAACGTCTTTTCCAGTTTTGTATTTACATTCCTAATGGCTCTTCACACTGTCTCAGTATCCTGGAAGATTTTTTTAAACTAAATCCAGAAATTCAAACAACATGCTCCCTATTCTGCCCCAGGGCCCCTTTGCTGTTTGTCATACAGGTCCTTTCTCCTTCCAAGCAGTGCCTCCAGCACAAGTAACCTGTTTTTCTATCCACTGCATTCTTTGGTTTTCACTCCTGTAAGGCTTCACTCTTAAGAGAAATACTAATTTCCACTTTAACAGTCCTCTGCTGAAACACCAATTTTTCAGAAACAAATTTTCTTATCTGCCTTGGTGGGGGCATCCCTTCATAKGTTGTTACAATAGGGCAAAACAGTGACTAACCCTCCAAAGAGCAAAGGCCTTCCTTGAAAACAGGGTGCATWTGGCCAGAGTATAACATTTCTTCTAGAGACCAAATACTTTCAGAAGTGACCTAAAATAGAAATAGGCGTCCTAGCTTCAAATGAAGAATACGGAAAGGGAATCTTCTTAGCAGAAGGAGGAGGAGGAAAAGTTGAAGGACCTGCCAGTAGAACAAAACAACAACAAATACAAACCACAACTCTCTTCAGGCAGAGAAATAAGACAGAACAACTACYGTGGCTGGAAATAGTTTGAGAGAGGGAGGAAAAAACAGTTCTGTATATTAAAAACAGACTAATTAGATATGAGGGTTAAGATATAATAAAGAGCTATGCAAACAAAGGGTCAAGCAACAGTGTCCTCAAAGTGGAAGAGATATACCCTTGATGCATATAATTCAAATACTTTGGAAGAGGATACAATTTTCCAAGCTTGACTTCTTCAACATAGGTACAATTCCATGACTTTTCCTTTATTGTTCAAAATTATTTTGGACTTGTTAACAAAAGTATGGATTTAAAAAGCCTGTGAATCTAACTTGCAAACAGTATTTGACAAAATCCTTTGGAAAGGCTACTAAGAAAATTGAGTTTTATTAGGGAGAGCATTTATGCAGATTAGAGACTAGCAGAGAAACAGAAAATACATGAGAACAAGAGGATTAGCTTTCAGTAAGGCAAGAAAAGATTAAGGGAGGGACATGCTCAGGTCTGTATCTGGGATAGCAATGTTTCATACATTCTTGAACGAACTGAAAAGGGATGAGGGCAGCACCTCCTCTCTCCTCTCCAAAAATCTGAGCAACTAAAATCTGCAGATAGCAACATTATTTACAGTTGTTCAAAAACAAAGATAATTGGAAAGAATTCCGGATGTCAGGCCAAGGGGCAAATTAAATCTACTGCAGATCAATAGAAAACAAAGTRCATTTAAAAGAACAGTATGAACTACTCAAGATTCATCGTTAGGTTTAACAATTCTGTAGCAACTTAATATTTAAATCAAGTTTTCAGTATATGAATGTAAACCACTACTAAATGTAGAGCAGTACAGTTTAGAAATAGTCCTTTTTTTCCATTTTAAAAATGAAAACATTCACATGATTATCTAAAGGATAATACCAACAATGCTGTTGTGCCCCAGTATAAATCAGCTGGGCTTCTCCATCGTAATATTGCATTCAGTCCTTATCATTTGATACCAAGAAGAGACAGCAGATATACTAAAAGCTTCCAAAAATGGAAACACAAATAGTTACGGATGAAGAATGATTTCCATGCTGAAAAAGACTCAACAATTTGAAACAATCACATTAACAGAAGATAGTCAAAATATCAGGAATATACAAAAAGAATTGTGGGAGAGACTACGATGCTTCTAAATACCTGCACTTTCTCAGGCAAAAACAAGGGAATCTTTGAAATGACAATGCACTAAAAGCTGCTAAAAGGAAATGAGTTTGGTTGGTTGGTTATATAGTGGTGTTCTGTTGCTCTTTCTTTTTATTATTTAATTCAGTGCAGAGTTTGCAGTATTTTTTTGCCATAAGCTATGATGAAGACCATAAAAAGATTCAAGAAAATGACTACAGTKCTATATAGCTCATGACAATGAGCACATTGAGCTACTTCAGWCAGGAAAAATATCAGAAACACCATYCTTTTCTCTTTGTATTTTCAGAATGTAAGGTTTTCATGGTACAGAACCAAACACTAACAGAACAGTTCAGAACTTCCCCTGTGGGAATTCAATGTAATTGATCACCTTAAAACAAAGAACATCACAAGTATCAGGTACTGCCCTCCCAAATGTCAGGCAAACTGCAGACCTAGGTTGCAGAATTGGTCCGTTAARGTACCTAATCCTCCAAAAAAGTATTTCTATACAGCAGGCAGAGGAAGTTCAGAAAAAGAAGAAATATAAAGCTTTGTTGCAGGGCTTCAGTCTAAGAATGCTAGATCCAGGGTAAGAGATTTAAAGACACCACTTTTGAACAAGCACAGCAGTACTTGCAGCGTTTCAAACAAGGAACTGCACTTATATGTCAGGAGAAAGCTGACATACTGAAGAAGTTGCTGGCTTGCATCAGGGATCTGCCATTGGAGTGGTCTGGCACAAACTGGCTTCCTCAGTCACTATTCCTCAGCAATGATCACAACAATATTCATATACAAGATGCTTATAACAGAAGTAAAGCATTTTTATCATTAGTGCTACAATGTACATTTTTGATCAACTTACTCCATAGAGTATGAATCCTGTGTTATCTACAACAGCATGAGAGATTTTTGTATCTAGAAATCACACCAGAACTAGGTTAGCCTGGCAGTCTTGCAGCATGTCATTTACATATGAGTCAATCCTTCTGCAATACAAACATTAATGATGCATTCCCCATTGTCCTCCTATTTATACTATTTAACCTGCAGGCATGCCAAGTTAATTAAACAAATCAATCCCATTGAGGTAATTGTCTCTCAAGCAAATTAACACAATTATCCTTTTTAAAAGAAAATCCACGTGCTATCCAATGTATTTCTTTATATAAATCATATGCTTGTTCCTTCTCTCCAAGGCTGATGGCCATTCAGAAGCCTGTCTTAATATGCAAGGTATAATGACACGTGAATCAGTGGCCAACATTTGACTGTTACACCCAGCAGCTTCTCTATTTGCATTATTCATTTGCACTCAAGTCAGAGGCCTCAGTCAGAAATAAAGGTTCTCAGAGAAGGAAGGATCCCGCTGCACTGAACACTTCACAACTGAATGATTATGAAGATGGTCTCTGCTTCAGAACAGTATGTAACTGTGGCACTTACAACTTCAGCAAGATAAGCAGTGAGCTAGGCAATAGASACATTCTTTCTTCTCCAGCTTAAATGCATAGAAAACCCTCTGGAACAGAACTGAATCAATTCCATGAATGACATCTTGGTACACAAACAAAACTCCAACATAGACTGGACTGGTCTTCAGCTGACTGAAATGCTAGATATATTTGATTCCTGCCCACTGACTGGGTTGGAAAAGCACCACAGGAGAGGCCTGTGTGCAGCTCTTCCAAGGTAAGAGGAAGGGACAAAGCAGGAAAGGAAAGAAGAGGAACAGGAAGGGCTGCAGGAGAGTGTGAGGAGCTGCTCCACCAGGTGGTGGCCTCTCTTGGGGTCTCCTGTTATTTCGAGAGTTGGCTAGGTCCCGGGGACCCCTTCTGCCAGGGATTGCTCTCTTTCTAAAGTGAGAGAAAGAAAGATGGGCATGACAAGAAAGTGGGCAACAGGATAAACAACTCACTCAAGAGGGCATCTAGAGTACTTAGCAAGAGAACCATCAAGAAGGATGCTGTGAACCCTTGCAGAATACAGTTAGGCTCAGCTATTTCACATCCTCTTTTGRAAGCCTGCACCTCCATCCTTCACATGCAGCAAAGGTGCTGTGGCAGTTCAACGGACACCATTGCCCTCAGCTGCCTGTTTCTCTCTTCAGTCTTTATGGGAGTTTTCAAGCCCTGGAGCAGCCCCAGGCACCCCAGTTCACAGTCCAACGCCTGAGTTTTAAACCATCCTGCATCGGTGTGGCTAGGGCGTGGGCACACATCGCCTTCTGCCACATCTGGAGAAGGAAGAGGCTGTGATGCCTTGGGCAGGCAGCTGAAGGCTGAGATGCCTTAAACTACTGAAGTAAGATTCAGGACGGCTAGTCTATGTCAGAGCCCTGATAGAAAAGCAGTACAAAACATTAAGCACCCTGCAACCAAAAATGGAAAGCTTAAATATGAGACTGGTGTGCAAAACCACAATCTTGTCAACTGAAGTGTCTAACCAACTCAGCTCTTTTGAAAGACTAACACATTTATGTGATACATTTGTGACAATATGCATTGAGACTGCACAGTCGCCAGCTAAGGTTACTATTTTATTTTGCATTAATCTGTTAGCAGTAAGTGCTGTCTCAACGCAGAAGACTCCATTTTAAAGCTTACGAGAAGCTGGAAGAAAGAAACTGTTGGACAGAGGCAGGTAATTGTGTGTGTGTGTGTGAGAGCAAGAGAGAGAGGGCGAGCGAGCATGTGTGCGTGCGTGCACACACAGAGTAAAGGGGGGGGGAAGAAAAAAATGTTAACGAATCAAACCAGTAATAACTGTCTTCTCATTTCTCTTCACAGATGATTCAACTAAGGGTGAATTTGCTCCTCTCTGTGCCTCCCACCGGCTGCTAGGCAACTGTAGCAGTACAAGGGCAGACAGACATCAAGCACTAACTTGTTTCTCTTTTGAAGGAATTAAAAGGCTTAGTAGTACAGTAACTGCAAAACTGAGTGACTGACAACTGGCAACTGATACTAAGTTCCTGGGAGTAATTATGAGGGGAGGGAAGGACCAAAAGCACTAGGTGGGAGCGTACACAGGAAGGATTTTAATGGAAGATTTGCCCTTCTCTCTTTACTAAAGGAAAACATAGTACAGTTTTACTTTTGGACATATCACAACTAAAACATTTTTTCTCTCAGTACATTTCTCATCCATGCAGTATCATAACAGAAGCACCCCATCAGCTCGGAGATCATGGCTAAGATGGCAAATGCTCTGCTCCCTCCTGTTGCTCCACACATGTCTCTTGACCATCCCCAGCACATGATCACACCAGCCAACATCCCACCTGTCCACGACTCAGGCCACCATCTTGCAGCTGCTGGTTACAGCAGCAAGGCTGCTCGGCAGGGCTCTTGTCCCCACAATGCAGCTAGATGCTCCCCTCATTAAGGTAGTCGAAACTATTTGTAGACCATGTGGCAAGCCAGGCCACTAAAATGGTCTGGGTGAAACCTAGCCTTTTCTTCATGCAAAATTATTTTTCTACCTTGCATCATTTCAGTGACTTGATTTACAGGATAAGCATACAAGTAATTCARTTGGCAGATGCAAAGGACCAGTGACCCACTGGTTGGCAGTGAAGTCATGGTTCCCCACGATGCCAACTTCACCGGCATGCAGAAATGTTCCTTGCACTCACACAAAGGGTCAGACAGCCAGCAACTGGGCAGCCTTGCCTGCGAGGGCAGTTACAGATGCTAAAATAATGTTCCTTGGCACCCTACTGGGAAACAGCGGACAGAGAAGGAGCAAGTAAAGCAGTCTCTTCTGCAACCCTTCTCCAAGGAGCAACTAAGCAGGATGTTTAAAGAGCAGTATTAACATTTTGCAGATGGCACACAGGACATGGCTCATACTCAGTGCTTTTACTAACTATCCTAAAAAAGCCAGAGTAGTTTCACTAGTCTCTTGACAGGGAGCTTATACTGTAGGAGGACTCTACATAAATCATGCCTTCAATTATGTGTAATTCTGGTTTTACAGATAAGCAACTGAGGAGATTAGTTCCAAATTCACAAAGCAAGCCAAATAGGCAATCATCTTCATCTTTTTATAACGATTCTGAATTCTGCACTACATTTGGCATTTTAATTATCTGAACAAGCCAGTGAGAAAACCAGAAACAATTTTTCCTTAATAAGAACTATAGTACTTAAAAAATATGCACTCTCCCGAAAAGTAAGAAGAAACAGACTTAACTTATATGGCACAAAAGACTTCCACTAAGCTGACTTTATAAAGCCCAAAATCAGAATTAACACATATTAAGACACCTGCTTCTTATTATAATATGAATGTAACAGCATGCCAACTCACAACAAATAGTACAAACCTTTAGTGATATATAGCAGTTATGAGCCACAGTCCAAACAGATAATATATTCAGTAGGAATACAGAAGTATTTTTCATCAAGGGGCAGAGAAAAGGGAAAAGGGGCAGACATCACTAGGTATATTTGGAAAACCACTTCTGTGGTATAGGACTCAAAACACAGACACAGATGTCCTGTCATACAGAATCCAAGAATCCAGGCAGTGGCCTGGAGACACAAATGCAGAAACAGGCAAGAACCTGCACTGCTGTGACCTCCCCCTCTCTGTGGAAACGCAAGGCAACACTTACTGGCACAAAGCGTGCCAGAGATCGGCCTGTGTGATGAAAATATGCCTGTATTTGAGATTAGATTAAGACAAGCTTTATTTTGCACAGGTAACCAAACAGCTGCCAGAAGAAAATTCCCAGTTATTACTGATAGGGAATGAATCTGAACAACCTACCTAAAGGTGAGAAGTTCTTGGTGTGTTAGCTTTTCATTTTTCATGACCCATGGAACTACCCCGTATTTCACAAAAGACCAAGGAAAGCATAACTGCTTTGCCTTAAGTTTGTTCAGGGAAAGGGGAAGTTGCTACTTTACAAAGAAGGTCTGATATTTTTTTTTTCTTTTTTTTTTTCCTATTCTGCTTGGGCAGTTTTCCTCCATACAGATACCTAGAGAAATGCAAAGTTTAGTTTGTCTGACTCCTTTCATCTTCCTGAAAATAAACCAAAAAAATCCYCCGAACCTAACAGCCTGCTCTCACTACAGATGCCCCTCTCCACATGGATGTGTAGGCAGGACTTAAAAAGGTGAAAATAGAATTCTTAAGTCATGAACAAAAAAGAGGCAGATTTAGCAAAGAGAGAAAAGAAACAACAAAACAAAAAAAAATGCTACTTTTATAGATAGTACAGACAAGAAATAAGAGCACGTGCACAATGTCAAGACTTGGATGGTATTTAATTTCACAGGATTCGGTGGTCTCTTCCCATCATTTATAGATTCCTAAAGTAGAACAGACCATTGCGATCACCTTTCTGACCTCTTTCATAGAGTGTGCCACAGAACTATGTGCAGGTACATTATTTGTTAAAGTCCAGAACATATACATCAGCAACAATCTCCCTTGCTACAAACCCTTAGTTCCAATTCGCAAGCAAATGATCAAGAATCCATTACATCCAAAGGAAGGTGTTTCASTGAGTAATTTAGCCTATTTAATAATCTGTATATTACAACTATCCCAGATTCATCTGGTTTCGACTTTGAGCTATTCAGTTTCAGTATAACTTCTCCTTCTCCTGAACTGAAGAGTTCTATGCTTTCTTCTCTCCTCTAYAGATATTTGCAAAATACAACTCTGTCATTTCATTTAAATAAGCACACTATTTTTTAAAAAGAAATCTCACAGCAAAACAGGATTTCAAATTGTCATAGCTCTCAGCTCTTTTCTAAACTCTCTTCCTCTTTTAGCATTTTTTTTTCCTAAAGCAGGCACACAAGAACTGGACTCAGTATTCCAATAAGGATTTTATCCCATCCTACACACATAAYAACTCTACACATCTGCACGACATATTTGGCTTCTGCATTCAAGGACTGTATCCACTCTCTTAAGTCTGTATTTAGTTAAGCTTTTTTGTTGTTGTTGTTGTTGATCATCACTCCCAACTCCTTTTGAAYGTAAACTGCTCTCCAAAATGCATAAGTCCTTCCCTCTGTATAAAGTACAGAYTTATACTGGTCTGTGCTAACATTCATATTACTCAAATAAACCTATTCAAAAAAGAGGTATTCAGCCTTTGTGATACAAATAACGTCATTGTTTGCCACACCCATTATTCTGGGAGGTTATTTAACAAGAAGAAATCTTCTTCAGTATGATTACTAGTGATTCTGAAATAAAATTATCTTAATTCTACCAGCTAAAGGCTTATAGTTACCTCTCTCTTCCCATTTCAAATAATTAGATTGTTTCATTATCCATATGTACTCACTGCCTTTATTTTTCTCCTTTTTTCATACATGTAGACATACATACATGTGGCGGAAGTGCTGGTATGATACCTGTTCCTCTTTGCAGAAAAGTGTTGAAGAGCACTGATGTGTCTGATGTCCTCACAAGCAGCAGTATGGTGCATTGTTGTATATTGGTTCATTTTGAGCACTGAATACAGTATTTAAATGCCATCTTTACTTTCCCCTCACAGAAAAGCTTCACTAGTTAAAATATATCCTGGTTAAGTGAACGCAGGATTGTGGTTTGTTATTTGTTTTGGGTTTTTTTTTTGTTTGTTTGTTTGTTTTAGTATCTAATAAAGCATCAGCAACATTAACATTACGGTTATTAGTTTAGTTAATATGATGATGTTCCATTAGACAAAAGATAATACAATTGTAGGCTGGAAATTAATTATGGAAACATGTTGATATAGTTAAATGGAGTCATGAAACTTTTTCAAATGAGGGAGCACTATATCTACAATACATTTTAAAGAGGTTAACTTATTTCATCTTTATACGCATAATAAACTTTTGCTCTCTGCTGTCATCTCAGATACGTTTTTATAATACAAGAATGAGTATTTTTAAAAAACAAGACATTATGAATATTAAAAAAGAATCTGTGGTAGAAGTCTGTCAGAACAACTTGCTAAAACATAGCAATCCATGCTTTTAGCTCAAAAAAGGAGGATTCTTATAATTATTAAATAATAGTAATATTCATAGCCCAAACTGCAGTTTAATTATACTTTGCTTGCTTTTCTACAGTAAAAAACTTCTTTTAGACAAATGGCACCACCTGTGAAATACTGCACTAGAAAGTATATAAAGAAGCAGGAGCAGGAAGTCCAAATTCATTGCTACAATGAGCTAAAAGTCAGTTGATGTTATAGGCTACGTGACACGGTTCCCTGGAAAAGCAGGGATCCGGACTCAAGATCCAAGAATCCAGCGCTGCTTTGCCCACATTGTTTTATTTAGGTCACAGAAATATCATAATGTACACCTACAAAGGTCAAAGTTTAATAGAGCTTTAACTTTTTAACAAAGATCAAACAAGTTTCAATGAATCTCCTCAGGTAGCACTGTTTAAGTTAAACCAGGGCAGGTTTTCTGGACTAGGTGAATTAACTACTAGCCACAAAGCCTACCTTAGGACATTTAACTAATTACCTCAGAATATACCTACCAGAACTCATTTTWAAAAAAATTATTTTATTAATCAGAACTGAAGACAGGTCAGAGGATCACCAGCTTGCCAAGCAGGAAAACGCCTAGATCAACATGCCGGGATTCCTGCAAGCCAAGACGATGACTTGCTTCTCTCAGTAAGAGGCATTCTTTTTGTTCTGGTTTCCATCATAAAATAAATGGGTAGCAATTTCCTCATTTCTGAATGTGCTAGTATGAAAGCAAGAAAAAGTCAGGGAGCCTAATTCTCACCTGCTCACAGAAAGTTCACACCTCTCTAACTAAAATAACTGAGGTAGAAGAACCTCCAGCCATCTGAAACAACATTAATCTTTCCCATTCTCTGTGATCTGGTTTCAAATGAACCCAGTG
Source organism: Rhea americana (assembly GCF_003343005.1). Taxonomy (NCBI): domain Eukaryota; kingdom Metazoa; phylum Chordata; class Aves; order Rheiformes; family Rheidae; genus Rhea; species Rhea americana. Next base: position 825,959 of record NW_028186579.1, read on the forward strand.
ATTCCTCCAAGCCCATGTCAAGCCCACCAAAGGGTTTGTCCAGACAGCAAAGGACCCTCTTCATTACATAATGTGTTTGAACTTCAGCTTCACTGAGCAGACTAKATAGTCATCACTCGAAAGGAGTGGACAGAGATTAAAAGTGGAGCACTTAAACGGGACGTGCTAAAATGCTGTTAATTGTTATTCTGCTGTCAGGTTACATGTTGGCCTTTTTTCAGCTTTTGAAGTATGATCCAATTGACAAAGTAGGCCGAGAGACTGTCTCTTTTAATGCCAAATTTCTCATACAGGTTCCAGCCAGTCACTTAGCACTGCACTTATCTTTTGTGGTTTCATGTATTTCCTATTTAAGAAAGGACTATAGCAGTTCCTGGTTTGTTACATTTTCTTCAAATAAAAGTTTCAGCAGCAGCTTCCTCTATGATGTATTATTCTATATTGGTGAACATTCTGTTCCCTTTTACCATACGCAGAAAAACTCAGAAATCTACAAAAAGGATTTACAGATAGGAGGCAACAAGATGAAGGATTTCAAAATAACCTCTATGATGACAGTATATGGGACTTTTCCTCCGTACCTAGACTTCAGCCCTCCCTTCTCCATCTGCACTCTCTAGCTCTTTGAAAATAATGAGCAAACGTTTCTCCAGCTCCACAAATCTGGCACATTTCATTTTCCTTGTCATTTAAGAGATGCACACAAACTATTTGGTATTAATAGTAAGAACACTCTGCACCTTATAAAGCTTTATTCAAAGCATTCTGTGATCTTCCGCTGAGAGCATTAATTTAGCACCTTCACAATAGTTCTGAAGCATATGCTATAATTCATTTCACATAGCTAGGAACTCAGAAGCACAGTCAGTCATTGGTTTAACCAGGAAGAGAACCCATGTCCTGCCTCAGATTCATTCTGTATTTCAGCATTTCTGGACCAAYACTCAAGCCCTTCCTGCCCCAGATTCAACTTCAGGAAACAGTCATCCCTTCCCTCTTCTATTACTGCACCTATACAAGTCTCTGGCAGAACTTCCCAGACATCTTGTTTAATATAACAATTAATGATTAAATAGTTAAATCGTTCAGGAAGAAGCCTGTCACCTCCTAAGGAAACTAGTTATACAGACAACAGTCTCACCAACAGCAAAATATATGGCTATGTTTTTACTTCCCAGATACCAGCACACTGGCTGACATGAAAAGCTGATGTTAACGCCTTCCAAATGAAAAGGATACTCTAAGGGTCTAGTCTTTAAAAATAACTTCCTTGGATAAGCAAAAGGCTGCATGTAAAATATCACATAAGTCTCAATTCATTTTAAGCAAGAGAAAAATAACATAGAAGGTCAGTTTCTCTCTCTCTCTCTCTCTCTCTCTCCTTGTACTATTCTTCAGATATGCTTTTTATGTAATTATGCGACAGTATTTCTTTAATAAGTAGTAAATACAGTGTATACAAAAGAGAGGACAAGAAACTAGAAGAGGACTTAACATTTTAATACCAAGGCAATATCCAAATATGTAAGGAAATAATTTCAMATTTATCTCAGTAGCAAAAATGAAAATCATGTATGCAAAGAAGTTAGGCTAASTAAAAGTTATCTTGTCTTATATGAAAGACAGCACTAGAGCTTCTAGCTGTATGTGACTCACTAGTGCTTAAAGAACATTACTGGTTTAGAATCTCACATCGGGATCCATCACTCTGACACTTGGACACACAGCCCTCCTCCTTTTTTCAAGGAGAAGTAATTTARTAATCCAAGAGAATGTCTTGTCATTAACCAATGTCAGCTATGGTTTTGCTGAATGGGTGCCCATCACCACTTTTATCCAAGCCTTATGCAATAACAGAAACTAGAAACTACTTGTTGAACTTCATGTCATTCTACAGATGACCCTACAGTACCTCTCCAATCTAAACAAAAAACAGGTTTCATCTTTTGTCTCTCAAGGAGTCTTAGAGCCACAAAGCAGCTCAAGACTCCACTCTTCAGTAGGGTATTCAGAGTAAGCCGTCTTATCTCTTTCATTCCTTAGCACCATGCCCAGAACTCAGAGAAACAAGAACACACTTAGCTAGCTCCCGTCTTCAACCCAAAACTCAGGAACGATTGGTTTCTGAGTAACAGATGTGTGGAACGTGCATTCACTGCTGGAGAGAGAACGCTGACGCCTCTCACGGCTTCTGTAAAAGCCCCTATTGCACCTTGTTATAAAAGGGAAGTTTCCTGGGTAGCATGAGAAGTACAAAAGAACAGTGAAGAAAAGAGTTGCATCACAAACTACAGAGGCACATTCCATGCACATTTTTCATGTTTTTTAGACAGTGAAAGCCTGCTGGATGTCAAGACAGGATTGTGTTAAAAAGTTCTACTTTATCTGAGATTTGTTAGTGGGATTGATGGCATAACTAGTTCAACTTAAGAGAACACTGAGAGAAGACTTTATTACCCTCTTAAGGCTACAACAGGGGATGATATCTTAAGCTGTAAGCCAGCAGAAAAAAAAGCTGAGACAAAAAAAGGACAGTAGGTAATTTGTTCTTTCAAATTGTCTATTCAACAAATGTAAAGAAAGTTCAAATGGGACAAAATCAAGTATCCTAGTTTGCCTGTCTTTTTTTAATAGCACAGACCATGATAAGGGCCAGTGAGCACATACTTTTCCTTTGTGTAAGTAAAAGCATTTAAACATTATAATAATCCAAGAATCAAAGAGACACCACTAACATTTAACCCAAAAGCAAAGTATTCAACAGCCAYTGAAAGATGACTTTGGTGGGAAGGTACCATTACTTCCAATTCTCAAAGTCTTCCTGGGCTGCCTTAAGCAAATTATTCAAGTTACTTTACAAATGAGCAGAGCGAGATGCATAAAACAAGGATGTGTACAACATCCCTAAGGAACTTAAAGGTTTGACCTTTTTAATCTCTAAGAGATGTTCAAATACTATACTTACAGGCAACTGTTATAATGAATCATGATACAGTGAATAATGAATCATGAAAGCATTACATTGTAAGATTCAACCCTGCATTTCAAAGCAGAGGGCTTATATAGTACTAAAGCAGTAAGTTAACTTTTTTGCCTGATAAAATGAATAAGGAAAAAAAGCCATCCTGGTATGCACACTCTGCAGACAAATGTGTTCTAATAGTTTGTGATTTTTCTCTACTGTTTTTWAAAAAATATTTCAATGGCATAAAAATTGGAAATACATCTATCTCAGAAGCAGAAGATTGTTCTATTCCTCCTCGTTATTAAGCAGCACAAAAAAAGCCCCACAGGAAATTGAAAGACATTCATTTATTTTTAGCCAAGTCTTTGCCAAACTGTTCCTTTTCACTATTAACTGAAAGTAATATGCAACTGTCTGGTCCTTAATCACCATATAAGACTCAGACAAAAAAAAGTTATCAACAATAAATCTTACCTTAAACAACAAAAAACTCCAAGYGATATAAATAGTTCCCTAAAAAAATGTTATTTAGCAAAAACAAAAGAACTACCACACACACATACAGAGAATATTTAAAAGCAAGATTTTAGAGCTGTAATTATGTTTACACAAACCCACACCTCAAAGTACAAGARGTTCAATTTAGAGATGCAAAATTCCTTAAGAACGATCTCTAGTGACCAATGTACCATACTTCCTCTTCCCCCCCAACTTTGCTACTTTGGGGTTCCCAGGGGATGCTGTCCATTACCTTTACCAAGGATCAATGATAATTGATTTAAAAATATGGAAATAATATAATATAATATGCATAATAATAATAAATATAACAATCAATACCAATGAAAAAATGTAAGCACTTCTTGTGGAATCTGTGTAGAATACGAGATCCGGAGCAATGTTAAAAAAAAAAAAAAAAAAAAAAAAGTGACGCAGATTATAGCAGAGTTATATTTTTTGCCAAGTATAATCTATCTGAACAACAACTGGTTTTCATTCAGCAATAACAAAAAGTTACAAACTTCTAGGAATAAAAAAGAATCGTAAGAGTCACACTTGAGGGATTGCATTCTGGAAGGCAGCAATCTTTAAAAATGACTGGAGGTCATGGCAGACAACATCCAGACAGCGAACTTCCTGTGTGATTCTGTAGCTAAGTAAGGAAATGTAGCCTCTGGATAGATAAAAACATAATTTTGTATAAGGCAGGGAGAGAGAGAGAGAGTATTAGCTACAAACAGTAACAGCAAGACCATTATTGGAAAATAACATCTATTTCTGTTCTGTTTACTTCAGAAGACAAAACACCACAAGAACAGCTAAAATTTCAGAAAATATGTCTTTTTCCTGCGAGTTAAAGTCAGCCTATTTTGCTGATCACAGAGAGTAATGGTTATAAGTGACTTACAAAATGGCTAAACATCACCACAAAACTTTACTTGGAAGGTAAGAAATACCTAGTCAAAACTATGCTCCCAAAAAGATGCTGCTGGGCAGAAGAAAACCTTTTGAAGTGTTCGGAATAAATCTCCTTTGTCAGACTGCACCTAACTGCACTTGATCGATAAGATGTGTAGTATGCTCAGAAACTGATTGACAGTAAGCTTGCAAAATGCAGTACCCAGAAGAAATACTTACCACATCTTATCCATTTGACTAAATATCTATCTGGCCCCTCAGTTATTTACATCTTCATCATTTTGCAGCCATGCAATACATTTGGAGATACGGACTTCTGCATTTAGGTCACTCCAACCAGCATAGCTCTTCGAGCACATCTCTTCAGAAGCACAAGCTTCTCCCTATAGCACTCTGCCACTCTTGACAAAACCCTACATTGCTACAGCCATAAGCAAGACTTAAGAAATTATACAGCACAAAATTGCATTGACTAAAATTCTCCTGGAGGAAAATGAATGTAACTTACAACTGGAACAAGTTGCACTCTTTGTCAGTAATAGTCAAGAGTGGGAATCTGTGTAAACTAACAACAGAAGTTAAGGATTTACTGTAGAAATTTCCAAGTGAGAGTTTATGGTCTGCACTAACAAGATAAGTTGAGCAGATAACAGAGGATCTTTATGGGGGGCAAATGTCTACGCATGAACTTCACAGAATGTTTTTTCTAAAACTGAAGCCCATTCCTTGGGGGCTTAGGAAGTCCAAAAATCATCAACAACCTCTGCAATTTCACAGTATATCAGGTGAGTATCAAGATGACAACCAGACATGGCATGTTACCTTTCTCAATGAGAACATAACAGCCGCCTGCCCTGTGCAGCTCCATGGCCCAAATTGGTGGCATGGGGGGAGCCCTCAACTCCTTAAAGCATCAGCCCTTTAACCGAGAGCAGGAAGTTACCACATGCAGCACTGGGTCAGTCATGTTTTGTGTGAGACTAACAGGAAAAAAAAAAAANCATAACAGCCGCCTGCCCTGTGCAGCTCCATGGCCCAAATTGGTGGCATGGGGGGAGCCCTCAACTCCTTAAAGCATCAGCCCTTTAACCGAGAGGGAAGTTACCACATGCAGCACTGGGGGTCAGTCGTTTTGTGTGAGACTAACAGGAAAAAAAAAAAACACAAAAAAAAACACACAACCTTCTGTATCTCTCAGAGCACATATAAGCTCAGTTGGGTATCTGAACTAACATTTTCCTTTAAATTCAATATCTATTTCTTTTAATGGAGTTTAATCTTAAATGTGAATTTCATAATTTTTATTCATTGAGCTTCCCCCTCCAAAACTTGCATTATTTTTAGAAAGCTTTTGTTGTTGTTGTTGTTTTAATCAGTAAGTTACTGGCATTAATTAATTTCAGCTTCAAAACATAAGCCATAGTTGGAACCTCCTTTTTTTTTTTCCTKTATTTAAGGACAGCCTCAATGTGGAATGACTTTTAGAAAGAACATTTCTCTACACTATCAGGAAAGGCTTAGCTTCACTACTAGAATTTCACCTTCAGCTTCAAACAAAATTCTCCTTTCAACTCCTCATCGCCCTCCCCTTAGTTTATTTAGGAAGAGGTTGATATGAAGAGTAAAGAAAAGAGTTATGCTGAGCAATGAGAAGGGGAGGGGAAGACGACACTACCAAATGGTCAGCGTTGGTGGTTAGCACTTTGGTATAGAGAGTCAATCTGATTTGTTTCAAAAATTAATAAGGAAAAAAAGAACAGCCCCCAAACCTTTTTTGGTTTTGGACCTAGGGTTTGTTAACAAAACTTCAGATAGGCCTCTCTATACTAGCAGTAACAATACATGGCAGAATCTTGACATTTCAAGCACTTTGCACAATAATTAATCATTTTAAAGATGAGTTACAAAGAAAAGAAGTATTATCCCCTCTTTACTGACAGAGGAGCTGACTCAAAGAGGACTAGGGGAGTTGCCCAAAACCACAGGCTAGTCATTAGCAGAGCTGCAGTTAGAAGTTCCTGGCTTCCAACTCTGTTTTCAAGCCATTGAAATTCTCTGCCTCTCTACAGCCGCACAGCTGACACATCACAGACTGGCCAGGTTAGAAGGGCCACCTGCTTTCACGGCTGGCCTTGTTGCCCAAGACCACTGCTCCCCTTCCTCTGCATAACCACCTGTAGCTATTTTGACCTCTAGTCACACCAGCAAGATCAGAGGGAAAAGATAAATACATTTATACCCCCCAAAATGCAAGTTTGGGGTTTTTTAAACACAAACTTTGAACACCTGAGTTACAGAGTCACCACGTATGCTATCAGGATGCATGTGCAATGGGCACAAACTGAAACACAAGAAGTTCCACGTGAATGTGAGGAGGAATTTCTTCCCTGTGAGAGTGACAGAGCACTGGAACAGGTTGCTCAGAGAGGTTGTGGAGTCTCCTTCTCTGGAGATATTCAAGGCCCGCCTGGACACGATCCTGTGCAATACGCTGTAGGTGATCCTGCTTGAACAGGGGAACTGGACTAGATCATCTCCAGAGGTCCCTTCCAACTTCAACCATTCTGTGACTAGATGCGAAGCACTGGTCACCCCGAGGCGGTGGGCTTGGCAAGAGGCAAGCGGCAGCAAGACCCATGCTGCCCTAGCAGACGGGCAGCGCTCGCTGGCTGCTCTGGCCAGAGCTGACCCCAGAAGGGGCAGCCACATCCCCAGGCATGTTTGCAGGCTTCCTCTGTGCCAACCAGCCCATCGGAACCCAGSAAGCTCAGTCCACCCCGAGGAAATGCTAGGAGTTTTGTCCGTGTTAGCACTCTGCACAGGCTCGCCAAGACCCTGAAAAGTGGCAGAGCTGGTACTGGAGTGGGGTGAAAGTTGGGTGACATGAGCCTGGAGACTGCACTGCTAAACTACACCCTTCCTTGTTTACACTTTAGGTACCCAGAGGGGAACTTCACATCAGTTCACTTTGTAAGCAAAAGGTGAAAATGGCTTTTTCCATATTAGCCCCATAGGCTTACTGTGTGTTTTATAGTACCAATTTCAGTTTTTCTTAATTGCTTGATCAAGAGTGCAAAGTTACCTATATGTTAAACAACCAGGCAGTTCATAATATGGCTGTACCGGATAATCCACAGTGAAAGTTGGTCTTTTTTGTAAAAATAGTCTGAAAAGTATTACACAGGTTAATTTCCCATTGTGATTTTTATAGAAAAGGCTTGACTCTTATAACATCAAGCTTTGGAAACCTAGTGTGACAAAGATGGGAAGGGGGAAGTGAGTATTCCATTTTTACATTAAAAGCAGAACTACAGAAATTCTGTTTTCATTACTTGATTAGTGTTAATTACAAACTTAAATCTAGGCCTTTGTTACATTAGTTCAATGTACTCCCCTATTTCCTATGTTCTGCCTAATATTAACCTACTTGGAGTTCTTCGAACATTCCTTCTAACTCACTTGATCCTCTGAGGCTGACACTAATCTACACATTAGGCACTGAAGTAATTTATTGTTTCAGAAATGCTAAGTATTTATGACTTACAACATCAGAATGTCTAAATATTCACATTTTCTGGAGAAAAAAAGGCAGAAAGAATTTACCTTAACATCTACATTTATGGAGACCTTTTTTCCACCTGCTATCCTTCCTGCAAGCTTTGCTATCTAGAGGCTTCTCTCTGTGCATGAATGACTCCGTTTCTCTTCCAATGCTTTCCAGGTACTTTCCATATACTCTGACAAAATAACAAACTAACACAATAAAAAGGAACTCAAATTACCTGCTACTGTTTTACTCAAATAAGCTTTCTTATTTTGAAGATCTTTCTAAGATGGCTTCTGTGGAGACAAGAATATACATATGCAATGTCAAAGGAAATTACTAAAACTAATACAGTGGTGATACAAGAACTGTACACTTATATCACATGTATTAAAGCAGCAAGAAACCACAACGCACCGGTTTAGACAGAAGTCATTCTTTGACTCTGTACCAATTTGGTCTCATTGAAATCAACAGTGATTCCCAGTAAAATGAAAACACAAATACTTCAATGAGTTACTGTAGCTCTGAACATATTAAACCTCTGAATATATTAAACTTGTGTTTTCACTGCCAAGACTCATTAAAAAAGAACAACCAGAAAATGTTTGCAAAACAGATTGCTTTTATAAAATGCACTAATATAGTACGCCCCAGCCATTAATAATAGAGCATACATCAATGTACTGCTTTTTAGATAATTAATATTAWTTGGCAATCTAATTGTAACTGTAAGACAAGTGACCTTGGAGCTGCAATTCACCAGGTCTAAGGTAACCGSGGGGTGCTAAACAGGTCTGAAATGTTACTTTCTTGTCATTTCCTTCCAAAATGACACAACACCATTTCAGTGATCAAAGTAATTTTCATCACATAAATKTACCTCTGAAAATAGTTTAGATCTTATAGAATGATTTTGTATTTATGATCGAACTTATCAGACACACCCTATGTGAAACTTGACTTGCAGCTCACAAGTGCCTCAGGTTCTTGGAAGAAAATAGGATAAATATGGGGCACAGGTAAATATGGAGGAAGGAAAAGAAAGTGCTGAGTGAGAGGTCTGGCACTCATCAACATCAGTGCAACCTTGCCAAGTCTCACAATTTCATCATTAGGCTTCAGGCATATTAGAAAAGGATTACTCTTTTTTTTTTTTTTTTATTTCAAGCCTGTCACGTACTTGACAAGATTTTAGCCAAAAGCTGGTCACTACAAGACARTCGCTATGACTACTCTTTGTTGGATTAATGCAAGATTACTTCCTGCAAAGACAAGATCATCTTCCATTGCTTTAAATGAGGCTAAAAAATAGAAATCCATTTTATCACAATGGCAGCAAGAAACATGCAAATATTTCAGAAGCCCAATTCCAGAAAAATAAACAACGGGAACAGGTCAAGAAATAACCACTTACGTGGAGCATGAGGCCCAAACAGGATCTCAGGCCTGAGGGCAAGTTTGGGGCAGGCTCCAGACTCAGTCCAGAAGGATGAAAACTCAAATGTGAAAAGGGCAGGGGAATGCAAAAGTGGAGAATAAGGTTRGGGGAGGGGGGAAAATACTGCTGAGGTAGTAAGGCGTAGGTGGAAGAAGCAGAGACACCCAAAAGCTGAGGCCTTGAGAAGAATATGAACACAACTGCAGCTTCGTCCTGCTCTCCAAGAGGACAGGTAGCGAGACAGGGGCACTTCTCAACACCGTGCCACTGCAGAAAGAAGAGTCCCCTCTGAAGGCTGAGAAAACAGAATGTTTGCACAAGATACATGCTCATAGCCCAGGATTAATTTCAACCCTGAAATGATCTCACACCAAACAAGGACAGTCTTTTCTTCCTAAGGTGAAAGACAAGAACCAGTAAAAAAAGGTTACTTCTTCCTCTCARAATCTCCTTTATATCCAGTCTTGTGATTTCTAGGGATCTGACTCATGATTTGTACATGCCTGGGGCTGGCAATAACRCCATAACTAAAGAAGGCGTCAAGGCCCTAAGCAGCAGAATTTGCTTAAGACGCTAAGCTCCCTAGGTGGTCGTTTTATGAGGTAAGGAGAGAATAAGTCCACCCTGTGAAAGACTGTAAAATAGAAATTAGCTGCTGCACTACGAAAAACTGTCCATGTTAAAGCACATGGGTTTATGGATATCCCCTTCACAACAAAGCAGAACAATACTTAAACAAAATGAAACTATTTAGTCAGACAAATAATTATGAGAACTATTATCATCGGAAAAATACCAGTGTCTGTACAAATACTAAGGTCTTGCTTCACATGCATGCCAACAAGTATCCAGTATTGCATTTATATCAGATAAAAAATTCTTCTCAGTTGGCAGAATCCACTACAACAAACTAGTCTGAGCAAAAGCAACTTCAGTTTAGCCCATACTAGCCATGCTGATTTTAAATGAGAGCATATAACACATCAACCCTGCATCAACAGCAACACCATCATGGATACTACACAGCCCTCAGATACAGCAAAAGAAAGTGTATCAGTGYATGATGAGCCTGTAGCTGAAGCACTTCAGCAGAGTGGCACTAATGCAGCCCAGGCTGAGTAACCTTCCTTAAAAGTTCTTGGAACATATGGGGACTGGTTCAAACACATGCAAGTGAAAAAGGTCATTTACATAATGAGTGAGGTATGCATGTAAGATGCTTTATATAATAGCACTTTAAATTACAAGACCTCTCACCTGAAGAGCTGTATTTTAATAGCTACATACATACAAGGCCATCTTTGGGTAGTGAGTAAAACATTAAATAAAACATTAATAACAGAATTCAGCAATGGAATGAAAGAGCTTGAATGGAGTTTGAATGGACAAAGAGGAAAATGCCTACCACATGCGAAAAATTAAGAAGCAAGCAGGTCTTTAATTCTTGTATAATCTCTACAGTGTTGAGTGGCATTTACATTTTCAGTTATTACTTGGATAGCTACTCTCGGAAGAGTAACTCTATTAAGCAAACTAAACTGAAATGAAAAACAATCTCAAAACTGTCTATAAGACTGGATCCCAGGAAAGACAGCATTTGGTCCTGATCCTCATACATGACATAATGCATTTAATTATTCTTACTACATATTCCAGTCAACAACCTAAAAGAACAATAAGTAGTTTTGAGGCCTCTAAATGTCACGGCATTCAAGTGGCCAAGAGAGAAAATGAAATAAACAAATGACAGAGCTGGAGAGTGACGGACTGGGTTGATAGTGACAGTCTTCTTAATACCTACATCACACTACTATTATGTTCAACTGTTTGTTGTTGCAATATGGTTACTCCAATACTTAAAATTGTAAAGAAATCTACTCTTAGTCTGTGAAAGTGTCTGAATCAGACAATGAAAGAGAAATAAAGTAGCTATCTGAACTCTGCCTTTTTAAAACACTGCTATTAAAAATCAGCAAATTTCAGGCCTCCTTTAGCACATTAAGGACAGTAAATACAGGTTTCAAATTCAAACCTAGAGTTTTTCTACTAATATACATTCCATCCTAATAAAAAATAGTCAAATTTTGAAAAAAATTTCAACAAGAAAAGTGTGTTCTGAAGCACAGAAACTAAAGCATTTTAAAAGTAAAAGGGGCTTTAAAATGTCCTGGAGAAAAAAAAAATCCCGAAACAAAACAAAACAAAAAAAAAACCTTTTACTTCATCTCTTACTTAAAGCTCTACGATACTAGGATAAGTCTACCTATCTGGCTAACCTGATGCTCCAAAGATCTGCATTTTTTTTTCTTCTAGACTTCGTACATCAGTCCACCAGCAGAGAGGATCAGGACAGAAGCTGTGTAGAGCAGAGCTGATACCTGACTGTCTGTTCTGATGATCAGAGACAAATGTAACATAGAAATAAATGTCTCAGTTATTTGTCAGGTTCTGTCAGACAGGCACAAAAATAGCTGTCTTCAATTAGAAGAAACTAAATGAGACTGTGTTTTGTGCAATAACATTTTTATCTTACCCTCTCTCTTACCTTATCAGATTCATCTCCTCACTCTATTCAGAATCCAACAAGTCATAAAATTCCATCTGTAATAAAAGGAAAACTCCATTAATACCACCTGATAAGCTTATAACAAAAAGTTAATTATAACTTCCAAGAAAAAAGTTAAATTTCTATTCCAATTCATTATAATCTATACCCCAGGCAAGTCACCCTCTTGTCTGCAGTCATCTGGGAAACCTGGATATAAAGGTATTAAAGAGATTGTAACAWGTTTTGTAAAAAATATATGCTCTTCCTCCTTTGCAAAGGATAACATGGTCAAAGTTGCACTTTGGCCAAAGTGTACAGGTTGACCTAGTGAGTCATAAATAAGACTGCAGCATCCCCTCATTAAATTGAATGAATGTCAAATTATATAATCAGAATGGTTGTAAGATGAGATCAATGGTAATAGCTAGAAGTAATCAAAGCAGTGCTATACATTGTGGAGACAATTTTCTGTCAGCATATCAAACCTGGAAATGCAGCACCTTTTATAGCTAGGCCAAAAAACTGTCACCAAATGGTCTTTTTTAAATATGGTAAAGCATGCAAGAAATAGATGAAACAAAGCTCTCACGCCCAAGTTTAAATTATGCCTACCCTGATCAAGCATATTTAATGTCTCAGCATCTTCGCAGATCAACCTTTGAATGCAACAAAGATGTTTTTATTGTATACATAAATGTAACACAGTTTAGCATACCCAAAATGACAGGAAAAATGCTATGCATCTGACTAACAAAACTGCAACCCTGAAACTGTTAACACAAAACATAAAGTCATGATAAACTTAGGCTTGAAAGAATACTCTTTGACATGAAACTATTAAGAAAAGGAGACTCGATCTGCAATCTAACCAGTTGAAACTATTAAGAAAGAAGACATGATCTGCAATCTAACCAGTTAGTAAGGCAGCAGGGCAGAAGAAATCCTCCAGTTAGCCACTTGGAAAAGCCTAAAGTCTGCTTATAGTAGAAATGTGAATCAAGGATCTTTAAAAGAAGAAACAGGAATATCCACCCTCCACATCCAGGAGTTCAGTGTTCTGCCCACAAACCCTAAAAGCCACTGTAAAACTGAAAAGGTTCAGAAATTCCTAAGTGAAATGGGACCCTGTAGGAGACAATACTAGTTTTGGGGGTCTGGGGTTTAACTTAATTTTTCAATCTAGTTATCTGTGGGGGATATGGCAGGAATGGAAGAATTTAAAGCAAATTATTTTCATGTTTACTTATTTTCCTTGTAGTAACACTACAAAGGGTTTCCTGTGCACATAGTATAAAACTAGACACAAAGAAAACACTGGGTATTAGACCGGAGTCTGAGATCTCTGACTTCTTCTCTTGCTTCATTTTTCCTCAGGCACAGAGCACCCCTAGCTCCAATGGACCCCAATGGGAACTGCAGGTGCTCAGCACCTCTGAAAGGACATATCCTTCACCAATCTGTGCGGCAGTTTTCCATCAGCAAAGTGGAAGCACTAGTACACATTCACCTATTCAGGAGAGCTGCTAAGAGAACTGAGTTCTAAAAAGTATTCTATACTTTTTAGTGCACATTAGTGTACATTTTAAGTGCTAAGAAGAAAACTTTCATATAACGAATATCATTTCCTCATCKTCCACTGACACAGTTTACTCACTCTTGCTATTTCCTCTTTTTAGTCGCAGTTTGCTTCATTCAGGAACGCCTTCAATCGTAAGCACATGGATCATTTCTTTTTTGGTGTTACCAGAAAGACTATAAYAACATCATTCCAATCTGGTTTTCTATATGAAGAAGAGCTCTTTGACCATGTGACAGAAAAATTTGAGAAAGAGGGCCACTGAATGGAAGCCCTGACCAAGAACCCAGCTGAGTACTCCTACACTCCTATTCCCCTGCCAACCCAGTAAAATTCCTCAGAGCACAACCTCTTCCTGACTGTTTTCAGAGAAACTGCAGCAATCATACAAGAACAATGGGGAAGTTTGTTTTACTCAAAGAGTAAATGTTTTGCAGCTTCCAGTGTAAATATTTTTAATTAATGGACTTTTTTTTAACTCTCTGTTGCTCTACTAGCATTCATGTTCACACAGTTCCATCAAAACAGAAATCAGCACTTGACTTCTATAGTGAGGAAAAAATAAGAAAGAGAAGTACAACAGAAAAAGACACATTAACTTCAGAAAAAATACGTTCATAAATAAATCAAAATTGAGTGGACATTTGCTGGGTGGGATCCAGGAGAAGAATTACAGAAAAACAAGTCTGCTCATTTCCTGTGTCAGGCTAAGGGCTCATGTTAGCTCCTGTCAGAATAGTGGACCTATTTTAATAACCAACTTACAGAAAACCACAACCTAAACGGTTTCCAAAACAGCCCAATGACCAGGCTACAAGCAAAGAATGCTATGACTTTTTGCCTCAGACGTCAATATAGCGGCTCCTAACCATCCCAGCACTCCATGGCCATTTCACAGAAACACATCTTAAAGATTCACAAATAAAGCGTTGTGGATCCTGCCAGCAGTGAAGGCACTCACATTTACTATCTCTGGGCAGCATTACTTTTGTGTTACAGAGAGTGGCAGAACAGGGATGCCAAACTGTACTGCAGATGCTCCTCCAATGGTTTCAGTGTGGACTGAAAGTACTCTGGATGGAGACACGTCCTCTCTTCTGACTCTTGCCCCTAGACAAGGGGATATAGTTTGGATGTGATGCCATCAGCAGATACTGGCATTCAAGCTAAAGAAAAAAAATATTAAAAAAAAAAAGGAAAAAAAGAACACTAAACAACAACAACAAAAAAGAAGTGGGATGCAGATGGTGCTTGCTTTCCTAAAGCCCAACTGGAATGTGAAAGTAGATTTGACTGAGCTGAAAAGTTCAACCAGCATAATATGTTGCTGAACAGCTAGAGAAACTACTGCATGGACTATTTTGGACTGAACGAGTCCCATATGTGGTAATGTTTCCCTTCCCCTGCTTTTGTCTGAGTGGGAGGTTTTCTTCCTCTACTGACCTTGCCACGTTTGATTCTTATCAGCAACATTCTTCCAAAAATTTAACAATCAACTCCGTAAAAATTCCTTGCCACTGTTAGTAATACACATGCTATCCCCTGGGTAAAACCTTGTCACATCCCTCCAAAAATACAGCTTTTGTACACTTCTACCACCTCATACAAGATGCTAGTTCCATATAATTTGCCAAATTCTGTGGTTTGAACAACAGTTGCCCATATCAGAATAAAGCAGTTCATCCACCTCTAGACCACCATGGCCATCGTTCTTTGGATCCTGTGGTATTTGCCTACCTTTGCTAAAGCATGAAGGAGCTATAATAGGAAGAGGCCAACTGTCCTCCCAACTGCAGGGCCTACTAACTGCATGAGGAGTGAGTGCTCCTGATTAAGAGGACAAATCTCATAGAGTCCTAGATTAGGAAATGCTAACTATTAACCACTTCCAATTAGGACTTGAGAAAGCAGRGAGAAAGAAAGAATACCTGACTGTTAATTGAGAGAGATGCTCTGATTTGGCAGCAGTCGGAGAGCGTGGGGACAATGAGCCTATCACTGTTTCTGCATAGGTAATTTTAGTATCAGTAAAGTTGGTGCACTTCTGCAGAAGGAAGTAGCCATTAGTAGATACATGCCCCCCTCCCTTACGGTGTGCATGTACCTTAGTACCTGTCTCTTTTTGAGAATAAGAAGAGTAAAAGGATATTAAAGGGCAATGTTGAATGAAAACCTCTGCCCTTGCAGCAACACTATGTAGAAGTATGTGTT
Source organism: Rhea americana (assembly GCF_003343005.1). Classification (NCBI taxonomy): domain Eukaryota; kingdom Metazoa; phylum Chordata; class Aves; order Rheiformes; family Rheidae; genus Rhea; species Rhea americana. Next base: position 841,663 of record NW_028186579.1, read on the forward strand.
TGAGAGACCTTTCCTGTTCTCACCAGCCCCACAAAATGAAACTAAAATCTCTTGGTCTTGTAATCAAGTGTTATCAATCACTACTATAATTGGAAAAGCATTTGTGATCTCAGCTTCAGTTTCCATGCCAGTAAGGACTTAAAAATKAATATATAAATAAAAAAATCTGTTTCTGAAATATACTGTCATCATTATTTCTGGGTATACATGCAGCATTAAATCAAAGTTGGAATCAAAGTAGTAAATATCTCTGAAACTTAAACTTAAACTTATTCTTAAAACAGAATAACCTCACAAAATAATCTTATACCACTTTTCATCAGAGACCTGTGAAGAGACAGACTTTGCATTAAGCCCTCAGTATGCACAAACCCTGGAAAAGGAGATCTGTCAGCAAGTGTCCCACTTTAAAAGTGACCTCGGAGAAACCCACAACATGGCTTGTGTCAGTCCTTCCATCTTCCTCTCTGGCCTCTTCTGGGGAGCCACCATGCTCAGCTTTTCCGTGCGCCTATTTAATCAGCAATGTGCAACTCACACAACCTTATCAAATTCTCTGTGGTCTGCTCACCAGGGTAATGAGTAGAAAGACTCCCTGAAGGAGTGGCACATTCATAATTCCCCTATGCCCACGAGATGGAAAAGAGAGTGAGAGAAGAACAGATGAATGTTAATCTCTCCTCCTTGCCTCCAGCAGCAGTTTGTACTCTCCCACGCAGAGAAAAGGAAGGCTACACAATTTGTGGAGGCCAAAGTGTCTGGAAAAAAGTAGATTGAGAACTGATGGCAAGTTCCCTTCAATTCCCCTGCTGTAAAGAAAGTGCAAGGCAGTCATCGACTTACTGGCGGAAGATCAAACCATAGCATCTTTAAGGGTCTGCTTTTATGCAAGCAGTAGGGCTGGACTATTCAGGATCGTAACTGTTTAACATATTTGCTATATAAATATTCTGCTCACATATTACAAGCGCTACTTTCACTGTATGACTTTTCTCATAGAGATTATTATTATTATTGACAGATTACATTTGTTGCCTGATCACAGAAATCTATGTAACATCCAAAAAGAACACAAGATCACTCCATTCTAGATATTAATTCAAAAATGACAGACTCTTTCTGTAATCTGCCTGAGTCTAAACAGATAGTTTCTAAATCCAAATAGGTAGCCAGTAACGCCCAAGACAGTGAGCTTGGACACCAGCTAGCACGTATTTAACTAATTCATGTCTAAAAAGCGCCTTTCAGCATGCAGTGCTGTACATGCACCAAATGAAAACATGGGGGAGAAGCTCTAAGCAGGAAACAGACGCTTGTCTTAGATTAGCACAGCTCGCTCAAGTGTAGTGCTATGCTCAGATTTGGTTTTGATTTGCAAGCCTCGCTAGCATTGGCTAAAAGGCTGTTTGAAGTTTTGTTAAAAAAGAAATGCTAGAACAAACACTACCACACAAATGAAGTTGCCCTGGCAGCAGACAGTACCTTCAAAACCTTTCTAAGGTCCACCTTCCTCAGCCCCCTTTCACAGCATCCTGCGTCTTGCTCTCCCATCTCCTTTTCAGCCGAACACAGCCACGCTGCTGGGTACCTTACAGGTCGGCAGCGCTTCATGTCCAAAAAGATGCAGCAGAGGGAGCAATACGAGTGCCTCACTGCACAGAGGCCTGGGGCAATGCCAGCGACCTCCAGTCTTCACAGTCCATCCCCTCCACCCCCAAAATCCCTATTGCAAGAGCACTTTGTAAGACACCTCAGTGGTGTCTTACACAGACTGAGGCAAATGAGGGTCAGCAACTACAACAAAATGACTCCAAAATTTTAAACGGCCCCAGCTGGCCTGGCAGTAGGCTGCTGGCTTTTGCTATTAATTCCAAAATTAACAGACTCAGAGCCAGTATATCACCTGAAAGAAAGATAGCAGACCCTATTCTCAAATGCCAATGACAGCAATGCATTTTGATTGTGCAAACACTTTGTAGGAGCCACTCAGGAAGAATTCACTCCCTTACCCTGGCTCACAATAAATAATCATAGCGGCAGAAACATACTGCAACTAATAGCTTGATCAAGGGCTAGGTGGAAGTATTTCTCCAAGTAATCTAGAGAAGAAATCTGAGCCTTACAGAGAGAACATAAATGAAGTTTGAAGAGGAAATGCATTTATTGAGAGGRGAACACACTATTTATTAATACCTGTGCTTCAGCTATGGATAAACAGGCAAGAATCTCTTTGCCTGTGCACATATCTAAGACTGTTTACACACAAAATCCAAAAGGCTGTCCTCATTTTATAAATAATTTGATCTGGTGACTACATCAAAAAAAAGAGCAACTTAAGGCTAAATGAGAGGCAAAACACTTGGCTACTGATGTCTAAACAGAGGGCAAAGACTAAACATCAGAGTCACTAAAAATTAGCAAACGGTTTATAACTAATCACATAACTAACGTAGCACATATTCAGTGCACACCAAGCTGCGAATTCTTGCTTATATCCAAATTTTAAACCTTTGCTTACAAGCAAGTTATTCTGAATATTCCTTCTAAATATAAACATTCAATCCACTACTTATGTCTGATCACACAAATCATCTGGCAATGCTTCCCTTCTCCACTTTGATAAGCATATACTGGAAGGAGAGCCTGAGGAGCCACAGAATGAAGAGTAACACAAAAACAGGATCACAGGTTAAAATTTTTCTCTCCTAGGAAGGAGAATAAAAGATTTCTGAAAATATTTACTGGCTGAGTTTGAACTGCACATCTCRTTTTCCTTTGTCACATGCTCACATATGCGTGCATATATGGTTGTAGTTACAAGTCAGTGTAATTTGTTTAAAATTAACCACTTTCCTTGCCAGGGAAGCAGGGGAAACAAAAGCCCTAAACACAAGAAACTCATTTCTCTATAAAGAAATACTATTTCCCACTAAAATTTGCTATTCACTTCAGTCAAATGTACAACTTCTGTTTTCAGTTTTGTTTCTCAGTTGTGACAATACTTGTAAACAGCAACACAAGAGTAGTGCAAGCAGTCTTAAAAGATTTTAAAGAGGTATTTGCTATTCAAAATTCTGTGTAGACTTCCTAAATTTACTAAATAACATTTTCTTGTAATGTTTTCTATAGTCTGCTGCAAGTCACAGTGAGGTTATACTCAGAGTATGCAATAGCATGTTAGAGTTTAAAATTAAGAGACAATCAAGAGACCTGTATACAGAAGGAAAGATTGTTTTTAAGCAACATACATGTCATTTTTGTGTAGCTATATTTTGTGTGCTACTGATAACAATGCAGATTATCAGTAAGGTACGTCTGAGTACAAGGTAGAACACGGTACTTTTCCAAAGATCTACATTTCTTATCCAGAGGAGCAAGGAGGACTGTAAGCATTTAACTTGAAATCAGTGACCACATGTGGTAAGAAAGGCTTGCCAGGATATGATCCTTAATTATGACTTCATCCTGTACAGCTCCCTTGAAAATGAATCAGCTGAGACTTCTTGCCCAAAGCAGCTCCTAAACAGCACAACCCAAGCTAAGAGAAGAAAAGGATGCCAAAAATAATAGTAAAAGCTTTCCCCTCAAATAATGAGGTATCCCTTATAATTCAGCCCTATAAAACCGGATTTGTCAAGTCCTAAATTAGGCTACAGCAATATTTCATTACAGCAGAAATCTTCCTTATACACCCGTAAAGATGCCTAATAATATAATATGATATACACATTATTTTATATATGTACATATACATACATACCAGACATACATATGTGTGTGTGTATATACATACATATATATACACACACACATATATGGAACTCTTCAAAAATCTCCTGTAAGAGGCATCTGTTTTATAGTCCACTTTCCATATACCTATAGTTTCCAAAATGTAACTAGTTCGTATTCTTTGCATGGAAAAATGTTTGCAAAGTGCATTTGCATGTAGACTAAGAAATGTTGTAATTATTTCTCTTGGGTTTCTTAGGTAGGTCAGTGCACATCTTACAAAAGCTTCCATATTATCCCAAGATATTCATTGAGCATCACTTTTTTTTTCCAGAAAGCAGCAGACCCTCTTGAAAAGAATTACACCAACAAGTAAGAATTTTAAATGAAAAATAATGGGATTCCAGACCCAGGACTTTTAGAATGTTTATTTTGTTTATTTCTTAATGATTAAAAAAAATCGCAATACTTTTGCTGAATTAGATTACTACACAAAATGCTAAATTACAAGTATCTCATATACTAAGGTTTTAGTGAGTAACACACACAAACAAATAAAAGAAAGGATAAGATATTTAAATGGGCAGGGAAAAAAAAGAAAATAAATATGCCAGTATTTGTTATTATTAAAATGCATAATTTCTACTCCCTACTAGCTGATCAGGTCTTTAATAAAACAGAAACCATTTCAAAGTAGTTATTATAATGTGTCTGTATAATGCATCACTGTTAAATTTAGGAATATGATCACATCAACACTGTGGAACATRTACATTTTTCTTTCATAAAATTAATATAGCGAGAACTCCTACATAAATTTAAGATTCCTTGAAGTCAGAAAAACACTTATGTCCTTTTCTTTTTGCTTCTGAGAAGTATGTGCCGTTTACATCCTCACTTCCTGCTGCCTCTCTTTACTCTTCTTAAAGAAGAAACATATTACTAGCATTACAGCATTTAAGTGTCGGGATAATTGGAGGAAGTTAGAAGTCTGTTTGAATTGCTGTTGAACAGACCTGGTGAGATTGCATAAAACTTACTCTGCCAATAGTGAAAATAAAAGGTGAACTATCTTTTTATTTGCCTCTAGGGTATGTATGTAACTTTTTTTTTCTTTATCATATTCAGTCAAGGGACACTGATAGTATATTAAGAAAATAATCCATGGTCCTGATCCTGAAAAATATCCCACAAAGAGAATGCCTCAGAAAGCTTCTAAATCCAGTATGCTGCAATTAAGAAACGTTTGACTAGGCAGCTTATCGCATGATTGCACTCCCTGGAGTGGAATCTCCACACAGGCTGAAATCAAGATAGTAAGTATCAAAACTATTTCACAGCTTGCTGTCCTATCCCTGCAAGACAATTAAAAAAAAAGAAAAAAAAAAGAAAAGAAAAGAAAAGAAAAGAAAAGAAAAGAAAAGAAAAATGACTAGCTGCTTCCCCCCCTTTAAAAAAAATATTTAAAATATTTTATACTGGTGTAGGGCTTTAACAAAATGTTATTTTAGGTTATTGACTTACTAACTTTTCCCTCAAATTCAATGATAGGGACCAGTTCCTAAAGAGCTAAGCAATTTAAAATCTGTTCACTGCAAGAAAGCTAGTTTTGTACTATCAAAGGCTCAAAGAAATGTACTAACCTTGTTCTCAGAATACTTATAATAAAGCCTTTTGCTTCTCTTTCAGTTCCCATACTGAAACAGCAGAGTCCCCCCTTTTTTCAGTTTCCAAAATGCTAAGGGTTTTTTTGCTCCAAACAAGTCTGAAAATATGAACTTTATTCACTCTTGTTTATATTAGGGTAGCTGCAGTAAAGCAGAGGCTATTTGAAGGATTTAGTAAGACTTCTGAGAGGCTAGTGGGCTTTGTTTTGTTTTTTTGGAGTCAAATGCTAAGACTAATAAGACTGGTAACAGGAAACTCTTTACTTAACCATTTCTCCTAGCATTCCTAGGAAACAATCTGTCTGAAAAGGAGACTTAAAAAAAAAAAAAAAAGAAAGAGAACCCAGTTATCTGAGATTAATGCGCAGCTAGTTTCCCCACTGTTTTTAAGAAGTATGTTGGCTTTTCCAGACAATRAGGAAGTGAGGATAGCTTCAGATAGCTGTTGGGCTGATGCAGATCTGAACAAACTCCATGAAGTTCAAGAAAATTATTCTGCATTGACAGCTTTGTCAATAAATGCAAAATTCAGCAATAATGGTTTTCAGATATTCAGTCTGCACTAGCCTTAGAAGATGCTTCTAGTAGACTTCAGCTAGCTTTTGAACTGACCAGTTTTAAGGAGGGACCTGTCATGGTCATTTCCTCAGGCACTTCAGTTAATTCAGGGTATCTATTACAACTGAAGTTTACTTTTGTAAACTTACAAAATAAAACAAAAGTTTACTTTAGTAAACAAAAGTTTACTTTTGTTATTCTACATGATGCTCTGTATTTTACAACACCTACAGTTGTATACCAACTGCAGACTAGGCTTTTGTTTTCAAAGGAGCAGCACACATTAAAGTAAATATAAATACCTGACCCTACCTTATTAATACTTCAAACAAAAATTTTTATTGTTAGCAGTTGTCCTAAAAAAAATCAAAACAAAAGTAATAACAAAAGAGAAAAAAATAAAATCACCTTCCTGGAGTAGTATTTACTTGTTGAGAAAAATAAATATATAGCTATATATTTCCTATAGCTGGGAAAACAATGCCTTAAAATTTGCTCAAGTCATGTGTTAGTACATGTATGTCTGTTAGTTAAATTATTTTTTAAGAATGTTTAACTATTAATGGAGTTATGCCTAAGATACAGTGTCACATAAATGGTAACATACAAATGCTTGTGTTAGTAGTATTTTTTGCATAAGCAGCAATGGAAAGATATGGCAATATTTATTACATAGGTGGATCATTTTACTAATCAGACATGAAGCTTTTATGGAATTATAATTAACAGTATAAATTTTTAACAATTATAAWCTTGGTTAGTTTTCATACCTGGCAGAGTGTGCATCTACTTTTCCCAATGCACTGAATCTTCATTTTGAAATCAAAATACACCAATTAAATTATGAAATCCATGAATATTCACCACTCCCCCACCCCCTGATTGATTCAAGCCCAAAGCATTTTGTTTTATATTATGTCACGGTTCTCTAGACCTTGACTACACATACGTAGCAATACTAGAATTTTCCATTTGCACATACAAAAGTAGCTCAAAGGATTTTACAAAACTTAAGAGATAGGTATGGAAGAAACCCTGAACTACCAGATTCCCAGGCTTAGTGAGTCCAAAAGAGCAGGAGTACCCATTCCAAAGGAACGTCCCTCCCTTCCTCCCTGTTTTCGTATCACAAAAACCATCTCCAGTACCTCTTCCCAGAACTATGCTTTCTAGGTTTTCTTATACAAAACAGAATGGAACTCACATCAGCTGATCTGTGCAAGCTTTGATGACTACATTTTCAAAATAAAAGCCAGGAAATTAGTCACAGTGGAATAACATCTCAAGGGGACACTTTGGGTGGCCACCAGCAAGATGCACATGGAAGGATGTGTGAGAGAGAAAGATTGGCATCTACCACTTCCTCTCTTCAGACAAAAATATACATACATATATATACACACACACACACACACACACACACACACACATTATATATAAAAACTAGAGAGTCCTTCATTGCTTCTTGCAGACTTGGCCCTTGATGCAGCAGAGAGCCAATGCTGGCATGGATGCACAACCTGGAAAAGTGGCAAAATCAGCAGATTTGGTGGGGAAACTCCCCAAAGCCAGAAACAAAGCTTCACCAGTTTGGTTAAATGGTGACTTTGTCAAACGTTTTGCAGAGTTAGTGTCACAAAAATAAAAACATAGATATAGAGGGGCTTGGACCATGAGAAGAACAGTCCTCACCAGTCACCAGCAGCTATGTGATACCTGTTTAGTTCGGAAAGCTCCGTAGAACATCAAGGCCTATAAAAAACACAGAAAATCCTAAAACACACAACCTCCTACAGCAAAAACAAAAACAAAAAAAAACCCAAACTTTTTCACATGAAAAAAGCAGAAGAGATCCAGAAAATCACCATGTCCCAAGCCTCTGTAATAAGAGAACGTGCTAGGTGGAACATTCAAATTCTTCAGGAACCAGACCATGCTCCATCCTAGAAAGGAAGACTATGCAATGAAGTATAAATCAAGTCACAAAGTCTCTGTCCAACTGATTTGGGGAATCTTTTTTTGATGCTAAATCTGAAAGGGGGGGGAAGTCAGTGGACTTCAGTATTTGAGCAAGAGAAACCAACACCACTGAAWGTAACCATACACCTCATTCATCATCTGTGTGAAGAAACTAACAGAGAAAGACTGAGTAGCTAGATGGCGCAGCAATGGCTAAGGAATAGAAACCCTTTGGCTGCCCCTGCCAAAGTACAGGGTCAAAATGATGCAAATGAAGTGCAAGACACACAAATAGCAGTTGTCAGGCATAGTCTTCACAGACATTCTTCCTTCCACATACCAAGGATTTGTCATCTGCTTGTAATACTGCTTGTGGAAGGGCAACATGGTTAATAGCAGATCACCCTGTGGGCAGCAAGCAAAAGGCCACATTGTTCCTGAAGGAATTTCAGAAGCTAAAGCTGTCACCGCCTACCCAAGAGGCGAACCGGAAGCACTCATTTTGACTCTGATCCAGAGCTAAATCAGAGCTGTTCAACTATACTCCAAAATATTTCACTGACTGCAAAAATTACCAGCTGGCCACTCACTGTGCTGGGACAATGCACCTTGCAAGCCTGCTATCCTCAATGACCCCACCACAAATGACCCACATTCAACAAGAACCACCYGCAAAAGGCCAATACTACAGGTAAGGAGACAAGTAGCAAGTTTTCCCTCGCAGGTCATTTTGCTTGTCCTAACACCCTGCTTTCCAATATGAATATAGCTCTCTGACAGTAGTTTTTCAAGCCACGGCAGGTGCCATGAGTTGCCCAGGCTCTCTGTAATCAACATGTCCCACATCCTCTGCCACATGTCCTGCCAGGGGGGAAGAGACAGAAGAGAAACACTGCAACTGCAGGCACAGAGGGAAAAGAGGTGTCATAACAACACAGTACTTAGCCCTGTCTGTTGAAAGAAGAGGAGCTGAGAAAAGGAGTGGCTGTTACTGAAAAAGAGGATCCACTCCTGAAATAGTGCTACAGCACTGGCACACCACATGTTGCAATAGTCAGGGCCCAGCAGGCCTACCCTAGTGCAAATATTTTATAAAAACTACTTTTCTCACATCTCCATATCACTCGCATAAGACAATAAAAGAAAAAAAAATGAGAGGAAACCATGCAAAAAATCCTATTACTAGAATAAGAACATGTTCACATACAAGAGAAAGAGAAGAAATGGAAATCAATGCTCTAAAGCATAGTGTGTTAAAAGCTTTGCAGACAGCTACTCTGCCAACCACTCTGCTGGAAAAATAACTTCTAAAGAAGTATGGAGAGTAGAAGAAAGGGCTGCAGGATTCCTAGATGAGAGAAAGAGACCTTAATTTCCCTTCAGAAAGATCATCCTTTCTAAATTATCTTGGATGATCATCCAAACACTGCAGCATCCTAACCTAATGATTGTATTTGAAAGCTCTCAGCTTGATACTTTGGTTTGTGTTACTTTCTCTCATTTGCTCCTTTTCACACCTTTTATCATCTCTCTAGCCTCCCTCCCCTACCTTATGGCTTTTTTGCATCACTCAGTACAAGCACCCAGACATGAGAAAGCCAGTTTGTTTCCTCACCAGCCAGGAAGAGCCCTAGAGCTCTGCACAGGGCAGAAGAGCTGACTGGGGGGGGGGGGGCAGCCTCAGCTGGCAGCAGTCACAAATTGGCCAAATCAAATTAACCCACCTGCAATCCTGGTTTCTGGTAGACTGCTGACCCTAGATTATAAGGGCTGCACAGGAAGCTATATTTTCCCCATTAATGCTATTCTCCTTTATGGTCATTAATGGAGGATATTTCTTTCAAAAGTGGGAAAACTAACTATCATTTCTACTCAAAGTTGTGTAACACAGCTAAACACTTTCCTTTTCAAATGGAGAAGCACTTTATGGAATATATTTTAGCTGCCTTCACTTAGAAAAATRGACAGAAAAATATTTATGTTTTTCAAGGTTAATGGTCTTCCTTTAGAGTCTCCACTCCCCAAACATCAGCATGAATTTTCCACAGTTTCCTACAACATGGTAATTACATAGACTAAGATCTTAATGCTACTCAACAGTGAAAGGGCCATATTAATTTTTCATTTTTCTGAGTTGTCTGAGACTTACTTTACTCCAACTTAATACAGACAAGAAAGAGAAAATGTATACAAGCAAAGACAGAAGTGAGGTAGAACTAGATTGTGAATTACTACGAAAAGAAAAAGTTGATGAATGAATAATGCAGAAAAGACGGATTGGGTAATTCAGTTGTATGCAGGGATCTGACTGTGTGATAGGGCACGTATTTATAGCTCAGAGACATGTTTGGTCAGTCGGAGTTTCTCTTTTGCCTTCTCTCACATTCATTTACGTAGCTTTCACAAGAGCTCTGCTCTCTGACGGCCTGCTTTGCCTTCTGGAGATTGAAAAGGATGATTTTGGTTCAGTTCCACACAGTTCCATAATCTTTCAAGTCATACAAATTTCCACTAGAGATTAAAAAACAGAAAACTCCAAACTTCACATTATACAAATCTCTTCTTACCCAAATAACAGTACGCTATCTTTGGGGGGTTTTTCTTTTCTTTTTTTTTTCTCTCTCTCTTTTTTTTTTTTAAATAAACAAAGGGTATTTTCATTAGAAACAATTCTCCCCATCTCAGGAAAAAATCTGACACAACACAAAACCATGCATGGCCTTTTATATTTAAAACTCAACAGTTTCAAGATCAGTCTACTTCAGCTAGGGGCGTGGAGGTTGCACTTCAGACACACTGCTTCTGATATTTGAGAGGTTTAATACAGACACAATCCCATAAACTCTTCAGCATCACATTTATGGGCACAGGGGCACCTTTTTTTTTTTGGCAAGAAGAAACATGGAGTTGATGATCATCACATCAATGGTGAAAACTGCTATGAAATAAAATAACACAGCCACCTTAATTTATAAGTTCTTCTAACAAAGTACTGTATGCCAAGCCAAGCAATTCTGATGATTACATTAGAAGCTTACAGACTTCTCAGAAATAATTAATTTACACAGACCTGCAACTGCAAGACATAACACACATTCATGCTTCTGAAGGAAAATAAATTCTGACTTGCTATATCCGCGTATTTTCACTTGAGAAAAACCTGTAAAGATTATTAACTATAACAAAGCTCTAAAATGGATGCTAAAATGGTGTTTGAGGCCAACATCAGACATTTCAAAAACATACATTAGCTGAATTCTAGTGCACTATATAAAGGCAAGTTTGAACTGGAAAGCTTTGCTGTGATTTGTGGTATTTTTAAAAGCACTTTTATAATAATTTTAATAGTTTAAAATATCATGAGCTTAGTCCCAAAGAGATATAGCTAGCACAAAACTGCCATTTTAATGGAATTTTGCACCCTGTCTCCACRCTCTACTTTATAAATAAACCTCTAGACTTTTTATTGATTTTTTTTTAACATGATAGATTGAGCCTCTCTGGTAGAAAGGGCCAAAGAACAGCACATGAAAAATTACAGGTTTGCAATTTGTGAGAGGGACAACAACAACAAAAACCCCACAAGAAAACTATTGCAATGTAATGCATATGTGTATATGTTCATTGTTTTTCAGATCTGCAGGGTATATGTATGTATTTTATATAAAAATATACATAAAAATATTTTTTTCTAAATTTTCTCTCAGAAACACTTAAAAGAATATCAAATACAGTTATAACACATGCTGTACATCTTTTTCAGTTACAAAGCATAAACTTGACTTTAGCGTCTAACTTGAATAAACTTGCCCCAGAGTGGTATGGGATACGCTATTAAAATTATTTCAGAAAGGAAGAAGCCCTGTAGTAGTTTAAGGTCCAGCTCAAGAGATTAAATAGTAGAATCATTCAGTAAAGTTTTTATGCTCTCTTTAACTGCTAAATACGGCCACATCTAACACAATACAGTTAACAAGTCTTAGAGCCACTACGGTCTTGTGTTAGACAGCTCATCAGATACTGTTCTGCTGACCCAAATTCTGTAACCAACTATGCCCACGTGAGTATCACCAAACACACTTGCGGTCAAGCTGTAAGATCACTACTCCTTCTGTACCTGAACTCAGAAACACATTTTAGTGTTAGAATAATAATTCCACTACTTGTGTACATGGATACAAGTGTAATAGATTTCTAATCTACCTATACGAGAAAGATACTGTTATTTTTCTAACATCGAGAGGGAGTATCTCGGTTGTGTGATCCCATTTTCAGTTACCAACATATATCTAAGGATAAGCGGAATGGCTACTACCACAAGCTATTTTCTTACATAGGGAAGAACAAGAAGGACAATCAAGAAAAAGGAAGCACAAATCTAAACATTTCACTTAGTATAACAATAGGTATTTAGCAGCATTATGTTTTTATCCCATTTGGTTTATCTTTCCTTGCTGCAACATATTTTTTTTTTAATTTGGATTCTGATTCTTACATGTATGTGACTGGATTAAAAGTCCATGAACACATGATTGTACAATACCACTTGAATTCTCTGCAAATCCTGTGAAATCCTGTGTGCTTAATTTTACAAACAAGGACAATAAAAAATTTTCAAAAACCCAACAACAACATCTGCCATTTCCCTATGTGCTCTATATTTTATTAGTTATTAACCAGAAAAAAAAAAAAAAAAAAAAAAAAAAAAAAAAAAAAAAAAAAAAAAAAGAAAGGATTTTTAAGGGCACTATGACTTCCCTGACACACTGAAACATACAATACTTCACCTCTGAATTGTCAATTAGAAATCTGTTACACCTGGCTAAAAGTTCCCTGGCCGATTTTCAGAGAGAATGGCAATTAAGAGAGCCATTTATGGAGATGTGAAGACAGTATGGCAAAAATATCAGGGATACCGGAGGATTCAAGCCACAAAATATCCAAAAACGATTTTCAGGGGACGCAGCTGCATCACTGCAAGTGCAGAGCAATTTACAAGTCTCTCCATGTCTTTCTCAGTGACTGCTCTTTTTCAGACGGTGGAAAGAGAAGTAAGATCAAGAACTACCACAACGGTGGTAATCAATGGTGATCTAACATGCATGCCCACAATGCAATGGCAACTAGGAATACGACCAAAACAGCGCAGGATGCTAGACTGTACATACAGAGAAAAGCGGGGTCAATCAGTGGCAGACAACAAAACACAAAGATTTCATTTCATGTCTCCTATCAGTCCGTACCAGCAAAGTCACCAAGCAGTCGTGAGCATGTGTCTGGGCTGCACACACCAGAAAGCATGGTGCTTTTTCTTAGATTCAGTCAAACCAGATACACAGACCCCAAACCAGAACTACTGACTCTTTCTCAAGTCACATCACCACAACTGAACTGTGGAGCTGAAGGACCTGCACTGCCACCAGCCATGCTGCTGTTCAGTGATGAACGTGAACTTTAGAGGCCAAAACTTTCAACCTGACCTTTTTGCTGCCTCTAAATTCATGCAAATTTTTTCCCCATTAAAAGTCTGATTTTTAAATATTGCTCTACCTCAGCTAGCAAGCACCTGTTACTGACAACTACTAGAACATATATAAGAAACATCATACGGCTATACAAATAACTAAAGCGATTAAATGTTCCTTTCAAACTCAAGAAGAGAAAAATCTGGTACAATTATTTGTCTAACAGGCCACTCCGTAGCATGTATGAGCTCTTACCACTCAAACAAATGTAAACTATGGCTACAGCCATAATTTGAATCCCAGAAGAGAAGCCTGAAGACATTCTTGTTTATTGTGGAGACATGCATACTCAACTCCTTATTACAGAGCTTGGCTTTGCATATGGGACATTCAGACAAAAATCTAGGAGTATTAACTTTAGTTCAAAAACCTAGCCAACCTCATACGGGCATTTCTTTTCTGCACTGCTGAGAGGACTTACCTACACAACAGTACAACACAGCAAACTCAAGATCAGATCACCTGGTCAGTGAATCTGCAAAAAGACAACTCATTATCCCTGCCATTAATGCTCCATATCAGTGACCCCAGAAACAGCACAGTATTTGGGGGGCTCTGACTCTGATTCTGCRCACAGAAATGAATTAAATTACATTCTCATTGATTTCAAAAGATTTTAGACCAGATGTCTATTTCTCACATTTGATCCTACAAAATTCAGAAGGCCGTAACTGCATTTAAAATTAAGTTATCAATGTGTCAGAGTCAGTAGGGAAGGAATCACAGCACAGAGCTAATACTCGGTTAAAAATCCAGCAGGGAGGAGAAACAGGTCTGAATTTAGCATGGCTGACAGAAGCTGTGATGTCATTTCCACACAAAGGCTAGTGGAGGAAAAAATCTTTTTTTTTAAGATCCAAGATACAGAGATATGCAAACTGCTTGGCCTCCATTTCAAATAAATAGTGTGAGATAACTCAAAATTTAATAACTCTCTTTCAGATTTCATTCCTGCTCTTCTGAGGACTTGAACACTACTACGGATCAGATCATTTTGAGAATACCGAGCCAAACCACTTGTGGAGGCATGTAACTTCAGTGGAATCCCACCCAACAGTGCCAGCAGACTCTAGTTCCCACTCTTCAATGAAATGTTTTTTTTTCTTTTGGGAGGAAGTAATTTTAAACAAACTATCAAAAAAAATCTTGCTGTAACAACTCTGAAGGCATTTCGGTCCAATCCGTCTGAAATTAACAATTCTCTAAGGAGAGATAAAAAGAGCCAAGCAAAACAGGTTAAGATCAGAGAGAAAAGGTATCTAAGAATTAAAAATATGCACAGCGAAATTTAAAAGGAAAATAAACTTCAGCCAAATAGAAAAAAAGACACTGAAAGAAAAGATAGAAAGCACAAAACATACAGTTAACTGTATTTGGGTAACTCAGAAAAGGCTGCACAAGAGTCTTTATAAACTTTTTAAAATTAAAAAAAACCTCACTTTTCCGCCTCCAAAGTAACTCCTTAAATACGAACTTTGCCTTAAGCGTTATGCATACCTATTATGCCAGTAAATAATTCTGGAACTTGGGAACTTTTATGAGAAAATTCATCTACAGGGTAATCTTCCTTTAGTTTTTGGTTGGCAAATGAAAGCAGTGCTTTTAATAGATAAATACTCTTCCCTGTAATTGTTATTCTGTTACCAAGATGTAAATTGGTGTTTTACACAGCTTGAAACCTACCGAATGGAAAAAAACACACACACAAAAAAAAAAGGAAAAATCAAACCAACCTGCACAGGACAGGGCAGAACACTGCTTAGTACTAGTAACATGTAAGCACAGGTTTCTTTAAAAAAAAAAAAAAAAAAGTTGTTGCATAATTTATTCGCTTTCCTACTACTTTCACAGATTAAGAGAGATAGTAACACCATGAGATAACTAAAAGATTTCTTTTGCCTTTACCTCAGTAATTTACATGTCTTCAGGTTTTGTGTTTTTTGTTGCTGTTTAATGTATAAATACTGTGGAAATAACATTTACCTGAATTCCCAGTCTACAAAGCCAGCTAACTGTTGTTTGATACAGCCACATGTCCACCAAGCATCATAAAGAAAGATTTACAGTAAGCGATGACTAATCTGTACAGCATATACTGTATGTGCAACAGTGAGTCAGCTTGAAAGTTTGTTCATTCACTTGAACACCACTTCTTCTTCCATTCTCTTCTTTCTGATCTGTAAACAGATCAGAAATCCAGCCTCACTTAATTCAAGGAGTGATTCTTATTGCCTTAATAGGTAAATAGGTGCAGGTGCAAGAACTTACTGCTATTGTACAGCACTGACCTAACACAACATTGACTTGCCTACCCAGCACCAYAAAAACTAGAACGAACAAACAAACACACACCCCATGTCTTCTTTCAGCAAGACCCTTTTGTATCTCCAAGGAAGGAGCCCTGTGAAGAGAGTCTTATGTCAGTGGGCATCGTGACCCTGCTATTGAAAGAACTTCCTAGTTCCAACATCTGGCTGATAGTCAGGCAATCTGACTGCACAAGGAGTGCAAGAAATGACAAATTTAAGTGATCTGGTGTACTGGTAGTAAAAACAATAGCAGAACACAGATGTACTACAGATAACTAGAACGTGCACATTTGACTTTACATTTGAGGAAATCTTAAAATAAGATGCCTTGCTCTTTTGTTCTCTTTTTTCATTTCTTGCAATTTACATAAATAGCAGTAAGGATTTTCCAGAAATAACCTGAAAGCAAAGGTTCTGCCTGAAAAAAATGTTTATGTTTTAAATTTATGGGCTTAAATGTAAGGATTTTCTTTACGTAACTGAAGCGTATTGTCCACTTTGTAATTAGAAATCTTCAACTAGAAGCATACAATAATTACAGAACATAATAATTACAGCTAAGAGCTGTATCAGTATCAACACTCAGTCTTGTACCTYCTTTCAAACAGTCACACAAGCAGTTCAACTGACTACAGTATGAACAGACATTGCTACAGATGACCTAAAATTGAAAACTTTGGCCCGATACATAGTGCACATAATCCAACAGAAAGCTTTCCATCAATCAGCTTAATGTAATAATCTACCATTTCCAAAAGTCTGCATTGCAACCCTATTAGTTTTGGACCACTGCCTACTGGCTGAGAGCTGGTCTTTAAAACCAGATAACCCTATGTTATTTTAATGATCTCCTACTTTAACTAACGATCACATAGTTAGCCTTGGGATGCTAAGAGATCTTAAGTGAGAAGGTATCGTTCCTTTCACTAGTTATTCTAATTCTATGAGTTTAGTCTATCATTTATATATACGCATTTAATATTCAGATTAAAATTTCTTCTAAAATTCGAAAAYTGTTGAAATGAAAATCTGCTAGGGCCTTATTTTATCACCTCTGCTCATATTAAGTAGTACACAGGTAGCCACATTTGGTTTAACATAGGTACTTTTCATAAACAAAACAGGATTTATCACCATGTCTTTTTTTTGCGCACCTCCATTTTCAGGTGTATTATTTCTTTAAATCTAAAGCTGTTTAAACTTCAAAGGCTAATTTTTACTACAGGCAAAATGAAGGGTAAAATTCATCTTCTGCAATGCCTTTTTGGTTTTCAAGCATATAAATGGAGAAGCCTTTTTTCCATTTTACCTGCAAGGCATATTCTCTTATTCATGCTTTTTCATTATAATAGCAGCAACTTTAGAAAAGTATTAAAGTTCATTATGATCTAGCTCTTTCAAAATTTCATATTCCTGAAAAAACACTTTTCTTCTTTCAGGGATATTCTGCTTCTCATTTATCAAACACACACACAGGCAGCAGCAATACTTTTTCATCCTGATCCATGGAGCTCAAATACTAGTTTACTGAATTCTGACAGCATAAAACAAGTTTATCTCATGAAAAAATATAGAGAATTACTGTCCATCACCATCACTCAGAAGTCTCCCCCAGTCCTGGAAACACACAGCATCAATGAAAGAAAGTGGGAGAAGCTACCTGCCTGTGTTTCTGCAAATATTTTGGCTTAGAAGTACCACTGCCATCTTAAATGGAGATATGTCTCTACCATACTCATAAATATGATGCAAGTTGTAATATTGTTWTTTATTGGGTTTAACATAGTTATGAATATGAATCTCACCTTTCCAGGCATACATGGTCTGTTTATTTAAAAATCTGCCTCCTCTCCCTTCTGCTCTGTACCTGATGCTCTGCCACGGAGGCTTACCGAAACACGTGTGGATGGTTCACAGGGCACTCTTATACATGAAGTCCGAAAGGAAATTAGGGCTTCATTGCTTGAATTCAAGAGACACTCTCTAACAAAGCAGATGTGGTTCCTTCAATCTGTCCTATCTTGGAGCAAGTAGGATGGTGAAAAGTCCTTCTGGACAGAGGCAAGAATGCCATTTCTGACACTTGAATGTATACAAAAGATAGTGTATCCTGCTCTGCTCAATGCGCCACTGCTCTCATCCGTTATGTTGCCAAGGAAAGTAAAAACTTCAGTTTCACCTAGTCCTTTTTATATAAAAGTATCCTGGTTCAGCACCTCATCACTAAAGCATGTCAACCTCTTGAGATGGTKTTCTGCCCTATTTTTGCCAGGAACTCATTACAATATCTTCAAAAACTTGTTTATTATCATTGCTATGATGCTGAATTTATGTTTTTACACTGATCAATAAAAACTGAATCAACACACTAYACACCCAGCCCACACATGAAGAAAATTCATTTAACAAGGAGATCAAAGTTGTCTACCTTCTACTACTGTAAAATCACAACCAGCCTGTTGGTTTTCACCAGTTATCTTTGAAGAATGATTGGAAATGAACAGAAATAATTCTGGAAGCACATACTGAAATTGCAGATACAAAACAGAGATAGGGAGAACACATGCAAATAACCACGTGGGAGATCTTCGCTTGAATTTGAACTGTATGGCATGCTGAAGAGACATATGAAGCATCAACGCTTCTGCAAAGCAGCACTGTTCAACGCAGGTTAACATTAACCATTTATTTCGTTCTATCAGAAGACGTAAGTTTTCCTTTGCAACCCAGAATATAAGCTTTTGAAAAGTAACAAAAAATAAAAGAGAAACCCCAAAGGATCARGTGGATTAGCCATTAAACTGCTTTCATCCTCCTTCCCTGATATATTAGGGGTACAAGCAGCAACAAAACAGTTGCCCTAAATGCTGAGCTATAGATAATGTAAACTTGTGGTTCAGATGATTATAGCCTCCTATGCTCAGCAGATACAGCTTTGGTAAAGGCCACAGAACTCTTATTTATTAAAAGATTCACTGCAATCAAGGTACCATTGCAAAGGTGATGCTTTCAGCCTTCAGAGAGAGTGCAACATGCAATGCTCTGTCTTTGCTAAAAGTGAAGTGCATCCAACTCAAAGAAGACCACTTCTACGCAAGCTACACCCAGCTCTTATATTCAGGGCAAGACAAAATGAAACAGAAGCAGGCCAAAAAGAAACAATTGGGAGGATATTTAAGGAACTCAAAGTCAGCACCATAAGCATTTGAGGACTTCAGCAGCCTACATTTTAGGGAAAAGAAAGGTCAATTAGCTATGTAGGGTCCTTAAAAGAACTAATTTTTGTAGYAGATGTGAATTGCTTCAACAGTGGTCAGCACTTATTTTTTATTTAACAAACTTCTGTTGTTGCTAACAAAGCAAATCTTATTTTCATAAAAAAAGCATATAACTAGGAAAATTGCACATGAAATAACTATGAAATTATTTATTCTTTTTTTCTGGAACAGACAGATCTTCCACTCTTGTATCTTCCCCATCAACAGAAAATGAGACAGGTAGCAGCGATGTAGCATTGATGGTACAAGTTCAGTTTACAAAACTGTTAGCAGTACTCCTACTGAAACAGCTATGAGTTACAGATGCTTGTCAAAAAATTCCCTTTTATCTATCCCTTCTTCATACATTGCAACATTGCCCAAAGAGAGTAAATAATATTTAGCCTGTGACCAAAATGAATATTACYAGCAACCTACTGCATGCCTCCAAACTTTCACAAATTAATACAGTATTTCCTAACGTGCAGGATTTTAAAATTGAATTCAAAATTAAAGTACATGGGATCACTAATTAAGAGAATGTATTTTAGCATATGAACAGTATACTACATGATATACTTCCTGCTCAGCGATAAATTGTATTCAGTTCTGCGTGCAGAGCAGAGGGCTATTTCAACCTATGAAAAGCTCTATCAATAACAGCATTCATTTCACTAGGACTCAGTTAAGAGTATAACGCGTAAGACTGATAATCTTGCAAGAGTGCCTATATGCATTTCTGCCACAGGACTGTAGTGTTTACCACACTGATCTGTCCAAAAGCACATGCAAGGTTTGCAGTGGGTGTTCCGCTAAGAAAGAGAAAGAAGTCATTATCGAGGCCAAGTGTAAGATTTTTGTAAAAGTTTTGTTCATATAGCTGTAATTGGCATAATCCTCCAAGTGTAAGCAGAGCCCTTTCCAGGAAAAGGCATTTCTAGTTTTGATTTGGCATGTAAAACTTGACAATACTGGGAAAAGCTCTTTTCTGCTAATACAACTGGAGCTCAGAGAGGACTCTTACCCATATCGAACTGTTGCAAAACACCACACTCCCCTAACATGAACATTTACCAGAAGAATTTTTGGTTTAAAGGGGAAAATGTGTTTAAGGCCATGTCTAAATACATCAACATGAGATTTTTTCTTTTAAATATAAAAATTAGAACACAGACTTCCCTCCATTCCTACACACACACCCCTAAACACACACACACTAAAAATATATAAATAAAGGAAATGAAACTTCCCCATCAATGAAAATAGTGTGTGGGGGGGGTGGAGAACAGAGACAAAAATGGGTCTGTACAGCATCTTTTATGGCCAACTAACAGTCAAGAAATTTTTTTAAGGTAGAGAACTCTAGTCATTATCAGATTTTAAATTTAATAGTCCCTTGCTACATGGGGTTGGATAAGATTTGTTTTCCACACCCCCACATTGCAATTATTTAGGAATTTATTTCTATTTAAAGAGAAAGGAGCTGATAAAAGTTCTGCATTGCAAACAGATCCAATCTTTTAAGAGTCCCAGTACGAGTCATTCTAACTGGACAATGTGAACAAAAATCTCTCACCATGACGTATCTTTTAAGACAAAGCTGCTGATAATTTAACAATTGACTTGCACCTTTTTTTGCTGGGGAAATCTTTCCCCAATCCCTATTTTTGCAGTTTTAACATACTTGAAACAAAACTTTTCCTTATTAGTGAACACGAAGATGTTTGCCACAAAAAATCCAAATATCAAAAAAAAAGTAGCTACAACAATTCTGCTTTGCTATAGAGGCAATAAAGTCTAAACATGAGGGAAGGAAAATAAAAGCAAAACAAAACCTTGCAGCACAGCACTTCAAGGACATATTACAATGCAGTCTCTATCAAAAATCTTACAATGAGCAGTTGACGAGGGGAAGAAGGGTAAAGAGAGCAAACGTTTTCTAGCTGCCCTAAAAAAGCATCAGAACATTTCTGATAAGGCCTACAAAGCTATAAATGTCTTATTGGTGGGGCAGGTAAATTCAGTATTTGTGTTCATCTGTGCCCCTAAAGCGATCTGCACTGGCCTGAGGATGGAATACTGAAGATCAGGAACTCAAGAGAAAATTCTAACAAATTTTGAACTGTAAATTGCAGAAAGGCGAACTAAAAATATCAACTACTTTTGGAGTCTACATCACATCACATCAGCATCTTGGGTCTTTCCAGAGCAATTCATCTGTCAATTATGAAAACTTAGGTGGGCTGCTTGTGTGAGACATATTACGCTTTGTTATAGAGCAAGCTAAAACCACAAAACTCATTTCACTCAGAACCTCAAAATATACCTAACACTACAGAAATCATCCAAAACGTTGCAACATCCTCACTGTAATATGTAGTTTAATCTAAAAAAAATCCCTATTATAAAATAAGTAATATAGCACATGTTAAAAGCATACACTAGATCCCTCAAATCATTATTCTCTCATGAAGAAAGTAACACAAACTCTAGATTTGCCTTCTGGTTTTTAAAGCAGCAGGTTGTAACCTGATCACATTTTCTAGCTTTTCTTCACACAAATCAAAGTCTTTCTTCTTTCAACCGTTCTGTTCATAGAACTCTCAGAAATAGAATTTTAGAAAAAAGCAGGAAAATGTCACTGGGCTTAAGTCGATTCTTTTGATCAATACTAGAACTAGGTACGCCTTTTTAAAGGATAAACTATTATTCAGAATTGGGGGCCTATTTTGTACTTGTCTGGAGGACGCAAGCGCTGAMCAAAGAGCTGATGTTGTTTCAAGCCCCTGTCCTCAAACAGGGCTAGGTGAACCCACACCCGCCAGCCACCACGTGGGGCCTCACTATGAGACTCCGCAACAGGATAGCCAAGGCAGAAGCAGAGAAAATAAATAGCTCTCAAAAATTTCTGTGCTTTTTGCATGTAGCAACCAATAGCCAACAAGTACCAATATGACTTGTTGACTGAGTATATTACCTAATTCATCCTCCTGACCGTGCTTGACTGTAGACTACCTAGAGCCTAGCACCTAAGGCAGATGCAAGTAGAGGGTGCAAGGCTCTCAGCTCTCAAGAGCTAAGGGATCTCAGGATACCCTCCGAAATACTGCCAGATAACACTGTACATAAACACATGCCATTCAAAAGTAAATTAAATGTATCTCTTAAATCTGCTTGGTTTCAAGCACAGAGGAAAAAAAATAAAATTTTGCCACTGTTCTTTGAACTATGCTCAGACATACTCTTTGAAGGAAGAGCAGCCTTTCTTAAAATACATTTAAATGTGCTATTTTTGTCTTTATCTTAGAAGGCCTGATTTCCCCTCACAACCCTGCAATTGATTACAATAAGAAGTTTCTCAGGGGCAGA
Organism: Rhea americana; assembly: GCF_003343005.1. Lineage (NCBI taxonomy): Eukaryota > Metazoa > Chordata > Aves > Rheiformes > Rheidae > Rhea > Rhea americana. Next base: position 864,036 of record NW_028186579.1, read on the forward strand.
CAGATTAAGAATAGGTTTTATAACTCTGTATGCAGCAAAATGTATGGAATTTGCTACCTTAATTCTTTAGTTTCAAATCCAGCCCCTTCATCCCACAAATACACAAATGCATACTAATTCTACTCTTCTAGATAGTGCCATGGAAGTCAATGTGACTACTCATGCTGCTCTATTTATATAAATAATCGAGTGCTTACAAGCAACACCAGACAGAATTGATACATGCATGTAGAGATGGTTCTATTCACACCTCACAGGTTGAGGAGAGTGAAAAGAATTAAACAGAATTTTAGAGACAGAAAAAAATATAATTTTGATCCTAATTTTTCATTGGAAAGTATGCAGCCTCAAAAAAATTTAAGGCAGGGCAGGGGGGAGAATATCATTTCCATATCAACAACTACTTTATATCTAAAAAACACTTCTTNNTAAGGAAGCTGAAATGAAATTACCTTGTCTTGAAAGTTACTATGACACATCATAAAGAGACATAAAATCACCTTCCAGCACCATAATTTTATGATGACATTACAGACCACAGGATCTGTCTTCTTTGGTTTGTTACTGTTGTCCCACTATAGAACTAGGAAAGGGAAAAGAAAATCTTCTCAAACACTTAAATTTTTAAATGACATATTCCCTGCCAAATTAGAAAAAACACAAAATTAACACTAAAATTATGAAATCTATGGTATGTTACAATAGTGCTTTTCCTATGCTCCTCTCATACTCCCAACCTGATGTTAAGTTATGATCTCAATTTATAATGGCAAACAGCTTTATCACTGGAAAATTAAAATGACCGGAAGAAGTGAAAGTAACAGAATCTAGAGTTTAAAACCCAGGAATTCTCTCTTCCTACCTAGGTTGGATGAGTGCTACACAAAAGTCAAACAAACTAAAACAAGGACTCATTTTATGGTCTTAAATACGTATAATAATACTCTCACAGACGTGATCAATAGTAACATAAAGGTCGAGAAAATTAAATGGATAGGAAATGAAGACTTTTTGAGTCTATCTAAATACAGCATGAGTCAATATCAGATAAAGAGGTTAGTCATGTTGTGGTTTATTTACACTAACATTGGCCCGTTTGCGAGTGATGTAAACACTGGAGGCAGGACCCCTACCTCGCTCCCCTTGGCCCCATCCCTCCACTGCGGAGCCAAYGGCAGCACGTTGGTGGACACCAGAGCGCTTCAGCGGCGCCCTTCTCAGTTCACCGAGGGCCTGATTCTGCACTCTGTACTCAGGCATAGTTTCCATCATACAGTGCATTTATTTGCTTTTTCCATTAAAGTTGTATTACTTGTATTTGAGGTTTTGGGGCTTCTCGAGGTGCACTGGTTTGACTATCACACTGACAAAGCTGTTCAGTTCCTTCCTGGGAGTCTCCCAACTTCAGAAACATAAGCTGTTTATCAGTCATAGTGGAAAGGATCATAAAAGTACTTACTTGTGCCCAAACCTGTAACTATGGTATATTTAAGCATTTAATTTTTCCAAAGTAGACACAGCAGATGAGTTATAAAAGAAAAATGTGTATAATGTTTTTTTCATGCAAAAAGGAAAAATTACTTATCTGAATTCTCATAACTTGTAAATAAGTTTATTTGCCATGACATATTTTTGTTTGTTACAAAGCCGCACAGCTTAACTTCCAGGCCCTATGTGCATACATGGAGCGTTGATGAAGTAGCACTTTGGGTTATGCCTTAGGAAAAAGAATTAGCATACAAGGGGGCAATGTGCCATGTCACTTGGGTAACAAAGTGATATGTGTTAAGTATTTTTAGACAGATGTGTCTCATTAAAGAAATGGCTCTGTTCTGATCCAATTCAGCATCCAAACAAGACCATGAAGTATATAACCAATCACAGCAAACAGCAGCRCGCCCCAAAACCACCACAGAAATGACTTATACCCACACCAGTATTATAAGGACAGGTCATCTCATCACAACAGCGCATCCTCAGCGCGGACAGCTGCCAGGTCCGCGAGAGGAAGCCTGTGGGCCAGTGTGCAAGCTGGGATGCACACAGCCAGCGGGATGGCCCCGACAGAGAAGCAAGGCCCAAGCTTGCTAAGTGAACTCTCCCCTCTTCCCATTAGATACTTACAGGAAAATTATAGCTGTTAGAGATATAAAACTTTAAGCAGGTAATCACTGGGGATAAAAACATTAATCATGCAGTTAATTACTTTGCAACATTTTCCATAAATAGTTTAGTTATGGGTCATCATATTTTCTAATGCTTTTGCTGCTATTATTTTAGTCTGTAAGAATCCATGAACACCGACAGTAACTACAGGAATTCTGATCAGTATTTATGGACTGGGACAGCAAGAACAGGTCAGATTTTACTAGACTAATACATTAAAATCTGTAAGTTTACGTTTTGCACGTTCAAGTCTGAGTAGTTGACTGGTAGACACGAAAACCGATCTGTGAAGTCAGCAGAAGGATGAGTAGGCATTATCCATTTATTAACTGGTTAACTGCCAGTTAATTTTACTTGCAAATCATCTCTCTGGTATTTAAATATCTGGAGAACAGTTTTTGTTCATTACTCCACATATTTAGAGGGAACAAACGAACAAAATAAGTAGTCTGCACGCTGACAGTTACCAACTCCCCATATATTCTTTTTCCGGGGGGCGATGGGGTGGTGGTGGKGGGGGGAATTTCACATTGCTGAGAGGCCACATGCAACAGTGTCATCTGAAGGTAAGGAAGGGCTCCGGGAACGATCCCAGGGCGACCTCGCTAGCAGCGAGATCTCCACCCGTATCACTTCACGCGCGTTTCTGCCGGCGGCGCGGGGCGTGGGGAGCCCGCGGCACCTCGCCACGCGTGTGGGCGCCGCGGGGTCCCGCCGCGGGACGGCACCGCCACGG
>NW_028186579.1:868370-924193 GCF_003343005.1 Rhea americana
CCGCCCGGGGCAGCCGCCGCGGCATCAGCCGCTCCCCGCCGGGGGAAGGGGTGCGGGGGTCGGCACTGCGGCTTGCCCGCGGCTCCGGGCAGCTGCCGGTCTTGCGGGTGCTTCGACAGCCGATTCCCCGGTGCGAGGAGCCGGGTAGAAGCTTGCTCCTGTGGCCATCGCGTTTTGCCACTTAAATTATCCTCCTCCTCCTTCATTTATTTATTTGTTTGTTTTTAATTCTGCAGAAATTTGGGGGCCGTGTTCTYTGTCAGTCCTGCCTCCGCGGAGCTCAGAGTTTGCATTAGATTGCACCAAAATATCCTCTTGCAGGGAAGGGTTTTGGATCTCGTAGGTATCACATATCTGCCCCCCACTTACAGCGTGCTCTCTTCAGGCTCATGGAGAACGGCAGACAAGTTACTGTAAGAAACCGTGGCTGGAAAGAGAGAAACTGAAACGGGGATGGTTTTAGGGCCTACTTCTCTCTTCAGAGGGGAGGAGAAAAAAAGGGGGGGCAGAGGGCAGACAAAACTCGTAGGGGTGATAACTTGAACAGAAACACGTCTTTGGTGTTCGTGTTTCTGATTCGATCTTACGTTATAATGGTTACCATCGGCCTCGTTTTCTTTTTATGGCCATGCTGGTTTCCTGGTTTCATGACACTTCCATTGGGCCACTGGTTTTAGTAATTTAACCTTTTATGAGATTGTTTTGATTTACAGTGTGGAGAGTGAGGAAGTGTGCTATCACACAACTGGCCATTTAACTCTGCACTATATGCAAAGGTCACTGTTGTTTAAAGTGTTAAGAGAAAGGTTTTTCTTCCTTTTTTTTCCCCCTCCTCAGGCAAATAGTCATCATTTTCTAATTTTATTTTTACTTAAGTGAAAAATACCATTCAGATATTGTAACTTCTCTGTGCTGAGCTAGGCAGAATCTGTGCTGTTTTGGATTCAATGGTAGGCTTGTTTGCTTGCTAGAGTTCTAAGTCATGTAAACTGTGTTGAAAATAGAATTAAAACCACAACTCAACTTACGCCTTGCCTCCTTTTCTTTTTTTTGTGTGTGTGTGTGTGTGTTTGTGTGTCTATTCTGAAGCCCAGAACAGCCTGTATTACTTACGATTTTCAAAATGACCTTTGAGAATAAGCAATATATGTTAACACAGTCTTTGTAGGTTTACCTTAGCAACTTGACTTGTTCAGCTAATCAGTGCAGACAGTTCTATGTTGGCCAGGCTGTTGGTGGTATTTGATTTACCTAAAATATGGCGGGTTTTGTTACAGTGTTCAAGATGGAAGCAAATGTGCCAAATAGTCTAAATGTAAGCAGAGAGCCCTTATCAAGCAGCTTTCTGACAAACTACAAACTACCTGTGTTATTCTGCCATAACACATTTAGATACACAGATCTGTTCTGTATTAGGTAAAATAGTTTATTGGTATTGGACAATATTTCAAGAAAAATATGAGGGTTGGCTATAGCTAGGCTACATTCTTTGTACTTGTCCTGTAATTTATGAATCGGTCTTCATCAAAAGCAAAAAGCTTTCATTTACGTTCTCAGTTTTCCTGATCCTTCTTGTAATCTTTGAGAGTTTGAGTACCAGGCTTCCCAGTTTTGAATAACAAGTCATGTTATTATTCACCATATTAAACCTCAGAATAATTCCATGTCTTGATCATGATTTTCTTTAACAGAATTTTGGTAATGATAACTGAGAAGAATGTGCATGCTGGGAACCCTAAGGYCAGGGGTGAAGTCCTAGCTGACTGAACTGTCCCCTACTAGCCCACTGCCATCAGGAGAGGAGTTCATGCTTGCTCTTCCCTGCCCGCTACCTGGCCCTCCCGCCAGTGCTCCTCTGGGGCCCCTGGCAAGCTGATTCAGGTCACTAAGCCAGGAGACTTCACTCTCTGGGTTAATTTTGTGCTGTTTTAGTGAGCTCAGTTGGCTCCCTGGGAGGTGGGCTGAGCGTCAGGGTCAGCACAAGGGGAGCCATGGGGACCGCATGGCTGGGAGTGGGATGGGGAAGGTCTGGGGAGCAGCCTCTTGCGGCACTAGCAAGCTGTCACGTTGGCTCGGCTGTCTCCTGAAACCTCCCACCACTTACAAATAACAGTAAAGCAGCAAACGTCTTATGGTAACTGCCATCGCTCTGTCAGATTTTTGTTAGAGATTACTGAATTTTAATTTTTTTCTGAGCATCATCGTTTTAGTAATGAAAGCATTGCAGAAGTCTAGAAATGACAGCGTTCTCTGTTCATCCTTCTGGTTAACTCTTTTCTGATATAGGATTGTTGTGTCATTATCATCCCAAATGCCCTGCCTAGCTTAATTTTTCTTAGAAGAATTTCCCTTGAATCTATGGAATTTCCAAGAAATGCAGTGCTAAAGAAAACACAATATGACTGTGATGGAAGACAACATAACTTTGTTCAGTGCCCATAGTGTTTAAAATAAATCGCTTAAGATTCCTTAATGAAACACATTTATGCAAGAGTCTTCAAGTGTCTTACTGGTCAAAATCACAGCAGCCAAAATATGGATGTCCATCCAGTTTCTCAATTTTAAATGCTTGTTTCCAGGCAGGATTTTGAATTGTGGACATGTGTTATCAAAAAAAAAAAAAAAAAAAAAAAAAAATCCAGGCTACTATCAAATTGGTGAGACAAAATTAGCATCAGGTTTAGCTGTGTTTTACCATAGGCCTTCTAGCCCTTACAGTGTCCTGACACAGGCTTTAAGATTAAAAAAAATTTCTGTCATGGGGTCTGACATCCTACATAATGTGGACCGTAATATCTTTAATAAAGACAGGAGCTTGCTTAAAGTTTATTTCTCAAAAGAAAGTCAGTCAGTGTGTAGGTTTTGAGAAATGACAAATACACCCTCTGCTAGTGGTTGTTTAATTATTGATGACCTCGTGGTTAAACGTTTGGACTTGATTTTTCATTTTAATTTGTCAGTTTTCTTGCATGACTCTACTCATTCTTTTTCTCCTAGATTGGTTTAGTATCGTTGATAAGCTAAATAAGGAACACTAGTGCCTTATAGGAGTGATACTAGCAGACTAAGAATAATTTAAGGAGTTAAATGTGTGTTTTCTGTAATCATGTTCACTGTGTGTCATAATGGAAGTATCCACTGCATCTCATATTCCTGAGTACCAGAAAAATAAATGAGAGTTGGCAGTGGTTTTGCTTGGAGATCTGCAAGTATATCATTCCAATTACCCCTGTGCTCAAGAATCTCTATTTTTCTGCGGTGTTTGAAGGTAGTGTGCACAACCCTTCTCTTGTGTTTGTGTTTCTTAATTCATAGTTTCTCACTCTTACCTCCCCTTCCCAGTAAGCTAAGGTCATTGAGACCTTCTAGGATAAAACAGCTTCGACTCTTTGGTATCAGTTCTTGGCATATCCATTGCAAGTTAGGAAAATGGTCAAGTCTGAAATGGAGCTGAGTAACTTCTAATAGAAATGCATCAGGACCCAAAGTACTGACAATTACAGCAGAAATCCTTTTCCCTGCTTCCACAGCCTCAATAAGAAGCAGACCCATGTAAGACAAGCAGTTGTCTCAGTGTTGCTCATCTCAGTTGCCTGTTGCCCAGGAAAGCTGCTGCCCTGGTTGAGGGGAGGACGGAGCAGAGATGTGTGGGAAAGACGTAGATTTCAYCAGCTGCTGCCTAACCTGGTCTCAAACTGTGCTGCTGCTATTTGAAAACTAATATTGGAAGTAAGACTTTTTTTTTAGTTTTGTTTGTTTGTTTGTTTGTTTTTTAGTTTTCAGCCAGATCAGCTTGCTGATTGCACAGCATAAGAAATGGCGCAGAACATGCGAGAAGGAGTATGGACCCATGCTGCAGTCATTTAAACTGCTGGTGAAAGCCCTGCCCTGCGGCTGCCTTTTCACGACAGCTGAAACCAAGTTAAACGCGGACAGCTATAGTCCCGCTGTCCCCTCCACAAGTTACTGTCTCTAGCTGTATGTTTTTGCCTCCTGTTTGCACCAGCGCTGGCACTCAGTCCATTTCCCCTGGTGAGCCAGATCAACGCACGCAACTGGCAGAAAGCCGTTTTAATTTTTCCCCTGAATTGCTTCACTGAATCGGTCCTGTGAGTAGCAGAGAAGGAGGCAGAGTTGTGTGCCCAAAAGTGGGGTTGTGAAGCAGCACCACTTTAAATTGCCTTTAATTGTGAAACCACAGCTGCTATCTCATCTAGCAGATAAGATGCTCTTTAGCAAGGTCAGTCCAGGAAGTGAACTACCACCTCAGAAAAAGGGAAGAAAAGTGAACCCTCAGCATCTCCAAACACACCCCACTTTGTTTACGCTTTGGTCAATTCTGTGAGTTGAAAAGCTGTAGTTTTGTCTTCACTCGAACCTTGGGAGTTTGTTTTTAACATAGCACAGAGCCAGTTGTACACAAGTACATTACTTAACTGTTTTTCTGGTGGTGTCTGAAAGAGGTGCCTGAGCACCCAGGGCTTTGAAGGAGCTGTGATTGAATCAGGGAGCTGTGTGATGGGAGCACTTAGCAGCTCCCAGCAGATCCTGGGCCTTAACTTGCCTGCATCCTGATTCAGTTGTCTGCAAATGGGTATAATGCCTCTTCCCGAGGACACTGTGAAACAAAGCATGCAAAGTGCTTAAAAATGTTTTGGTAAAGACGTTACAGATATGCAAATTAGAAATAGTGCCAAGTCAGAGATTTTTTTTTCAATGACTTTATTACTCCGTTTTGCAAGCATGTGAGAGCTGTAGGGAGGAAGATGAGCTAGAGACGTCAGAGTTTTAAAGGGGACGTTCTGGTTTTGTTTTCCCCCAGGTTGTTTTGTTTTGTTTGTTTGTGTCAGTTCCCTTTTCTCCACAAAGAATCATTTCTGCTATCATCCTGTGAGGAATAATATGTGGGCGTGCACATGGGCATACAAGAAACCTAGCGACATGGATCATCTTGCAGGATCATGTCCTGAGTAACTTTCCAGCTTGTGTGGCTTTTCCACACACTGGAAAAGATGAAATGTTCTATTTATCAAATACCTAAACATGTATATATATGATACATAAATATGTATAAATACATAAATAGGTATTTATAATACATTAACAAATCTATCATACATATAAAATTTATATATCATTGTATAGTGATTATATATATTCATATTCATTAAATAAAAGTTTGTTTTAAATACATAAGATATAATATACAGATGTATAAAAGATAAACATTCATCATTGTAAAATCAATRTAAGTGAAACTTTTATCCTTTCTTTTTTTAAAATAATTTCCAGATTTTAAATTGTTGTGTGGTTTCAGCTATTCTAAACTTCAAAACCACTAGTCTTGTTAGCTTTTTGTATGAGCAGATAGAGAGGGCCTTAAAACTGGGAAGTCAGTAACACTGTCCCCATGTTATAGATGGGTAAACTSGTGAGCTGAAGTAGTCAAAGGTCATCCAGGTAACCAGCAGCAGAGTTAAAGCAAGAAGCCAAGTCCGTTAAGTCTTGGCACCATGTTCTGTCTCAAAGTGAGACCATTATTTTTCAGATCAGTCTTTTCTGTATTTATACACCCAACTCAAAGTGCTTGGAGCTTTGACCGACGTGCAACCAGTAGTAAATGTTATCCTCCTGCCTTGGCATGCACTCCCAGTGGTAAGAATTGAAAAGTGTTGTGTGAGAAAACACACCATCTTTTAAATGTCCTTGCACTGTACTGCTCGAATGAAATACACAGTCTCATTTGCAGAAGTAAAACATAGTGATAGATTTAACATAGTGTCCCCTATGACTTGTGCTGAATGCTCCCACCAGTCTTCATGAGTTCTGTTTGCTTAGCTATTAAAAAAAAAAAAAAGTGGTAAAATAAACAAACAGAGTCTTTCTTACAGCATGTTACAGAAAGCTGTACTCATTTATAAGGTGTTTGTTGAATGAGAGAAATCATACTTTTGAGTACAGGAAGGAAAAATGATAGATTATATGCAAAAAAATTGATAAAGATAAAAAGTAAGCAGTTATGGAAGAGATGGGTGATAGGAACAGAAGAAGGACTGGCATCTTAGTTTTAATTTGCAATGAATCCAATTTATTTTCTGTAATAGAAGGATAATATCTAAATACAGATATGATTAAGTCAGTGTGGTTCTTTTCCTCAATGTGTAACACATCCAAGTCTACGCTGACCAGTAAGATCAAGGATAAAGATTTTTCAAGTACATAYAGTGAATTTCAGTGCAATCACAGCAGTGTTATTTTCTCAGGTTTTGTCCATCAGAGGTGGACACAATATTGTGCTATATTGCGTACAGCATACTGCATACTGTTTGGAAAGAGCTCAGGAGGGCATGTGATCAGAACTATCACAATAATTATATAACCCTTCTTTCAACATTTCCTCGGTTTTCTATTTTGTATTCCTCAGAAGTAAACTACTTTGCTGATTTCATACAGACTTAAATGTAGTTTATGTAGGATTTGTTGAGACAATTTAAAAGAAAAAACTGCCCCATGTTCTGCTCTGAACTTTGCATTCAGACCTGTAACCAGAATTTTTATGCAAGTTTGCTATAATCATATATACTGGTCGACTTTACTGTACTGCTGTTTCTTACATATCTTTTTTGTTTTTCACATATGTCACTATGGGCAGATATACATTTAAAATGTAAGGACACAGCTGTCATGATTWAAAAAAATCAGCTAATGAGATTAGACTAATTGTATGTTCAATATATACACAATATATTCTGTTTATAGTGATATAAGGCACTATATATCATCAAGCTGAAATAAGTTGTATTGTTTTGCATATTTTTATAGTGATGGAAATGCATTTAGGCACATTTACATTTCTGTGTCAGWGTTTTTGTTTGTTCACTCCAAAGCACTTGAGGAGCTGATAGCTGCACTGAAAAACAAAAAGCAGAAAATGTGATGGAGCTACTTTATAGTTGCAGTGAGTCTGGGAATTTCAAGGGAGCCCTATAAAGCAGGTTAAGAAAATTAATTAATAGTAGGTAAAAAGCAATTTGATCTGCAGTCATGGAAGTTTTGCCAGCAGCGGCTGAAGGGTAGCAGATGACAAATAAATGTGTGCATAGGTAAATGCATGGAGTCTTACATTTTCTAATGGACAAATTTTGCTTCTAGAGATGATGGAACTACCTCCTTCCCACTCAGATGGTCTGTAACTCTCCAAATCGATATGGAAATTCAGAAATTAAACAGAGGATCGTCTGAACAATCTCTGTCTAGTGTGCCAGACACAAAAGGCTGAGGCAAGCTTAGGTCTGTGAGACTAAAGCTCTCAGACTTTTAAGTCTGTCTTGCTGAGAAGAGAACTAACAATGCAAGTTGGGAATGAGATTCTTTTCAGAGAGGAAAAAAGACTTCTGGGTCGCTAGTGTGGAACTTTACCGTAAAAGTCTCCGAGTTTTTCTTCTATCCATGTGTAGTACTAACTTGCCCTCCTGTTATCCAAGAGCTCCCTGGGAACCCACCAGTGATGACTAGGGGCAGGAAGGCTCACCCTGTAGTCTGTGGTACCTACAGCATCGCCAGCTTGCTAGAAAGCCTTGGAGAAATATAGGGAGGTGCATGAGAGAGGGAAGAGAGGTTTCTCAAATTAAGATTTCTTTAGTTGACGAGTTCATCTGAGGAATCTAATTCACTTTATTCAACAATAATGACATTAATTTGCATTTTTATGGGCATATTTATTTTACAACATTTATGTCCTTATATTGTGCAAGCACCTCCGTTAAGCCCTCAGAAGGGCAAGTACAACTCCGTGACTTTCTGTTTTAAGCCCCACACCAGCTGAATAATCTGCCTGCTAGTGACAGCTGAAGACTGAGACACTGATAATTCCATAATTTCTCCGAACCACGAGGAGAAACAAAAGAGCTAATTATACCTGCTGTATGTCAGTTGAGCAAATCCCCCCCCCTTCGATGGGGAGTTGTGGGTTTATTTCACTTTCTTTGCCCCCATTGAGTAGCGCACTGGGAACAAAAGAGGACAAAAAAATCAGCTCCTAATTATTAATTCTGAACTTGTGACCTTCTTAAAATATGCTCAGCTCCAGGAGTGAGCCCAGGGTTGCGTGAGGCTCGTTCCATGTGCCCCAGACCTCTGATTTAAGATCGCACCATTCAAAGCAATTCTTGTTGAAGGGTCTCCTGAAACCTCAAGCCTGTGTAAGGATGAAGCCCGTGCTTTGTTAGTAATGTGCCAGTGTCTTTCYCTTCCTATTACAAGGCTATCTGAAGTTCTTGGACCAGCTCCACACTTATACTCCAAGCATCTTTGTTGTCTATCTGACCTTGTAATATGATAGTCCTGAAACTTTTACTGTCTGCCTTTTTGTAAGGCTTGTTTCACAATCTGGGTAATGCAGATTTCTCTGCTTTCCATTTCCACTTCAGTAATGTTTATTATGTTCAATTGTATGTCTGGTTTGGAGTTCGTTTCTGCAGCTCCTGCCTATATTTCATCTAGTTYTTCGTCTTATCTGCGATTGCTATCTGCCCTCTCAATCAGCTCATCTCTTTTTATTAGTAATAGATGCAGTCAGTACATGCRCTTTCAGTAAGATGCTGGAGGATGGTAACATTTTGCCTTGCCAGCAGACAGAGATTTTAAGGTTGTGATAACCTAYGTATCTTTCTAAGGGATCTGAAAGCAATTTTATGAATGTTGTTTATGATAACTGTTTTTTTAATCAGTTCTGTACTTTTTGCATACTGTATTTGGTTGTCCTCAGAGAAGTGACAAGTAGAACTCACAGCATTYTAAGTCCTTTTTTTGCATCTGATCATAATTAATCAAATATGAAAGTCCTTAAGAATTCCCTCYGTTACTTCTGTGTAAATACCACTGTGAGGATGGTTTTCTTTAAATTAACCTATGCTGCCTTTGCTCCATTTTTACCTCTGATTATACCTTCTTTCATCATCCTATTTTTTTTACTGACTTTGTACTATGCACAAACGCTCTTACTAAGGAAATCAGTGTGATATTTGCAGTTAATTTTTTAAGTTTTAGATTTTGTGCCCAGTACATAATGATCTAGTTACAGCTGAACTTGCGTGCGGTAATCCCAGCTTTCCACTCCTTCTTTTCTCCGCTGCCAACAAAGCAAGTTTATTTGCTAATAATTTCAAATACCTCTTTTTATCCTTAACTCTCCACAGATGCTTCCGTTCTTCTTCCTTGTTCATTCAAGTCTCTCTTCTTTCCTTTCAAGGATCTCTTGCCCAGGATTTCGCTCGTCTCCTTCTGTGCCACCTTGCATTTTCTGCTTGGAGTTGAAGCCTGACAGGTAGCCCCTCGCGCCCCCCCCCCATCCCTGGGCTTTGTAGTGGAATCGAGCCAGGCTGCCTAAAAGTGGCTCTTTGCTGTGTTTCTAGCCAGTTTTAGCGCGCACATATTTGAGGACCAGTTAGGCAGTTTTCCCAGTGTAGGCAGGCTCATCGGAGGCCCATTAATTACTCCACGCAGGCTTTGCTGTGGGCAGAAAAAGGGGGCTTTTGTGCAATTGTCAAGCCCTCGCCATTATTTGTACATGTTGGTTTTGTGTTTAATGGGATTACATGACTTCTTTGCTCTATATGCCAAAATGGATGGTTCCTTTCAGCAATAAAACAAAGCCAATAACCTGAAAGGAACCATGGCTCAAAAGCACAAACTTGACCTCTGATTGACCTTGACATTTGCAAACTAAAAAGAACTTTTCTTTGAACAGACAGGACAAGTCAGCGAGCCAGCGAGAGCTGGAAGAAAATGGCTTTGTTGCTTTTTGATTACATTGTTTAAACCAACATACTACATGGTTTACAATACTTCATTACAATGTATTAGGGCCTGGAGGTGATTTAATGTCTGTTTATAACTGAGACTAATCTTGAAATAAACAAATGAATGTTTGGAAAATGGATGAAGCTGTTCTGCTGGAGACAGCGTTAAATGCATCTCCGAAGAGTAAATCGTGGACGTGCAGCACTTAAATGCTTTTTATTTCTACCTTCAGTTGTATTTCAGTAGTTTTATCTAGCAAAACCAATCATGTTGCAGTGAAAATTTTCTAATTGGGTAGGATCATCTAGCAGCCATGCATTCTGTTACAAATTCACAATTTAAAACTATTTAGCTCTTAAAAATCAGGGGGAAAGATACACTAGAAAATGCAGCAGCAGCAGCATGCTAAGCACCCTGGTGATCTAAATTAAATCTGTTATAATCTGTTCTAATTTAAAATGACTCTGTTGTGTAAATGAAGGGGAAAATGGATAAAATGAAGAATTAGTTCACTTGTCCAAAATGTTCACATATTCCCAGGTTGATATTTCATCTACCCCGTCTTTGCTCGTGGGTTGCAGTACTCCCATTTCCTCTGTGCATCCCCTGCGTAACTGGACAAACGCACAGTCTGAGTCGGAGCCAAGAGCTCTTCACCCACCGGGTCAGCACCCGTTCATGTCCGTATCAGCTCAGAGCAAGCAGCGGGGCTGAGCGTCACCGGCAGGGTGTCGAGTTATTCATGGCCCCTCCGTGTCCCCTGCCGCCGCCGCTCCTCTGYGGCGTGGTGGGTCAGGGCCTCGGGAGCGGAGGTGCCGTGTGGGGCAGGCAGTGACCTCCGCACCAGCCCTGCTCCCCTCTCCCCACCGCCCAAGGCCCCATCCGCCATCCCCGGCAACTTCACAACGCGCCTCTCGTCCTCCTACCGCCTGACTCATTCCAAAAGTGCCTTCAATTTTCTCAGTGCTAAGTCACTAAGCAGTTAAAGCCCGACTCGAGAGAAAGATCTAAGTCGGATGGCTCCTCCAGTGCCACCACCCACACCCTTCCGGTTGCAGACTGGAGTGAGTGGGAGCTGCCGAGGGCTTGGACTGGAAGCGGCAGCAGAGGACTTCTGCAACGAAACGGCTACGCAAGGTATTGCCACCTAGTGCTGCGAATATGGAAAAGCAAGATTCCCCTTCTGCTCAGGACTGAAAATCTTGCAAGGTGCCCACYGAAGAGGCCGTGAGCCAGAGCGTCCTCCTCCGCTGGAGCAGCTCTCGGGCTCTTACCCACTGTCCTGGACCTGCCCGCTGAGCCTTCTGCCGTGCCGCATCCTACGCTCACTATTGCAGTGTGGGTCRCTTACCTTTGAGGCTGCGCTTACTTGTATGCTGCAGTTGGTACTCAATATCAAGACTGTTCATTTTTTTAAAGAGGGTTTTAAAGTGGGGTCTCAAGGCAACAAAGCATATACCTGCCTGCATGCCCTCCTTCCCATAACTTCATTTTGTTTGCCACGCTCGTGACCTTGGTGGAAGCCTCAAGGGTAATTAAGTCTGTGCAGTCTTGAAAAATAGCTACATAAAAGAAAGGCCTGCTGGGGGAAAGGTTGCAACGTAAACCTGTATATTCATAGGTATCAGAGAGTAAGCAGGGGAAAAAGGCATTTGCTGCATTAAAAATTAAGTGGGGCTTGCACCTTTTTAGGTGTCAGAGTTGATCACCTGTGGGAAACAAGCTTAGGYGTTCTCAGTACCAGCTCATGGAACTGCTTGCTTTACTAGTATGTCTAAATATCTGTTAGCATTGCTCTGAATTTACAGTGAATCAAATGAGACCAGGCATAATTTTTGTGTATATTTTCGCTTCACTTTTGTGTTATTTTTTCCCCCTGCATAACTCATTGCTGATTATTAGCTTAGCTTCCACTAAATCTCTTTCAGAGGCTGGCATTTTAACTTACCAGCTTGAGTTCTATATTGTTGACATATTAAAGTGCAGAAAACAGCAAAATAACCACGGCCTGAGTTTGCATTGTATTTTTTTTAAGACGTCGCATGATATGAATAAATCATGTTGCCACCCTGAYGTGATACATTAATGAAGATGCATCCCCTCTTACGCTACCCTCTTATTGTGAGAACCTTTCCACTGTCTTTTTTTCCCCTCATTTTCGCTGTGGAAGAAGCTTTCTAATTCTGCACATTGGTTTGCTTAGCAATACTGCTGTTGCCTAATACAATAAAAATCAGTTATATAACTGCCTTTGCAAGACATTCATAGAGCATTCACCAGACGGCATGATGGCTGCAGTATCTTTATGCTTTCCACTTTATCTCCTGTTCACTGTTATATGTAATACGCTCTGCTTTTAATATTGACCATTTTTGGCATCATGTTTAAAATATTGCATTTTAAAATTTGGCATTTTGGYAATATTGACCATTCTTGACGTCATGTTTAAAATATTGCATACCTGTATCTAAGATCATAGCCTTGCAAAGACAAAGTACAGAAAATAAATGCTTGCTCTGATTTATTGCTGAAAAGACTGATATAGCATTATTGCCTCCAAGAAAGCCTCACCTACACAGATTGTCACATAGTATTTTTAATACTTTAATTTTGAACAAAATTCTTAAAATAACCTGTGTTTTCAGATTATCATGTGGCCTTTTGCTCTGTATAATGTCTTGATTAGTGAACTATGTCTTATCAATCCACCAAGTACTGGGCGTCATTGTTCACCTCATTCACAATTCATCTTTTAATTAACAGTATCACAGACAAAATTCTATTTTGGTCAGCATAATTTGTCAGTGGAATTGGCAGAACAGAAATAAAAGAATTACCTTCCGAAATTATCTGAAGACAGTGTAGGAGATGGTGACTACAAAGCTACCTTAACTGGCACTGAAGAGGAAGGGAGGGAAAACATGTAAATGACTTTGGCTTTTAAAAAATTATATTTGCAATGTAAAAATCACTACTTTGGCCATTCAGTATCTGCTAAGCAAACTGTTCTATCAGAATTACTGAAAATAGAAATCTGAATCTTACTCTTAGACATATACTTTACTTGGTGGAAAGGGCTGCTGACTTATGGAAGTTTAAAGARATACAAATGTCTTTTCAAGGTTATGATCTTAGATATAGGTAGGTAATAAAGCAACAAAATGCTGACCATTTGCTTTAATAGTTAAACTTTGAAATTAAGTTACAGATACAGCATTGCTTTAAAGAGTAGACAAAGAAGTGATTTTTTTTGATTTTTTTTCTAGTGCACTAGGAGATGAACTTCTTGTACTGAATAGAATGCAATTCTGAATCCATCTCTCAAGACTTAAGGTTTCTAATAACTGCTATTAGAATCTGTCAATGTGGGAAAAATTGAAGAGCATTCTATTTATCTGGGTCTATAAAGAACACATCTACCCCTACAATCTAGATCATAGACATTTGTCTTTTTACATCCAAATTAATACTGTGAGATTAAAATGACTGCATTTAAGGCACAGTCAACATACCACCAAACCAGCCACTTAAAAATTCCCTCCAACATCCCTTTACCTTATGGCTTCTTCCATTCCTATTCTCAACTGCTGTGGAGGGCTTTGCAATATGCCCTGAAAACRGTCAGACTCCGGGAGTATTCTGCCAAGAAGACAGACAGTTCTGTAACCAGAGTAGCTCTTCAGAGCATGCTCTACTGGAGGCCCTTTCTGTTTCAAAATAGCTAGATTTCAGCTTGGCTGCTGCTGGTGACTTCTGTTACACTAAAGTAGACAGGCAGCCTTTTAGTTTGGAAGATCCTATTTCACTAGCAATGCCTAAAACAGTTCTTAGATAGGGACCACCAGTTTCTACTGTCATGTTTAATATTATATAATATTATAATAAATTGTGTATATTTACATTGTTTTTAATAAATGCAGCTTTTATTAAAAAATATTGGAATGTAACTAACTGAACTGACCCCCCCCATCATAATACCATTTGTTTTTTTTTTTAATGGCAGAGCTGGTGCTTACAGAGGCACATCAGATGATCAAAGACATATAACAGATATCTGCATTTTTCAAGTCCAGATTCTGTAGCATTCTGTGGGCTACCCTATGTGTTGAGAGCAAGATGAAACCCAGAAATATATCACTGAGAGCAGGGAAATGCTATGAAGATTTAATAATAACCCCACTAACATTAAATTCTATGAATTTATTTTCTTCAGTTTGTATCTGATAATAGACCTAGGAAGAGTTAGGCTTTTTGGCAAAAGATAAAGGCAGTATGTCTCCTTAACCTTAATTATTGTTCCTTTATATGAATAATATCTAAGCGTTATGAAGTTACTGGCACAGACTAAAAGTTATGGAAAATTCTATCTGAAGTTATAAAAAATAATACGCAGGAAGTTATTAGGTTGAAATAATGGCTTTGCAAGTTTAATTTCTTTTTGGGTCACCCTCCTTTCTAGGTAAAATAAGATGCCTTTCACATTACTGAACCACTGGCTTTTTCTAACATTTTCTACATGCAGCCCAAGAGAGACCATTAAATAATATGGCTTTCTTTCACCCTCTACTTTCTTCCGGAAAAATGTCATCTTCTGTATTCCTTATGCATCAACAGCACATGAATAAGAAGCAGTGAAGGTCTTGCTATCTTCTGAGGAATACATAATTATTTTCTGTGTTCTAAGAACGTTATGCAAAAAGTGGCAAACAATATAAAATTAAATGTGGTAAAAAGAGGTACCCTTTAGGTAGTAAGGATACAATTTGACAAAAGGAMATTAAGATTAAGAATATTCGGTGAAATCAATATTCTAAAGGCTATGCTTTTATGATTCTCTGATAGCTCTTGATAAAAACGTATTTTTCAGTTCTTGCAAACAGTCTCTCCAGAGACATATGTTCCTTTCATCTCAAAAAAATAACCAGAATCACAAACAAATTAACATATGTAAGTAAACGCAACGATTTCTAAATCCTTGAGATTTCAGAAACAAGTGCTTACATAGTATGACTAATACGTAAGCATGCACTGCTGCCCCCTGATGCAAGGAATGGTAAATCTGTTCAAGGGTAGCCAGCCGATGGCATGTTGCCCAATTTCTCTCTTTTATTTGTATATGGCCATAAATATATTTGTTACTGTTTAGACAAAAATAAGATAATGTCTATATCGTGGGTAACTCAATATTTAAATTATTAGTTGAGAGGGGAATGAGGAGAGGGAAGAAGAAAAAAAGCAAAAAGAGAAAGCAACAACTATGCACAAACACTACGAGAAACTTTTGAAAATTGTTAACACGTATAAACTGCTATTTAGAACCCGCTTTTATTGCACGCTTTTGTTGTAAATTACTACCATCTGGCAACGGTAACACTTGTGACCATCTCTGACTAATACTTCAGGCAACGATAGTACAGTTTGCCTTCCCACTCTCCTGTCTGGTTATTCACGTCTTGTGCCTTGTCTAAATTTGTCGGTGTGAGCTGTCTGGAGCAGAGACTTTGCTGGTGTTATTACTTGCTGCTGTAATTTCTAGCGCCCATGTCTCGACGGGCCCGCGGGTGCAGCGGCGGTGCAGCAGGCCTTTAGGAAGAGCTCCTCAGAAGCGAGAACGCCCTCGTCGACACGCGTAAAACCGACTTCCCTGGGGGCTGTTTGGTGGCGGAGGCCGGCTCGATTGGTGGCGTTGCCACTGYGGAGCTCTGCCTTTGTGAGCACAGCTGAAAACCAGCATTTATAGCATTAGTGATTTTTATGCTTTGCGGAATTTCCCCCAAAGCCATAGCTCCAAATTCGTGTAAATTACAGATTATTTTTTTCTTGAATAAAGCTGTTTTTTCACCTTTGTGACTGACAGTCAAGGTGGTCAAAGTGCATTTGAAAACCTTAGGYAAATAAAACGAGCGGTATTTGCCCGTGTGTGCCCCAGGACCGAAGTCCAGGCGTCGCGGGACGACCCCCRAGCCCGCTGCCGCCGGGTGAGCTGTGGGGCCCGCGGGGCTCCTGCGGCCCGGCCCGGGGCCTAGGCCGGGAGACCCAGGCCGCCCTTGGGGAGCTGCTCTGAGTTACAAGGGAGACGACAAGGGAGCGGGTGAAGGAGGCCGGGCAAGGGCGAGGCGGCGCCCCGCGCCCGGCCTGCCCCGGGCGGCGAGGGCGGCCCGGGCCCGCCGCCGTCTCCTAGGAGACGGGGAGGCGGCGTGCGCGCGCCGCGGGAAGACTACAGCTCCCAGAGTGCTCCGGGCGCCGCGGGCGGTGACGCGCCGGCGCGGGGCGGGGCGGAAGTGAGCTCCGCTCGCAGGGCCGCCGGCCGGGCCCGGTTCCGGGTGTCCCTTCCGCGGCGGCGGTGGCGGCGAGGACGGCGGCGGGGGAGGGGGCGTTGAGGCGGCGAGAAGATGGCGGCGGAGCTGGAGGCGGAGCTGCAGGCCATTGACAAGAGCCTGCTGGAGTGCTCCGCCGAGGAGATCGCCGTGGTGAGGCGCCGTCGCGCCCCGCTGCCGGGCCGCGGGGCCGGAGCGCGCTGGGCGCCTGGCGGCGGGGGGAGGGCGGGTGCGAGGCCGGTGGTAACGGCGAGGGGGGCGGAGGGGGCAGGCGAGGCCGCGGCGGCGCCGGCCGCGCCTCCCCTGTTGTCCTCGCAGACGCGCTCGGCCCGTGCGGCCGCAGTGCCCGGGGCATCGCCCGGGCTCCGGGGGGGCCGGGGCCGAGGCCTGAGTCGCTTCCCAGCCTGCGCTCGCTTCCCGGCCGCCTCCGAGCGGCTCGCAAGTAGTGTGCGCCTGACTGGCCTCGCATCTCGTTAGCGGCGAGCGTGTCTTGGAGAGAGAAGAGCCTCCCTGTTCCGTAGCCTGCTGATTTAGGTGGAAGTCTCGTCCCCTATATGTTTTGCAAATCAAGGTTTTATTGCAGGATTTCTCTCTCTCTCCTTTTTTATTTTGTTTTTGTTTTTTTTTCCCTCTTCTGCAGTATATAAGATGCAGTTTGGGTGAAAGCTTGTCCTGGTTAAGTTGGGACTATTCGGATGGGGAGTTTGTAGAGTAAATAACTAGTAAAATCAGAGTAATACTTGAAATCACCTACTTGCTTATATAGACTTTCCCAGTGTTTATAAAGAGTAGCAAGAAGGTCAAGGAAGGGGAGTTTTAAGGGTCAAGTTTTCAGGGAACCATTTTATTTTTGCTTATGAGGTAGGTGCCTGTTCTTACAGGCATCTTGTTCATTTGAGGAACTGTGTGTGTGTATATATATATATATATATATATATATATATATATATTTCTGAACATACTTGGATGCTTTGTGTGCATATCTGTAGGATAAGACATTAAAGAGCTTTTTTGTATATCTTAATGAAATTTACATTTTTTTTCCTAAAAGAAAGTAAAAGACAATATTATAATTCAGGTTATCCTCAGATTACAATGGTATATCTACAGTGCAGATAAAGGTATGTTTAGGTAGGCAAATGTGCATAGTTAGCTATATCCTAGCAAGTTTAGTTCAGTGTTGGTAGCAGTGTAGGCTCATCAAACCCAGAAATTCCATTAAACACTTCATGAAATAGCCCTGACTGAGCCCCAGTTACCTTTTCCCTGGCACACCTGAGTGTGTAACAGTTGCTTCTTTCTCTGGGTCACAGTGTAGATAAACCCTAGGTAAAGGTGCACCAAACTGTTCACATCTAAGAATCTGCCATAGGTACAAGCTCTTCTTTAAACTTTGTTCTTTTTCATTTTTTCCACCATAATCACCAGCATAAGCTACAATTCAGAGATCAGTTAGTTTCAGGTCCACAGTGTGCTAGCAGTTAAATGTGGCACGCCCTGAATGTATAAGTAAACAACATAGTTGGTCTTCAGCACTGTTTTTTCTCCGTCCTTTGCCAATGGTGTTATTTTGCTGATAGCACAATACTAACAAAATAAATATCAATCCAAAGCAATAGTTACAGTACTTTACGTTTCAGTTTCTTATTGCAGTAACTTAACTACAAACCTTGAAAGAACACGATCAAAAGTACTGTCCTCTGTAACAGAGTATAATCCTAACATTGCAGATACTAATTTRTATAGCTAACCAAGCCATAAATACAAAAGCTCTGCCTTTAACTCTGGAATAGTAGATTGTTTCATGACTTTTTAAAATTATTCATATTTTTTAGCTATTTTGTCTCTTAATTAGATGTGATTAAATAGAAAGTCTGATGGACACTTAGGTGTTTACTTCCRTAAATGTTATTTGAACATTTTGTTTTTTTAATTTTTAGGGGGGAGGGGCACTTAAAAGTTACTTGCAGGAGAGTAAGTTGAGGGGAGAAAATGAAGAGGGATATGTTTTGCTTTTTGTTAAAGACTCTCATGGGAGAATAGAACATTAACTTTTCTTATATATGAGTTCAAGATAGAAGATAGGTATTTTATATTTAGACAAGTTGTCAGTTAATGTTTGTCTAAGTCAAAGAATAAATTACAACATTTTGTGTGTGGTTTGGTTTTTCTTTTTTTTCTTTTTTCTTCCTTTTTTTATGAGATTCAGTGCCCCCCCAGGTATCAATCCTCTAGCAAGTTAGCATAGCATATATATGTGTGTGCATATATATACACACACACACACACACACACACATATATATGTGTATATATATATATATATGTGTGTGTGTGTTGGTTTTTTTTTTTTTTACAGTTTTAAATACTCTCCGAGAGGCATCAAGAAGGCATCTGTTTCCTTGCCCTAGTAGTCCATATTTCTTTCCTTCTGATATTCCTTTAGCTAGGATGTGGTGTTCAGAACTGTATGCGCAGGTGCATGTATAGAACTGAATTTACAAAGAGGTTTAGGTGTGATGACACACTCAGTGTTGCCACACCTAACTTTGAGGCAAGTACTCCCAGAATTTTTGGGAAGGGAAGGCTGTTTACCTGAGGAACAAGAATTTTTTCTGTCTAGGTATTTGTCTGAGCTTGTAGTGTAACTAATACGCACTGCATCTTTTCTAGGATAGAAATTACTAATCTACTACATATTTAAAAGATTGAAATTAAAGGCATTTCCCTAAGAAAAAATACAAACATTGTAACTTATACATTCTCTAGAAAATCATCTAAAAATGACTTCACTGAAGAGAGATGATGGAAGAAACTAAGTTGACTGTAATTAGGTCAGTTCCTCATGCAGTAGTAGATCTTCAGCACAAATGAGAAGATGAAAAGATTCATGAGCTAGGAAAAAAGATGTAAATTCTTAGCAATGAAAACTTTCATTTTTTCATTTTTTGGGAGTGTTTTAATCCTGATGGTCATAGGGAGATTAACTGTAAACTTCTGGATTGTTAGATAGGGTCTTTTATGGCAAGCCTTTTCCGTGGGTTTATTTGGAAAAAATCCCAGTTTTGTAGCCATCAAAGCTAGATCAATTCAAAAATGTTTAGTAGATTGATTATGATTTTAAGCCAAATTTAGGGAAAGAGAAGTGAGGAAAGCATTTTATTCCACTGTCCAAGAGCTATATTGACAAGTAAGCCTTTTTTTGTATGAAATTCTGTGGTAGGGAAAACAGTCTAGTAGATGAAAATACTGAAAATATATTTTATTTTCAAAACCCTTAAATGGTGCAAATGCTGTGCTGACTCTGTACCTGTGTCCTAAGGTCTTGAGGATAACAATATCCTCTCAAATAAAAGTTCTTTAAAGAGCAAGTCCTAAATCATTCAGAGTAAATCAAGCTGTAACATTTGATTACCAAAACCATTTATTGTGATATAACTAATTCTTCCTTTTCATGTACAGTTTTAGCTTGATGTTTTAATTCTTTACCTGAAGTTGCCAGAGATCTTGTCATATCTATAGTTAGAAATGACATGCTAAGGCTGTTTATGTAACATAATTTAATCACTGCATATTAGCAGTATGTGTTTGTTCCCATATATTTATTATAAAAACCCAGTAGCCTTAAATTACAACTTAGATCTTTATAGAAGTYGTATTTCACAAGGCTGAAATAAATGTTAGGCTGGGGATTATTTTTTTTACTGTGTGCATATATATATGCATATATATACAGAGGAAAAAAGTTCTGAGTTTCTCAGTGGCTTATAGCAGATATATAGTTTGGCTTTTAAAAACTTGCTGTCAGCACAAATTCTTTTTAAATTGACTAATTTGTAGATCTAATATCATATTTAAAATAGTAATTCAGATAAATTAAGTTATTATTTTTGAGGTAGGAGAAACAACCCCCCCAACTTTCTTATCTAAATTTGTTGAGATTAAAGGAGAGATGGACTGTCACCTAATGTTGTGTTTGCCAGTCTCTCTTTACCGCCTGTCTTTTCCTGTCCCTTGCCAACTCCAGGCTTCTGTTTCCTGTCTGTGACCCTAGTTGGCAGCATCAGTCTGCAATCCAGATAAATAAAACAGTCTAGTTTTGGCCTCACTTTACAAGTCCCTGCTAATGTTGGAGCATTTTACTGGTAGTGCATTCTAGAGGAATTTTTTGAGAATTTGATCTCTTAATCTTGTGTTCTTGAGAGTTTTCTGTGTGTCAGAAGGATAAAATATGCAAACTGGGACACAGATGATTCCTAATGTCTATCTTACATAATTTTCTAGATTTAACATTTGCAGAACAAACTATGGCTTTCTGGTTTTGCAGTGTCATTTTAGATTGTAAGTAAGAAATAAAGAATATTTATTGATAGGTAGAATTATGAGTGCTGTTTTTATTATTGAATAAATTGTTTATTCTTTTGTTTTAACTTAAAAGAAATGGCTGCAAACGAATGACCTGCCGAAAGAAGTATACAAGCATCTGGCATATTATGTACCGAAAATTTACTGCAGGGGTCCTAACCCCGCCCCGCAAAGAGAAGACATGCTGGCACAACATATTTTGCTGGGACCAATGGAATGGTATCTTTGTGGTGAAGATCCTGCGTTTGGTTTTCCAAAGCTTGAGCAAGCAAACAAACCTTCCCATCTCTGTGGCCGTGTTTTTAAAGTGGGAGAACCTACGTATTCTTGCAGGTAGACCTAGCGTTTCTAATTAATGAAGCAGCAAAACAAGTTCAGATGAAAATACACTGTCCTAAAAAAAAAAAAAGTTAATAGCACAAATGTATTTTTATAGTAACCATGCAATGTTCCATGAGGGCTGGGATTGTGGGAAAATTAACACGCTACAGATTTGTAAATGGGAAGGTACTAGTTGGTGTAATGTAGAGTGTTTTCTGTACAAAAGAAATGCAAGATGAAGAAAGTAGCTGGATGAATTGCCAATGTAATTTAAGGATGTTAATCAGAAATAACTGGGCAGGTGCATGTGCATATAAATTTGGGTGTTTAATATTGGCTGTTAGTGTTGATCCTGTGTTTTAGATCTCTTTTCATGACCTGTTAAACTAATATACTAGATTCTCAAACAGACATACCAGCGTCTTATTCCTTCCCTGCCTCTCTCTCTTTCTAATTCTCCTTAAAAATACTATTTTACTCAAAAGCCTACATAGTTTGAAGAGCACAAAAAGTTACTAACCAATTGCAAGT
Organism: Rhea americana; assembly: GCF_003343005.1. Classification (NCBI taxonomy): domain Eukaryota; kingdom Metazoa; phylum Chordata; class Aves; order Rheiformes; family Rheidae; genus Rhea; species Rhea americana. The sequence goes on from NW_028186579.1 coordinate 889,705, forward strand.
ATTTTAAAAATCTTATCTTTAGCCAGTATATTGCTAATGTACAGTAATCCTTTTATTCTTTCTTTCATGAGCCTTCTATAGTTTGTTAAACTTAGTTTGTGCCCTCTTAGCACAGACTTTTTTGTTTTGTGTGTCTTTTGTCACCCTTGGACTCCTGAACACTAGCAATAATAATAATTTTACTTCTGATATTCAGCATTTTTTGTTGTTTTATTTTTGTCTTTCCTTTTGTCCTTTTTTGGGAGGCTGTAAGACCTGRATGTGGGTGGGATCTCTGTCATGTTTGGAGGGTTTATTTTCCTGCTTTTGCTGGATTTCCACGCCCCTTGTTTAGAAGGAGGGAATACTTGTAGAAGAATTTTGCTCCAGTGCCCTCCTTTTCTAGAAACATGATACCTGACCTTACTGGCTGAGGCTCTGGGTGAGAATTGATTTGAGATACTTGCTCAGCAAGTTGTCTTTTACATTTCCATTTCAACAGTCAGTTAGAAGTAGCAGTATTGGAATTTTTTGAAATCTCTCATTCTGAGGCAGATGAGCTTGAGCTGGAGAAATGCTGTAGATCCCTTCACTTTTTTTTTTTTTTTTTTTTTAAAAAAAACTCCTTCTCTTTTCCCTGATACTTGTTCTTAGGTGCTTCCTTCACAATGTGAAGAAGACCAGAGAGATCTAGATACCATTAGCTACAGATTTTCCTTTCTTCTGAGGGTTGAAGGCTGGAAGCTATCAGAGGCTATGAAAAGAATTTCTGCAGTTTCTTTTTCTGGACCGAGAGAACTGAAAAACAAACCTTGGAACTAGGATTTTAATTCAAGTCAAATTGCATTGCAGCCTAGAAGTAATGATGTGTTAAATATTAAATGCTCTTCATCTGAACTGATGAAATTTGGGAGTTCTGTTAATTCCTTCTAAACATTTGCTTTTTTAAGACTAGCAGTTCAGTATGTGAAGTATATTCTCAAGTATGATGAAAACAAAGAAGAATGGAATCTATTTGTGTAGAATTTGGAGGATCAGTAAATGTACTGTTCATGTTCTGGGTCTGTATTTCAGTAGGAAAAAAAAATAAATACAACAATATAATCACAATCTCATTCAGGTTGGAAAGGATCCTTGGGAGGATGTATTTTCCGATCTCCTGCTCAAATTGGGAACAGCAGTGAATGCAAAGTATTTTTACTCTTTCTGGAGTATCCAGTTCTTTATTAATGTGCATATATGTAAAATGATTAATATTTCCTCTCATGTTTTAATAATTCTTTGGTTTATAACCGATAATGAATAAGAATGAGAGTTTAAATTGAACTTTTCCAGGATGCAAAATACTTGTTTTTTGATCTCATGAAATATGGTAAAGGCAGTGGCTTTTTTTTTTTTTTTTTACCCCCTCAGTTGTGAAACTTGCAGAACTCTCTCTGCTGGGGGTAAGCCTCCTAATTAGAGAAATAACTCTGCAAAAGGTACTGAGTTCTCAGGTGTATAGTTGAGTGTGTTAGGGTTATGATAACTTAGTACCCAATATTGCARTATAGCTGAAATAAATGTTTTTATTGTTTTTTGAAAAATATGAGGTTACACAAACAAATTATTTTAGAATGAAAGAGCTTCTTATAATTTTGGTTTGGATTTTCTCACTTTTATTAACTCATGTGGAGGAAAAAAACATGAAAATGACTTGACACTTCAGGAATATTAAACCATGGTTGCCTGATATACTTTCAATGATTAAGCRGTCTGATTTATTTGGTGAAATGGAATTAGGAGAATTCTTGATAATAACATAGATTCCGTGGTGTTTTCCTTTGAACGAAGTAAGTTGTTGATGTTAATTCTTGCTTTAATAACAGCCGTTGTTAGACATTCATTGTCTTCATAGTTACATTTACATAGTGAAACCTGTCTCCCTTAATCTTGAGGTGCCTTGGAGTCAGTTGCCTTACAGAAGTTTGTTTTTCCAGTGTTTTTCGTGGAGGCAACTAAATGTAACGCATAATTCTCATTCATTCTTTCAGCCCTTTTTGCTACTTCTGTGTAGTATGGCAGTACTTCTAAACGTGAGCTTCTTAAAGTCTCTGGTCTTCTCGTTGAGGAACTCTTGTTCTCTCTTCAGAGAACTTGTAGGACTAAACTTAGAAGCAGAGGGTTGATGTAATCTCTTCCATGCAATCTTTCCAATGTTCAGTGAAAATAAGTGTTCTGATGAGTTAAGATTTGGCAATGTTTGTACTCTGTACTTAAAAGAACTTGCTTGAATTTATGCTGTTAATTTGTCTATACTGTGTTCTGTCATTCAGCTATTTCTTTGCTTATAAACTATCTCAATATATATTACCCAAGCAATTTTTTTAGAGCCTTTCCTGTACTGAGAACAGAATTTTCTTTCCTTCATATCAGGGCTCCCTTCTCCCTGGAAACTCTCCCTTTAATCTTTAAGAATAATATATAGATGAGTCAGAAAGTTCATATTGGGCTTTGAAATTGGACTTGAATGGACTTGAAAATTACCTGCTGAAAAATATGTAATTAAAGGTGAAAGTACTTGTTTTAATATTTTTTTCCCTGCTGTTTTCAGAGACTGTGCGGTTGACCCAACTTGTGTGTTGTGCATGGAGTGCTTTCTTGGAAGTATTCATAGAGAACATCGATACAGGGTTAGTAATATGATCGGAACCTACTACATGTAGTCAAAGTAGTTTTATATGTATATAAAATTCCTTGTTTATAACTCAAGATTGTAAACATAATTTCAACTATTTCACTATTTTTAAAATGTATAGAATAACCTTTAAGAAACTACTTATATTTAAAACTTATTTCCTTTAAACATCTGCATTGTTGTTAACTTCTGTACAATAATGGTAATTTTCTTGTAAACATGAGAAAGAAGTTAAAATAGTAAACAACTTCAGATGTATTTTAATTCTGTAGTGCTAACAGCAGTATAGATTATTAATAGCATAGACAAAAATGAGAGGACCTAGGTGTGTTTATAAGGTAAGAAAATAAATAGAAATAACCAGTACAGACTTTCCGTAGATCTGTTTTTGACAATACTTTATTGTACTGCTTTTAATATAAATAAAATCACTGCAGAAGTTTCGCTAGATATTAGGATTAAAAAAAAGTCCCCCTCAAGAAACCCAGTACAACTTCCCATCCATCCTCTCTGAATTCTCTGCCATAATTTACTGATACCAGCATACTATTTGGAGATTTTTAGTTTGCAAGCTTAGGTGACATTCAAAAATATGAGGAAATGTTCTCTCAAATGCCCATCTAATTTTGTTGATACAGTAGGATGGTATGTACCTGTTTGCCAAAACCGGTGAAAAAACAGCGCTTCTGTGAATCAGTTAATAGTTGTGGTTCAAATAAAATATTACATTTATTGTTTTCAGGTACTTTAAGATCAAACTTTATTTAAACAGCATAAATATATTGTTGCAGTATGCAGATACTTTTTTCTGTGCTTACCAAATCTGATAATGTGAGAAACTTGTAAGTTTTGTCTGTAAACTCCTGTTCTTATAAACAACACATCTTTTCCTCACTACAGAGTGCTGTTCTATGAAATGATTTATCTTTGCTCTAGTTTAAAATATGAGAATCTGATACAAGAAAGATAGCATAAAAACTGTAAATTCAGAAAATGTTACTACATATAAATATTACACATACATGTTACTACTGTCTTGTAGTGTTGCATACTATACTATATTAATTCTACGTAGCCTTGGGATGAGGTAGAATGGGGATGTTTTAAGCTTTTCTTTTTTTCTTTTTTTGCATTGGCAGATTGAAGTAGGTAAACCTTCAGCTATCATAGACGTGATTTTACTGTGTGTATTTGTTTTTTAACAGGATAGATGGAAAAAGGTATCAGGTGTTAAACTTGTGACTGTGCTTTTTTAGTTTAACTGTAGTTACTCGTAAGTTAACATATATTTTTAGGCAACTTCACATAAACTGTTTTGTTTTTAAATAACTGTAGATGACGACATCAGGTGGAGGAGGGTTCTGTGACTGTGGTGATACGGAAGCTTGGAAAGAAGGTCCTTACTGTAAAAAGCACGAAATCAACACTTCAGAGACTGCAGAAGAAGAGGTAATAACAATTGAGATACCATGTCTCAAAATCTTTTTTTTTAAAAAAAAGTGTGTGTGTGGGGAGGAGGGGGGTAAATGAGGTGTTTTTTAGTGATAACTCTGCATACCTGAAATAAGTTTTAAATAAAGCAAAAAAGGAGACATTATGCTCCAACAGGGAGAGAAGGATGATTTCTTTAGTGGCTGCTGTAGGTACCAAACAGAGAGCATCCAGGAACGTGCAAAATAAGCATAAGGGATGCAAAAGGGAAACAGTTGTCTGTGAACAAGATTGAGATATGGGCAGATCATTATGAAATACTTGCCTGCATTTAATGATTTATGTATCACAGCACCTGAGCACTTCCATCATAAATCATTATCTCAGTGAGGTGGGTGTTCTACAAGGTCAGATAGATAGGACAGCGTAATAATATTGCTAAGTGGAATAAAAGATATGCAGTGATTTCAAATTATGCTTTTGAAGACATGGAAAAAGCAGGTTTTAATACAAATGAGTTTTGAAAGCAAAATCTCTTGGTATGCGAAAGTGGGAACTATGAAAGTGAAAACATGAAGGTGTTTGAAAATTTGAGTGATCAGAGGGAAGTTAATGTTTGGGTATTGAATGCTAGATTTTATCCTTGATGTCTGTCAGTGAAGAACTGGAAAAAGAAAACAAGCTGATTGTTGATCCTATTCTGTCCTATCAAATATAAAGTTATTTAAAGAAAGATTTCATCGAAGATGATATAAGCATCTGTGACGAAAGGAGGCATAGATTTGACAAAATATCTATTCTGAGTGCCATTTAATTTCTCAATTGCTAAATATTTTTCAGGATCCCCTTGTGCACTTATCAGAAGATATGGTAGCAAGAGCTTATAATATTTTTGCGATTGCATTTAAATATGCAGTAGATATACTAACATGGGAAAAAGAGAATGAATTGCCTGGTCTAGAAATGATGTAAGTATAACTTTTTTATTCTGCATTTTAAAGGCTTGTAGGTTTTTACGATAGGAAGTGTAAATTCTCATTTAATCATATTTTCTGTCTTTCCTAAAATTCTACTGGGAGTATGTTGTAGACAAGTCTAAAGTCATTTTTAATGTATTTGTTTTTCCTATATCTTGTGGGGTTTTTTTTACAGCCCATTTCTCTTTGTAGTGGTGAAACTCCCTGTGATACTTTCATTTTCTTAATATTATTAATAATCAATATTCTTAATATTGACATRTTAATAAAATGCAATAACCTGAAACAGGTGGAAGGTCAATTTTCTTACAACCAATAAAAAATATTGAAATTATGATGGTTAAAATATCTTACACTACTTTGTGATCCATTTATTAGAAATTCTGAAACAGAAGATTGAAGTTCATTGTAGCAGCATAGTTAATATAGGTGCATTTGTGATGCGTTGCTAGTAACTCTGTTATGTGAGGAAGAATACTGTGTAATTAAACAATGGGAGTCAAGATTGCATTGAAAATTGCATTGGAATCTGTTCAAATTTAAAACTGGTTTTGAGGCTCATGATGGCTGGGTTGTGGGTTTGTTGGTTGAGTGTGGGKTTTTTTTTCATTGTTTAATAGAGACCTTTATGTAGGATTGGGGAAACAAATGTAGCAAAATAATTCCAGAACAGTAGAATATCTCAGAGGTTATGGGAAACGTTGACTAAGACTATGCTGGAGTAAATCTGTTTTCCTTAGTAAGAGATTACCAATTCAGGATTGACAAATGTTCATGAATAATACTGAGACTAAACTATTAGACTATTGCCATAAGATTTTGCTCATTTTGGATTTAATTTTGCAAGGAAGATGCTGCATATTCCTATAGAAATTGGGGGTGGGGGTACAGTAAGTCCTTTTCAAATAAAATTTGTGAGATACTGTTTCAGTACAGTAAAGATAACGTTTCAGTACAGTAAGGGAAGCCTAGACTTGAGTGCTCTGCTTGTTGGAAAACTTTGTTACACTGGCAGTATCCTTTCATTAATACTACTTTGAATTATATAAATTCAATGCTTGCTTTGAAGTGAGAAGAGTGACACTTACTACTGCATGCTTTTTAATGATGAAGTCCATACCTATGAACAAGTTATATATACTCTTCAGAAAGCTGTCAACTGCACACAGAAAGAAGCTATTGGCTTTGCAACAACAGTAGATAGAGATGTAAGTAAATTCCTTGATAGAACTTTTAATTAAACTTCCCTTAATGTTTATTTTATGACTATAGTTACTTTAGTCTGGTTTCCCAAAGAGTGTGGTTAATGTGATTAGGTCCTGTGTGTCAGGCCACCCTAAACTATCTTGACTCATTGGCCCATTCAGACTAGAGTTAATCTTGAATGTATATTTCAATGCAGTTTCAATCCAGTGAGTGTAGATGATAGTGTCTCTCCTGCCTCCTTCTTTTAGTCAAGGACAGATAACAGCTTTAGCTCATCCCTTACTATATGCCCAAGAGTTTATGTGGGAGGAGCCCTTGTATGTGCTCCAAGCATGGGAAGAGCTTCTCAGACAGTGATACCAGACAACGGTGAGGGGCAAAATCCATAATCAGCTGCTKTCATTCCAGTGCTCGTGGAACTTCCTGTTTCTAATTATTTTTTTTCCTGGTAATTGTTAAAAGATGACTGGAAGAGATGAAGCATTTCTTATAATATTTAGAAAGAACATTGAGTGCAAAACCACTACACACTCAATATAGTTTTAACTAGTATGTTGGTATCAAAAGAACTCTGCCAGCTCTGTTTGTCTTCTGGCTTGTGTGTATTTTTAAGAGGCTTCTGTTCTTCTGGGCAACTTTCAAGGCACAGCTACATTTTGTTATTTGTGCGTGAGCCTGTAAGCAGCTGCTCTGAAACTGAATGTTCTTTAGTGTCTTCTTTGCTTGTGGTTCCTTGTTTTGAGGAGATTTTCCAAAATGGAATGAGACCACCATTTTAGAATGTTAAAGCAGTTAAACTTGAAGAAAGTAAGTGGAAAAGGAAATAAGAATACTTTATATTACTTAGCAGTACATTACATTTTTTGTATAATCACTAGTTTATTTCTGTGATACCAGTAAATATTTTAAAATTTTCCTTCTGTTCCCTGGTTATGTGCTGGCTTGATCACATGACCTACATAGGTTGCACTTGGGAGATTTGGCAATACTTCTTCAGAAGTAAGAGAGGGATCAACTAGAAGTTTATTTATTCAGTTATTGAAAAGAAATGAGATGATGATGCCTGAAATTATGTTTTGGCATCAGATTAGGCCTAAGATTTGAGTAAGCTATTCTGTCTATAGTACAGCCTAAATTAAATAACTGTCTGTACTTCAGTGTGTGTATTGATAGTATATAAAGACCCACAAAATGTGAAAACCTTCAAATTTTGAGAGAAACTATGTGCTTATTTATGTTAGTTAAGAGGGCCAGTTAGTTTTAATGTCTACTTTTAAAAAGGTATTGTCATATGTGAAATATTTATAATACTGAAAACTTATTGCTGTAATAATGTGTTGATCATTAGTTTCAGTAAAATTAAAAAAGATAGTTGCATCTCATTTAAAAAAAATACATAAAAAGTTTAGTATAACAGGTAAATGGATATTTAACATAATTTTCTTTTGAAATGTAGAGATTACTTTTTGGAAAGCCAGGTATATAGCTATATACAGTATTTATAAAAATGAAAATGACTTAAAAACAAGGTTAGCTTGCATCTGAAACTTTTGCCTTATCTTTTGTGGCAATGTGAAACGTAGTATTTGAACTGCTTGTTTTGAAATTGGTGGTAATATTACTTTACAAATTTAAAAGGGACGTAGATCTGTTCGATATGGAGACTTCCAGTACTGTGATCAAGCAAAATCTGTAATAGTGGTAAGTAATACTTTTTACTTATTTGTCTCATCTTAAAGGTGTTACAACATGTTTTTTTTGATTTTGTTAGTCTTGACTYTTTATATTATAATAATAAAAAATGTTGGAGATTAATATTACTAACAACAGACACGGGATAACTGATAAAATACTGATATATACTCTGTTTTTTGTGTTTTTTCTTTTTTTAAACACCTATGATCTAATTTGCCCCCCAAATATTTTTCTAAGGCAAAAAGATTCCTAGGCATTTTTTTTCTGTCTTCAGAGTTTGTCAGTTTGATTAAAAAAAAAATCTTATAAAAATGATAACATTATATATCTACAAATTGTAATGCAGGATTGCAGATATCTTTCTTTCTCAGTTTTTTTTTGAGAATGGTTGTGTGAAACCAAACATTTCTTTGTAACTTCATGTGTTTTTAATAGTTTCTTCTAATGCTCTGTAGTGATGTGATAATGTAATTGTCCTTTGCCGTATTTTTTGTTAACAAATAATAACAGATAATTACAGATCAAAATCAAAATTGCATGATTTGCCTCCATTCTTAGAAGTTAATGTCTCACTTGAGCATTTAGGATTTTTTTAAAAAAACAATTTTATACAAAATTACAATTCAAAAGGATGTTAAAATTTTCATGKTTTTTTTTGTTTTTGACAGAGAGCAATGGTTTCTGGATTTCTGATGTGTTAAAAGAATATTTTTGTAATTAATCCGAAGAAATAATTGTAAATTAGGGTTCAGATTATAACATTGCTTCTAAACCTTTTCCACTGAAATCCTGATGAACTCTTTTTAAAATACATAGCTTGCCATGTCTCATTAATTTAGAAGTCTCAGACTTTGATCAGGAGCTTCAAATGTGAGCTTCTACAATTGCATGTCAGTTCAGATTAATGAAATTAAACTATTTTGTTTCTTTTTCCCTGTAACATAAAATTGTTTGCCTTTTGACAGCCTCAAGCATTGAAATAGGGACTGATAGAATACAAATGTGAAACTAAATATTTTTTGATTTATTATGACTATTCATAATGCTTATCTATTACAGAATTCTTCTATTTCAACTTTCTTTCATCTTCACTTTTCTTTCTTGTTTTAATACTGTGTTTATTTTTTTAATTGTTTTTGGAAATACCCCATGGATGACTAGTTTTTCCTTGGTTGCTGGCTGTCACTTACGTATCATGCTGTGAGGAGCTAATATGCATGGTTGTCCTGGGCTGTGTATGAGGCTGCTTGTTAGTAACACGTAGCAGATCTATGTGTACGTTTATAAGAGGATGAGGGTGTGAAATGGATTTGCATAAATATGCTGATATTGACTCATAATGTCCTTCAAAACATTGATAGTGTAAACAAAATTAAAACTTCTTTGTTTTCCCATCAGTGATGATGCTTGTAATTAGAATGAGTATGTATTAATATTATAAATTATTTAGATTAATCACAGGAATGAAAAACTAACATTAACACCTTTTTCCTTTTCTTTTTAAGAGAAATACCAGTCGTCAGACAAAGCCACTGAAGGTTCAGGTTATGCATTCGTCTATTGTTGCCCACCAGAGCTTTGGTCTGAAGCTTCTGACTTGGCTTGGCAGTATTATTGGATATTCAGGTAGACAAACTTGAACTTTTTCAAGATAAGCTAGAGGRCAACTGTGAGGCAAGCTTATTTCTTAAAGCAGTATGGTCTATTTATTTTGGATACATAATATGCATAAAGCTAATCTATTAATACCTTGTCAAACTTCATTCTTTTTTCTTGTTACGGAGTGCTGCTCTGAGGTCTAAGTTCCTCAGAGAACTGGAAGTCCTACTGGTCTTGTTTTCTGTGTTCAGGTACTGCTTTACCTGATGTTGAACAGAATCTGTCTAAGAATTGTTGTCAAATACTGTACACCAACAAGATAGGTTCTCAATCCTTAGTCCTTCTTAAAGAATGCAGTAAGCTAAAAATAACTGGTGTCCTTAGATAAAACAATTTTTCAGAAGTTAGTTGAAGAATGATTTTGAAAGTGATTACTTCAGATTTGCTGCAGTGTAAGTGAAACAACAGAGAAAACACAAGGAGATTAGCACTAATGAGGTGCTAATTGATATTTAGAGAGACTTTTTGAAAGGAATCAAAATATGCAGAATCATTTTTATGAAAAGGCTGCATGTTAGTTTTGATTTGATTCCTTCTTTGTCCTTAAGAGTCATAAAGTTGTAAAGAGGTGGAGCATGAGGGGAAATAAAAGGAAAATGAGTCRAACTCTTGCCACTATGTAGAAGTGTAGATACAGTCCCCAACACACCTAATGCATACTATGTGTCTGTAAATGTTACCAAGAATTATTAGTCTACCAGTCTCACCTGTAACATTGTATATAAATTCTTCTGTGAAGGTACAACATTTGTTCAGAGATTTTATTTTTTATTAGACTGATAGTTGACAAACTAGCCAGTGTGTCGGGCACAGGTTCTCTATATGAGATTGTTTTTGAAAGATAAGTAGTTTATATTTGTGTAAATTTAAAAACTAACTTTTCAAAAAGTTATGGTAACAATTTGTTCAAGTATTTGCCAGTGTTGCTATATATTAATTTCCTATATATGAGCATAAAGGAGAGGCGTGAGGATATTTAGTTTTTCAGGTAAGTTTTCCTTTTGATGTGACTTGTCTTATTTTCTTTGAGCACAGTTTTGTGCCATGTTGTTTGTGCCTGGTACTTAAGTCACTGATTTTCAGCACCCAATTACAACTGCCAAAAAGCGATTCGAATATGCTAATTAAAGCACTGAATTCATAGTTTGATTGATGTACGTGTGTGATATTTCCAAAATTCTGTAGAGTTCACTTCACTAAATTCAGTTTCCTTTGTGATTGAGAGGGGCAAAAAATAGCGTTTGACGGTAAGCAGTATGCTTATGTCTGTGACCTACCTGCACAACTGCTTTAATTGTCCTGTGTACCTTGGGATGCAGTTTTGCAATATACTTTGAAGTCTGGCTTTGTGAAATGTACTTTTGGAAAAAATTGATTTCTTTTAGCTTTTTAACAAATGGTAATAAATATCCAGGCTGATTTTAAGCAGCCTGTTATCCATTCTTCTGCAAGATGAGGTAAAGCAAATGTGCTGCCTAAATCTCCTGGCTGGAGGGATATTCATGTTTGAAGGGGTCTTTTGTTTTGATATGCAAGTAGGCTGCGAAATGAGTGTCAAACTCTTGACAGTGACTACAGRGAAAACCTTACTATAGCATTTTTGTCACAAGCTTGACTATGACATCCTTGCTGGCAAATACCAGTTCTTTGTGAAAGGGGTCTGATCACCAATTGTTGAATAATGTTGAGTTTTATGGGAATAATGGGCTTCTATTAATAACAGTAAAAGAGTTGGAACTGAACTCTGAAAGGCAAAAGAATTGCTTTAGAATTTCACAGAATATRTAACACTGCACCATGCAGTGTAGAACTGTCTAAGCTACAGCCAYGTCGATTTCTTAGGTACAGTTGGCAAAGTGGCGCGCAGAGATGATGGTTAATGCTTGTAAGCAGTGTACTTATGTTAGTGAATATATATATATATTCACAACAGGTCCAAGGCTAGGTTGGACATATTGTTAATATAAGCCTGTATGTTGTGCTCTGTTGAAGAGGTAGGTTTGTCCACAATGTGCAAATAATAAATTTTACTATTTCTTTCATTTAGGAAAAATATGTAGAGATGTTTTAAAAATAATAGCAGTTAAGTGCAAACTAAGAGTTGTCATGTGATAAATTATACACTTTGCTTTTGATAGGACTCTAAACAGGAGAAATGTAACTTTTTTAAAGTGAACATGGTGTATAATTATTTCTTGTATTAGTAAACTGATAGCACTTTTAAGAAAGCACAACATCATTTTCATTTGCTATCTCTGAGCAAAAAATGTTGTTTGGTATTTTTCATAAAAGCCTTTGTTCCATAAGCTTAATACGAGACTTCTATGAGGTATAAAATACTTGTGATTCAGCAGTAGTCAAGGAAAAGATGGCCCTATAGATTCTACTTTTTAGGCTTTTAAACTTTTTTTTTTTGGGGGGGAGGGGAGTCTATCACTGTGATTTATAGTGTCAACTCAGTTTATAATTGCTTTTCTCTTTTGGTCTCTTGGATATCATTAAGAGCTGCTAAATAGCAATTATCCCTTGGTGTGTTTAGATAGTTGTAGCTTGTAAAGTCAACTTCAGCATTATTTCTTCAGGTAGTTTGAGATCAGTGTTTTTTATACTGGCTTCTCAAATGCAAGAAATCTTTGAAATGAAATGTCAGAGCAGAAAGACTTATTTCAAAGATGTATCCCTTTGAAAATAATGTCGTTTATTGTATGTACCAAGTTTATTCTTATCAGCAGACTAGACCTTTAAAAGTTGTGAACTTAAACAGTAGCCTGTGAGGAAGACTACTTCTTTTATAAGACTGGAACATTATTTTTTTRGTTGGAAATGTCATTAGGCTGGTGCATGTTGAAAGGGTTGTGAGCTGCATTGTATGGTCTCCTCCCCCCCACCCTTTTCTACTAAAACGAATAGTAGAAGAGGAAAATCAGAACCYAATCTTTACGTAAGTAAAATCGTATGAGTTAAGAGAATCATGAGTCTCATATTGGTAAATATTCTTTCTATTTGTGTCCCATTAAAGATTATTGCATTTTCAGACTTTAATCTTGAACAGTTTTTTCTGTTGGTGGTTTAAAGGGGAAAAAATGTGTTTCTAACTAGTAAAATGCTTAGTGTATTGATATTTTCAAATACATTTAACAAAAGCTTGTTAAATGCTAAATATGTTTTACTAGCGAGTCAGTTATAGGAAAGGGGTTTATAGATTTCTTTGAAACAGGCATGAAAAAGAGCATTTGTATTCTACATCCATTCAGTTGTTTCTTATGATGTTCAGGATTTTGTACTCAAATAGAGGAAGGCGTTATGCATAAAATGATTGCATTAAGAGGTGTCCTGATACTCATCAAATGTTCTGTTAAGCCAAGGAATGCTTTCTTCTGCGTAAGTGGAAGATGTTTATATACCTATGTGACAATTAGGCAACAGAGCTCTCCCATTTAAAGCTTTTGAAACTTYTCAAACTTGCTACTGGTTGACCTTTGCAGATTACTTTCACTTCTTTGCAATAACTTCTCATGACAAAGTGTACCGTGTAACAATTCGCAAATCTGAAATGTTTGCAAAAAGRCCCTGTCCAGCCTTTGTGTAGTATATTAAACTGACTAATTTTTTTTAATGTGAACCATACATGCACTGTAAAATTGGCTGTCTTCAAAATATCTGAAAAGTATTGTGAACCTATGTAATATTCCACAATTTTTGTGAGACTTGTGAGTATGTAGGCTTCCTGGAAAAACAGCTRTTTTGTTGCCAGAATATGGGTTAAGGAGCCAGTGCTGAACGTGAGAAATTTTCGTTTTTTGTATATGTCTTTCAATTACAGTAAAGTTATTCATAAGAAACTGATTATACTCATGAGATTCCAGATAGCAGGTATCTACAGATTAGCAATCTCCTGATTTAAAACAAACAAAAAAACCCCTCGTATCTAATAAGGAAAGTCCTCTGTCTCTACCTTGTATGCATTTTTTGATGCTTTCCCCTCCCTGAGCTAGTTTATTATTAGTGTGGTACTTCTGTTCTTTTTATATGAGATGATTCAAAAATTAAAAATTGTTTTTTAGTTGGTGAACTAAAATAAATTTAATAGTTGTGCTTGTAGTATGCTATGAAAACTTGCAGTATGTCAAAATAATRTACTAATTTTGTGTTCAAGGTAAAATTAACTTTAAATTTGTTCAATTATTTCTTTTTGTTAAGATGGCCTTCGTCGAATATTGTGTCAGGTTGGTTTACAGGAAGGACCAGATGGTGAAAATTCTTCTCTTGTGGATAAGCTGATGCTGTGTGATTCTAAACTGTGGAAAGGTAAGTTTTCTCAAACTTCAGGAAAATGCTAAAGGATATTATGTATGATAGTTTTCATTTACTGTAGCTGTTAATGTTTGATCATRTCTGCTGTGGTACATTGCGGATGCAATTGCCTGTTTTATTATAATTTATCCTGTCACTATGCATTTCCAAATATATTGARGACAAAAACATAAGGGCATCGTTTGGAGCTTTTTTAGATTCAATACTTCCAAGTAGCCTGAGATTCAGATCTAATTTGATATGCTGATGAAAGTGCCAGTTTAAGGAAAACTGGGTGAACAGTAGAGTGAATTTGCTTTACAAGATCTCAGGATGCAGATCACATCTACTAAAATGCTTGCTCTCGCGCGCGCTGTYGCACGCTCTCTCTCTTTTGTTTGTGTGTGTGTTCATGAGGAGTTCCTGCTGATCTGAGAACATGCGCACTCTGTTATTTTAGAGTTCCTGAAGTCTTTAAAGACCCATTGATGTAATAAGATTGGCCAAAAAGTTGTAACTTTTGAGGAAGCAGAAGCAACTCATTTCTGTGCTTTTGTGGAGTCTGTTGTATAGACAAAGCAAAGACAGAGAATGGTACAGCATAACTGATCTATCCKTACTGAAACGGGAGTGCAGGATTTAGAAGAGTGTGTGTATGTGTTTTTTTTCCAGTATCTTTTGTTCTTCAGCTCTGAGGTAGAGATATCCAAGAGAATAGTAATACCTCATCATGGTCAATCAAAAGAATGATTTCTCTAGGTTTTGTTTTTCTAAGCCCTTTTATGTGAATATGTTCTTGGCTCTCAACTTTTTCTTTTGTTTACAAATTTGGTGATCTAAAAGGAACTACTTTTATGGACAACTACTACCTTTTTAGTAAAGGTTTTGTTAGTGTAATATCTTAAATGTAAAAAAGGAGTAACTTTAAACTTTTGCATTTCATTTTAACATTTTTCTACCTTTTCTGTATTCCATAGTTATTCTACATTAAACAATTAGTGTAATGACTTCTGACTTTCAAGTGACYAATAGAAAAAAAAATGATACAAACATGTATGCATTTTCAAGCTATAAACAGTCAATTCTCATTTACATTGATATTATTTTCTGGATGCAGAAAATCTGTAGCCAGGCTACAAATTCAGTAGCTAAAATTAAATTTGGTAGTGTAGCTAAATTGTTAATTATCAACAATATTGTCAAAATAATCAATTTATTGCAGTTTCCAGGAGCTACTCTGTAATAGCTCCTTTTTTTTTTCTGGACTGTCCCAGTCCTGTACCAGACTTACCTTGTATTGGGAGGTTTTCAACAGCTGAGTATTAACTGATACAGGCATAATAAATAAAGCCACTTAGAGAATTCTCTTTGTTTTAGGTATACTTCTTCATCCTTACTACTGACTACTAGAAATCAAAGCAGTTTTCTGCTCTGAAATGCATCTACTTCATTCATGCTATAAGATTTGCATTTATAGGTGTTTCCATGATGCTTTTGACAAGGTAGTCATTCGTAATATTTCTTCTTTATTGATAGGTGCTAGAAATGTTTATCATCAGTTATTTATGAGCAGCCTGCTTATGGATTTGAAATACAAGAAACTTTTTGCCATTCGCTTTGCAAGAGTAAGTATTTTTCTTAAAGAGACATTAAATGCTTAGACAGTCTAGCCAGGAGTTTAGCTAGCATACAGAACTTCAAGGGAGCTGTTATCCAGAATATCCCTAGGATGTGATAGGGTGTGTGAGAAGTTGAAAAGAAATGCTGACTGTTTTATTTCTRTCTTCAGAACCTTAGTTATCGTGGCCTCTCACCTTTTAGGAAGAAAATGAGCTTTACAAGTTCCCCAGGATTAAGGCAATTCAGATGTTCTTGTCTTTACAGTTAATAATGTAGGCTATCACTTGGGAGCTAATCATTCCACATTGTTGAGATGTAAGCTGTTACCACACTGCTCAGAAATAGTATTTGAAATGCAGTTATGCAGATTAATATTTCTGCAGTAATTGGTCCTTGAAATGCTTTAAATTAGAGCTGTGAAACAGTACTCACTACTGAAGACAAAATTTTCTTACCTAGCAAGTAAGATACTATYGTGTGAAAATCAGAGTGAGTAGATCTCATGCTTGAGCTGAAAAGTTGTCATGTTCTTTGTATAAATTATTAGTTATTTGTCCCTTTATCATAACATTAGTTTCCCAGAGCACACATTTAAATAAAAAAATCAGGTCAGTGTGGATTAGAGGTGAATTTCCCCTTGTTGTTTAGAATTACCGGCAGTTGCAGAGAGATTATATGGAGGATGATCACGAACGGGCAGTATCGGTGGCTGCTCTGTCTGTCCAACTCTTCACTGTACCTACTCTGGTGAGTAGTACCTGTCTTTTAAAAACTGATAGTTGGCACTCCTTGCCTTTTTTTGCCTCCTTCTTAATAGAACTATGAGCGATTGCAGAGTGATTTTATGAAAGATGACCACGACAGAGAGTTCTCAATTGCTGACCTCTCGATACAGATATTCACAGTGCCTTCTCTTGTAAGTACTAAAAGACCAAAAAAAAAAAGAAAAAAGGAAGTCTTTATTTGTTAAAAGCCATGTGAGGCTGTTGAACCCAGACAGCGTATTTCTCTAACATTATTACAATGAAAATGCAGGACACTGCTGCTGCAAGGTAGTTGAACTGTTCGTAGGTATTGCTCTAGGTTTACAAGGTTAAGTATATGAGCATTGCAAAGCTTTGAGTCTGACTTCCTAGAGCAGTTTGAGTATTCTTGGGTTTCTTTTTACATTTTTGCTTATTTTTAAAAAAGACTTCAAATGTTTATGTATGTAGACACGCACATAATGCTTTAATTTCTGATGATACTGGGTTGTAGTTACTGTTTGTAGAAATTTACGTTATGATTTACATACTGCAGTTTCAGGGCATACCATTCTGGTGCAGTTCTATTGTGTTTATCTTGGTTTTCTAACGAATCCAAGTGCAGGCAAAAGTTGTTTCATGATATTACTTGCTTCCTGTGGTTCTTCTAGACTCAGAACAGCCTCTTTTCATGCTTCCACTTTAGTTTTTGTTTCAGGGCTTCAGGCCATATTCCCAATCCACTAACTCTGGTCTTTTACCAGCTTATGCTTGCTTGGGAAGTCTTCTTGATTGTTCTGGTCTCCAAATAAGTACTTCTTACCTTGTAAAACTACACAAATTAATTTTTGGAGCTGTACTGGAAATGGAAATCTCATTTTTGTAGTCAGAATCGTTTCTAAAAATGAGTGCTTGTAATTGCATGGCAGTTACAGTGCTGAGCAAAGTGGGTTTTTTCTAGATGTACTGTTTTTTTTTAGATTTGCATTATTACACATCTGCTAGACAGGTATGTAATAATACAGATAACGGGCATTTTTCAGGACTTTCAGAATGATTGTAATATTTATATAGCAGCATRTTGTTTGTTCCCTTTTTTATGACTC
This sequence comes from Rhea americana, assembly GCF_003343005.1. NCBI lineage: Eukaryota > Metazoa > Chordata > Aves > Rheiformes > Rheidae > Rhea > Rhea americana. The sequence goes on from NW_028186579.1 coordinate 907,091, forward strand.
TTGAAATTATTTTAAACTTCTTGATAAGTTGAGGAATATAAATATCTTCCTCTCTGTCCTCAGTAACATTTTCAAAATTATTTAAATGATCTAAGAGTTAGCTGTCCAGCAACTGAGGTGGTTTGGTTTGGGGGAAGTTGGGTGATTGTATTGCTGGTGATGGCATTTTGTTTTTTGTATTAACCGTTAGATTCCTTCCCCTCCCTCCCTCCTCCTCCCCTGAATGTTTCAGAAACTCAATCTAGAATATCATGAGCAACTGCAGAATCCAGAAGCTGTAGTCAACAACCACAGTATCATTGTGCTAGATCAAGGTGACTAATCTTGAACCTACCAGCCATGTAATGAAACCTTCATGGGACCTGAGAGCTGCAAGACTCATCSTGTTTACCTTGCAGAGCCAACAGAAAGGAGGAGTTCTGGAAGAGCTCATAAGTAGGAGATGGCAGTAATTTCCTTAGTGCTCCCTGTTCTGTTGCAGGGTTGCATTAGGCTAGGCTGGACATGGGAGGCGATCTGGCAATCTCAGCCTTTGCAATGCCTGCTGTCTTGTTTCCTGCAGTGCAGGAAACATGTAGTAGCCCCTGACAGGAGTCACAGGTCATTTTGCATAATTTTGATGTGGAAATCAAACTATACAGTTTCTTAGGAATTCGGAAGGCTCAGGCTTTTCACCACTGTGCTTAATAGTTTATAAAAAGAAAACAGAAGAACTGTCACTGCCATAGAGAGCTCAAACTTAAATTATTAAGAGAAGAGACAACAGATGCTTAAAGGAAGATACAAGTTAAAAATAAGATAGTAGGTTAGTAGCAGCCTAACCATAAACTTCTGTAACTGTTGTGGCAAAAAAAAAAAAAAATCTACAGAAGCCATCTGATTTATGATAATTGCTAGTTAAATTCCATTTTTCTTCAGTCAATATTTGCAATATTTTAGTATCCTCCTCTATTTTATTTATTGGTATTATAATTGTTCTGGATAAAATGTCATGTATGAATTTCATTGTGTAGTATGAAACTTATTCTTGTTACTAGTATCTTTTAATTACAGCAGATTTCAATGTACTTTGGCATAGGCTCGAATGCTAATAACAGAAGAAAATCTCATGACCACTATCATCAAAACTTTTATGGATCACTTAAGACACCGTGACGTCCAAGGCAGGTTTCAGTTTGAACGTTACACTGCTCTACAGGCTTTCAAATTCAGACGTGTTCAGAGCCTTATTTTGGATCTCAAGTAAGTATATTAATTGTGTGTTAATTTGATAAATTTAAAAAAAATGAAATTAACACTTCTATTTGTTTCTAATGTACTCAGGTACGTGTTGATAAGTAAACCAACTGAGTGGTCAGATGACTTGAGGCACAAGTTTTTAGAGGGTTTTGATGCCTTCTTAGAATTACTCAAATGTATGCAGGTATGTAAATCTGTAAAGTACAAAATTTGCAGAACATATTTTCTTCTTAAAACAGGAGGATAGCTTTTAAGATTTAAAATTGATGAAATTTAATGTAACTTCCATTTTATGAAACTTGAATTCACTGTAACTGTTAGAATCATGTCATGTTTGCCTGAAACGCAACGTTTCACTTAACTTTTTTTTTTTTTAGTTCAGTTTGTTGTTGCTATAGAAGGCAGTAAAAAGGAAAATCAGTTCAAACAGGAACATGTTAGTTTTGTCATACTTTGCAGCTATACAGGCATAAAAGATGCATTTAATTATTCGAGCAAAATCTTGTCCACCTTAACCAAAACTTGCTGCTCTTGAGTGCTCGAGATACTACTTAAATTCAACAGAGTTGTTGTTCATATTAAGGAATATGTAGTCCTTTGACATAAAAGTAGACATCTTCACTGTAAAGTTTTTTTTTCAGCCTTTTTATGCACCATGTTATCTTAAGAGTTGTATATTTTAAAAGCAGCACAGGTTTTACACAGGCAAATGGCCATGTGATCGTAAGGTATAATGAGAATTTCTCTCACTTTGTCGGTGTGTCAGTAGAATGTTTTCCTCAACACTTATCTTTTGATAGTCTATTAAAGATAATTTCTTCTCTTGAATATACTGCAGTTATGAGATTACACCATATTTATCTTATTGGGCCCAGATCTGATTAGGCAGTCTGTACACAATCTTTAGTTAACACTTCCTTGCATTTAATAGCACATCCCTAGAAAATACACTTTTGAAAAGTGGAATGGCTTTGTAAGATGATGTTTATATGTAAAAGTTTTTGTAAAAAGAATTTATGAATTTGCTAATGACAGTGAAATTTTCCCAGGTGTTAAAAGTAATAATAAATAGATTTAGATCTGAAACCTTTCTTGTCCCAGTATTCTTATCTTTCTCCACTTCCTGTTTCATTTTCTTGTTATATTAGATCTGTTTGAATCCTTTTAGAATGTTCTCAATTTTTTCTTTCGTATTGCAGCAATATTACATAAATAAGAACATATTTATGTTATGTTGTCAATGTTTCAGTGTCATATTGCTAAAATGCACAGTTCTTTTTGTTCCAGGGCATGGATCCAATAACTCGTCAAGTAGGACAACATATTGAAATGGAACCAGAATGGGAAGCAGCATTTACATTGCAAATGAAATTAACACTTGTTATTTCAATGATGCAGGATTGGTGTGCTTTGGATGTAAGTTCCTTTTAGGTTATTTTTCCATGTGGATATGTGAAAAAAGGTGAAACTTAGTAATATATGTTAACAATGGAACAAAACACAATTTCATTACCAGCCAAAGTCTTCCTTTATGAGCCAGTACAATTTTTTCTGTATTTGAGAACTTTTTTTAGAGCTTGAAATGATAACTTCATTAAACTATGATTAAGCCTTTTGAAGAAATGCTGCTGAAAGACCTCTGTCAAACATCCAGAAGTTGTGATTGTCTGTCTAAACTATTAGATTATAATTATCGGAGGAGGAGCAGAGGACCATGCCCTTGGATGTACCTCTCCTGTCTGCTTGTAAATTGGGTTTCTATACCATAAGTTTTTCAAATTTTAGGACAGCAGAACTTCAGCACGGTAAAACATTGCCATGGAACAAGGGATCCTAGAATATCTGAACATTCAAATTGATCTTAATCTGTTACTCTTAGTCAGCTTGCAGGTTTTACTGGCACAACATGATCATTGCTCAGAAGGTTCTATGGTACCAATAACAAAGAAACATACTAGAGAGTCTTTGTTTAACAAGATATACCTGAATGGGTTTCAGGATCTGCATCCTTCTTAATGATTCAGTTTATGTTTGAGTCCTTGTCTTAAAAGACTGTTAAAAAAGGTAAAACTCAAAACATTGTATCAAAACCATCATACTTTGTATATATAACAGCTATGTTACTTTGCAGAACTCTACTTTCTTCATAGTCTGCATAAACCACAATCTTTTTTGTAGGAAAAAGTATTAATTGAAGCTTACAAGAAATGCCTGACTGTGTTGATGCAGTGTCACAGTGGTTTTACTGATGGAGAGCAACCTATTGTTCTCAGTATGTGTGGACATTCAGTTGAGACCATCAGATACTGTGTTTCTCAGGAAAAAGTTAGCATTCATCTCCCAGTTTCTCGTTTACTTGCAGGTATGAAATATTTAAAATTTCAGGTAACTAAAACATTATATAAATATAAATTAAATTTACGTGGATGTAAGGAACCACACATCAGCTGTTCACAGCCTGAATAGAGTGTATTTTAGCCATTTTCTAGCTGTTGGATAGCCTTTAGGCAAAATGTTCCTAAGCCTTGGAGAAATTGTTCTGGTTTCAGGCTGGGGGAAATGTCAGTGAGACGAGCTGTAGGCAGTTACTGCTGCTTTTGTGTCACTTGATTGATGCAAAAAGAGTCCAACAAAATAGAATCTGTAGTTGACTGATTCCTTTGAAGTATGGTCAATTTCAGACTGAATAGACTAGCAGGCATTCTGTTAGAGAGCAGGTCTGTTAAACATCTGCTGCCTACAAACCAATGTGTGACTGGAAAATTAGGCAGTTTTTCCCCTTTATATTGTGGCTAACTTGTTTAACAATTGTGTTTAAAAAAATTGAATTTTAGTTTAACCAGAAACAGAATCAAAGTCATCTGACAGTAAAATAAATTCACAGGTGATGAAATGAAAAAATTAATTCCTGGGTAAAGCTTCGAACAGCTTAGAATCAAAGAATTTTGAATCTTTCAATCTACAAGCAAAAGCCTTGTAGTTTAAAAAACAAACTTTATTGTATTTTGCAGGGGTCTTATAATAGTTCCTGAACTATTATTATTTCTATAAATGCAAAAGTTGATGGAAAGGATGGGGCATCTGTCATTGATAACTTGACCTGATAGACCAGGGATACTTGGCTATCTCTGAAGGAGGCATGATGTGAGCAAAAAAGGAAAAAAGCCAAAATGCACACCTGTTGTCCTGCAAATAACATACAGAATCAATGGGAAAACTTTAATGCTCAAAATGTATATTTTGTGATGTCTTTTCAGAACATCTCTAACACCAAAAAGATTAACATGCAAATGTTTTCATGAAGATTGTCTAGAAAATGGTTAGATAGTAAATTAGATGGCTTTTTTTGTCCTATTGAAATTATGTAAAATATTGTATGCTATATAATATTTGTTTTATGTATTCATATAGGCTTGCATGTTTTGCTGAGTAAAACTGAAGTGGCCTATAAATTTCCTGAGCTGCTCCCCCTGGTATGTAATTAAATATAACATATTCATTAAATATAACAAATTTGTACTCTTAAAATGTTGAAAGTGAAATTCGTTATGTAAGAGTACAGTATTATTAAAAATAACAGATTATCTTTCTGCTACGAATTCCATTTAGAGGAGCTAGTCTTTGTGCAGTGGGTAAAATTACCTCTTAAAAGATGAATAGATGTTCATGACTAGGCCTTAAGCAATCAGTATTGCCCTCTTAAATTATTTAAGACTCCCATTTAAGGTTTGTATTTTATTCTTCATGCATTACTTTTCATCTCACAGTAGGAACTGTTTTTAGTATCTGTTGGCATGACCTAATTCTTTCTTCTTGGCTTTGGAGTTTCTAGTTTTGTTCCCCAGTTATTTCTTCCTTCCTGCATGTTCATATTGGGACACTGTTGCTTTAAGGGGAAGTTAAAAAGAGCAAAATAAGAAGATAGAACAGAACTGGTAGATAAAACATTGCTATTTTCTCTTTCATGTAAAGGTTAGTTATTCTTTCACAAGAATTTTTTTAAATTGATAACACTAACTGTGTTTATTCCTAAACTTAAGTTACAGAATCACAGAACGGGTAAGGTTGGAAGGTACCTCTGGAGATCATCTAGTCCAACCCCCCTGCTCAAGCAGAGTCACCTACAGCATGTTAGWCAGGGTTGCAGCCAGGCAGGCCTTGAAGATCTCCAGAGAAGGAGACTCCACAACCTCTCTGGGCAACCTGTGCCAGTGCTCCGTCACTCTCACAGGGAAGAAATTCCCCCTCACACTCAGGCGGAACTTCCTGTGCTTCAATTTCTGCCCGTTGCCTCTTGTCCTGCCATGTGGGACAACTGAAAAGAGTTTGTCCCCATCCCATTGACACCCTCCCTTCAGGTACTTGTACACACTGATAAGATCCCCCCTCAGTCTTCTCTTCCCCAGGCTGAACAGGCCCAGCTCTCACAGCCGTTCCTCACAGGGCAGATGCTCCAGCCCTCTGATCATCTTTGTAGCCCTACACTGGGCTCTCTCCAGTAGCTCCATGTCTCTCATGTACTGGGGAGCTCAGAACTGGACACAGTACTCGAGATAAGGCCTCCCCAGGGCTGAGTAGAGGGGCAGGATCACCTCCCTCGACCTGCTGGCAACACTCTTCCCAATGCACCCCAGGATACCGTTGGCCTTCTTGGCCACAAGGGCACATTGCTGGCTCATGATCAACTTGTCATCCACCAGCACTCCCAAGTCCTTCTCTGCAGAGCTGCTCTCCAGAAGGTCAGCCCCCAACCTGTACTGGTGCCCAGGGTTATTTCTGCCTAGGTGCAGGACTCTGCACTTGCCCTTGTTGAACCTCATGAGGTTCCTCTCCACCCAACTCTCCAGCCTGTCCAGGTCTCTGAATGGCAGCAGAGCCCTCTGGTGTGTCAGCCACTCCTCCCAGCTTGGTATCATTGGCAAACTTGCTGAGGAGGCACTCTGTCCCCTCATCCAGGTTATTGATGAAAAAGTTGAACAGGATGGGACCCAGTACTGAGCCCTGGGGAACTCCACTAGCCATAGGCTACAACTAGACTCCACAGCACTGATGACGACCCTCTGAGCTCTGCCTTTCAGCCAGTTCTCAATCCACCTCCCCATCCATTTGTCTAACCCCCACTTCCAGAGCTTGCCTAGGAGGACGTTATGGGAGACAGTGTCAAAAGTCTTGCTGAAGTCAAGGTCCACAACGTCCACTGCTTGCAGAATACCTGTATGGATCAAAGTTAAACATGAGATTTATTTACAGAGTGATTGGATGTATTTTAAGTGAGCTCATCAAACCTTTGTAATACATGTTTTGGACTTGCTACTTTTTCATGCTCCTAAAATTATTTAATGACTATAAATATCCTCCCTTTTGACTTCATTTCCTTTAACTTTTCTCTATTTATATGAAAATACTATGTCTCTTTATTTAATGCAGAGTGAACTTAGCCCACCTATGTTGATAGAACATCCTCTACGATGCCTAGTCTTATGTGCCCAAGTGCATGCAGGAATGTGGAGAAGAAATGGATTCTCTCTTGTTAATCAGGTAAGTACTTAATAGCTGTATAATCACTGTTTTCTGGTAACTTTGTATATGGTGATTTTAGACCTCAAGAACTCCCCTTTCTATATTTAAAAACATATATTCAGTATTGATTTCAAAATCCACTTGTGGAAATCTTATGGAAGGGCAGTGGGAATGAGGCAGTTGCATCATTTGAATATTTAGGCTTTTAAACTGATCTTTGATTTTCTTAACTGAAGTTGCCTTTTTTTTGGTCTTGGGATTAGTATAATGCTAAGTTCACTTAGCATTCTGCTCATGAAGAAACTTCTAAGTATAATGCAGTTAATATCCCTTACCTTGTTTACTGTACGCCATTCAACAACAGCAAGAAGTGCTGAATTAGATCTGTATTTCTTTGTAATTCATCACTTTCATGTAAAAATGTCTCAAATATATAAATATGTACCATGAGATAAGATAAGATTATTATTTCTAAGGTAATTAAAATCCTGAAATTACACAATAAAGAAGCACCAGAACGAGGATAGAAGAGTATTTCTTGGCTTTTATCTCTGTATAGAGAGAAGGATCATGCTTTGGAGACTAGCTGCTTCTGGCTTGAATTTTCTCTGCATTTGTTCAAATGAGGTCTTAGGTGTTTTGAGCATAACAGCTATAAAATGGATATTATAGTGTTGGTGCCACTCAACAGGATGATGATCTTAAGTGATTTACTGAGCAAGACAAAGATAGTAGCAGAAATAGGATTTACTTCTGTGATGTGTTAACTTGATATAATAGTGAAACTGTTCTTTCCCTCCCACACTTCCCCATGTTCATCAGATAGTTGCAATGTGTGTGTGCTTGCAGGCTGAATTCAGTTTATTTGTTTGAGCTTTAATTCTGACATTCTTGTCTTTTAGCCTAAATAATATGTTCTTATAAGGTGATGTCTTCATTGTCATTTTAAAGCAAAACCAATGCTATATACAAATACAACAACATTCATATTACTGTAGATACGTATTAAATCTGAAATTTCAACATAACTTCTGGTAGAGAGATAACTACTCTGTGTTAAATTCTTGTGACTTTTGGCATCTTCAGTTTAAGAATTTTCTTAAACTGAAGTAGTTTGGCTTCCATGGTCTAGAAGAACCTTTTTCTTTCCATTGGTTATAGAGAACTCATGTTTAGCCAGATACTGGAAAGTAGAGGATACTGGAGACTGTTTCCAGTCCTGCCTAGAAACTTAACAGCTTGTTTCATTTCCCCTAATTGCTGTGGAATCAACATTTCCTGTTTTTCTGTGCCACGTCCTGATGTCATGTTGCTGCTGTTTCATTGTACTGTTGAATTTATTCCTAGAATAGTTTGGGTTAAGCGTGGCTCTCACCACTCTTAACGTTATCCTGAAACCAGCACTGGATCAATACAATTCAACCAGTAATTATGCGTGTTTTATGCCATATTAAAATGCTTTTTGCATCCAAACGTATCAATATAAATTTTACAGATTTTAATATGTCTTTAGTTTGACAAGAGTTTATTTTTCCAGAACAAAAGTAAGTTTAGAATAAATATAATACTCCTTAAATATTATGCTTTTTTTCAGATTTATTACTATCATAATGTGAAGTGCAGAAGGGAGATGTTTGACAAGGACATAGTCATGCTTCAGGTAACCACGTATACCAGTCTGCATTTCACTGGGTGTTTTCAGGATTTGTGTGCGTGTGTATACAGCTCCATCAAAACCCTTTAATAGCAGGGAAAAGAAATTATTATTTTTGTGGAAGAATTTGTGTTGTTCATTTTTGTATCTGTGTTCTTACAGGAAAGTTACGTAGAGGAGATACTGCTATAATCCTGTTTTTTTTTTTTTTTTTTTTAACATACTGCGCAAAGTGCAGAACTTCCTGTGCAACGGCTGTGTAATACCACACCTTTAAGAATGTAGTGTTTTAGCTAATGGATGATGCTATAGTGGCGATTAAGGAGTCTTCAGGTCTTCAGTATTGGGCTCAGTGCATGTGTTGCCTCTTCTCCCTTTCTCATTTCCAGTCAAAACTGACCTTTAAAATGCTGGATAGAAGGTAGAAGCTCATATAGCAGTTTGCCAGTTTTGCTATGTTGTAAAATCTCTTCTGAAGCCCAAAACTGAGAGTGAACTTAACCCTGTCACAAGAAGATATGATGCCTTACATCTAAACTGAAGTGAAGAAAGCTAAAATTTGTAGCTGAAGGAAGAGGGCCCCTAAATCTTACCTAGACTTACCAAGCATGATGCATGTGTCCAGAGTGAACTTGTTGTTTCAGACACATTTCACTGAGACTTGATCTGTCCCTGATTTGTGATGTGCATTCACGTCATCATCATGTGGACATAAGCAGTTTCGTGAGAAATTATTCTATGTTAAGGATAGCCCTGTTATGAGTAGGAAACAACTACTTGCTAAAATCTTATCTGTTAATTAATCTAAATTAACCAGTTATGAATTAATTCATTAGTTTTTCAGAAATTGATATATGGAAATTGAAATAGTCACACACGTTAAATGTGTGTGACTATCTTATAAAATCAGTAGTATTCTTTCCAGGAAAGTTTGGAAAGTCTTGCTAATGTTTTGGGAGTTGGAATTTATAATCTGTTTTTTAAATCTGTACATGGTATCCATTAAGTGCTAAACACATTTCAGTGTATTCTCCAGAAGTTGGAGCAGCAGGAACAGAGTAGCAGAAACAAAACAAAACAAATTTTTAGTGGATTTTATTTGGGATAGAAAGAATAACTGAATATTTTGCATTTAAAAGTGTATCAAATTGATAAAACAAAAGACTCTCTTTACTTAAATGTATGTTATCACTTGTGTTATTGAAGCCCTAAGAGAGAGGATAGGGTGCTTTAATTAAATCTCTTTCCCCAGGATAGAGGGAGAAGAATGAATTTCATAAGGAATATATTGTGAACATTGTCTATGAAATACAAATGTACTTCAATAACACCAGATTTTTTTCCCATTTATAATAACCATTTTTCCTTTTGTAATAGACAGGTGTATCTATGATGGATCCAAATCATTTTCTGATGATAATGCTGAGTCGCTTTGAACTTTATCAGATATTTAGTACTCCAGACTATGGCAAAAGATTTAGCACAGAAAATACTAACAAGGTAATTTTTTTATACTGCCATAATGGAAAACTTGCTGTTTTGTTTTTGAAAGTGTATTAGACTCTGTTGCACCAACTCTATGTAATTTCTTGACAAAAATAGAGAAGTAACTTTACCTTATTTTATTTTGCCCAATTTGAAATTTGCATAAATACATAAATATACTTACATGTTGAAATAGTAAATTTAAGAAATTGATGTATAATTTTTGCATTATTCAAGAATTTTAAGGCAATTGTGATTACCTTTCAGAAAAAAACTCCGATGTTTCTAAAATAAAAATATTTTCGGCTGATAGAACCATGTTTTTCCTCTTCCTTGAAAAATGCTTTTTCTGTTTTTACTTTAAATCAGGATATTGTTCAACAAAATAACACTCTTATAGAAGAAATGCTGTATCTCATTATAATGATTGTTGGTAAGTTCAGAATACATTTCATCTTTTTTTAATTTAATTTGCTTAATGATTTAGAATGAGCATAYGTCATCTGATATTCATTTTCATTTCCAGTTTATTGCAGTTTAGACTACTTTCCTAGGAGGAAAAGGCTTGCTGAATTTTGTTCAATTTTAATTTCTTTAAGGCATAAGTATCAATCCTGCAAAGTCATCCTGCTCATGAAAAAAGATGTTGGGATCTTGTAACTAGCTTAATTCAGTGATATTTTTGAACACTGGAGGGTGAACTGTTGGGTTTTCAAAAAAAATATTTATTTTTCTAGACCTTTCCTTTAAATTGCAAAAGAACAGAAAATAATATTTCAAAAAATCCTAACAAAAATACTGTTATATTTTCYTGACAGGAGAGCGATTCAGTCCTGGAATAGGACAGGTCAATGCAACAGATGAGATCAAGCGAGAGATCATCCATCAGCTGAGCATTAGGCCCATGGCTCACAGTGAATTGGTAAAGGCATTACCAGAAGATGTAAGTAACTTGKGAAAAATATAACTTTAACTTTGAAATTGCTAAAAATTTCTGTTTTAAGCATGTTTATGTCCTTAAATCTGAAATGGGAGCAGCATGATTATGCAAAAAGAAAGTTTAGTACAGGTACAGATTAATAGTTGTCAGGGAGAGGTAGGAAAGGACTGTAGAAGGATATATCATCTGAAAGAGGCGGGAGCTGAGACATGAGAGCTTCCTCAGCTCTTTTCTTTTTAATGCTGTTTCTTATCAGGCCACCTGGTCAGCAGTCCCTGTATGTAAGCCCATGTTACCAGAGCTATCCAAAAATATCAACTGTGCTGTCTGGAAGCCTAACAGTAATTGAAAATACTAGGCACAGTATAATGACTTGTAATGTAAATGCTTCATGTAAATGATGTACTTACTCTGTAAATACTTGTGTAGAATAGCAAAGATGACTTCAAAAACTTACTTTTAAGAAATTAAACTTTTAACGTGATTCAAGGAGAATGTCGAGATTCAAAAGTTAACCTTCTACTCTATAGGTAATATATTAATAATTTTTTTGAGTTATTTTCATTGTTCTAAATGTTTTAAATGGATAACAAACAAATTTAAAAGTCCAAACTTAGACTAGCTTTTAAAAAATATTTTAGTGTTGGATGAAAAATATTTTAAGCTGGAGTTCTAAATTAATTACATTGTCAGTCTTAGTTAAATAAATGCATTTTCCCTGGACTATTAACTGCTATGAATGTGTATTGCATGAAAGAGATGTGACTTAAAAGGTAATTTGTGTATGAAGCTTTATTACATATTTGAGCTGATATCTGCTGATACCTTTCGTTTTGTCAATTTTCAGTGRCCTGAGTTTTTAGCATTCTCCTATATTTAGTTTTAAAGGTCTAGTAAACAGATATTGACTAATATATACTGAGTAAACTAAGAATTTTTTCCGTTAAGTCTGTTATGCCCAAGTTTGCTAGGGTAAGGAAAAACAGTAAAAAAAAACTTAAATGGCACAATTTTTTAAAAATACTTTTTGAAGACATGGTGTTTTTGGATTTATCTTCATGTTACTTGTTTTAGAGTTCTCTAGAGTGCTAATAAAACRACATCTAACTTTCTTGCGTATCTATTGCTTTGTGATATTAAAACATATTTGATTCAAGAATCATAGTAACGTTATCTTCTCTCTTCTTTTTACTTAATGTAGGAGAACAGAGAGACGGGAATGGAAAGCGTGATTGAGGAAGTTGCCTGTTTTAAGTATGTTTTACTTTATTCTTGTGTTTCAGCCTTAAAATTTGAATACCTAAATTAGTGTAAATGAGAGAACAGAAGAAGGAGGCTGAGACACTGCCTTCCCCTTTGCTCGTGTACATCTCTCTAAATACTACTATTTATTTGATTTCTAGGCTGTCTTTTAAGCAGCAAAAGCTTTTTAGCTGTTCTAGTTTGACATTTCAGCATAAAAATGATTATAATCATTGAACATTGTTTTTATACATTGTTTTTCTTTGTAGAAAACCTGGATTAACAGGCAGAGGGCTGTATGAACTAAAACCAGAATGTGCCAAGAACTTTAATCTGTATTTCTATCACTTTTCAAGGGCAGAGCAATCAAAGGTAACTAACAATTTATCTTTGTTTTTCATTTTCTTCATGTTTTCTGTTTTTAAAGCTTTATTTTGTGAAGGAATATTATGAGTCAGCATTTAAAAAAATATTAACATATTTGAGAATGACAAAATTTAACTGAGATTTTGCAGTGATTTCTGTACCCTCAAATGCTGCACTCCTATACAGAACTACTCAAATTAGTGAGGCGTCAGGAGTTTGTCTATGTAAAACTTGTTGTTTTATTAGGTCTTACTTTACTGAAAGTATTTTAACAGTCTATATTTCCCCTTACCTTTATGGAAATTACTGTTTTAGCTCAGATTTGGCTCCTGATTTTATACTAAAAAAAAAAAATCTAGACTAGCTTAAGATAAAGATTGCTTCTAAAGATGCAAGATTGTGAGGTACTTACAGATAGGCTGTAAGACAAACTTGAAAGGACTTGGAAACTTGCTTCTGTTATTGAAGGCTAGGGAAAAGAGGGGGGAAAACTGTTGCAATGTAATAAAGTGCTGTTTTATCAGTTTTGCACAGGTTTTGAGTAAAATCGACATAATTCCTCTATTTCAGGCAGAAGAAGCACAAAGAAAGCTGAAAAAACAGAACAGAGAAGATACAGGTACATCATCTTTGAGGGAGGATGGGAGAAGGAAACACCTGTGGAACTGCATATTACCCTGACACTTTTAGGCTAACATCGTGTTCTTGGGTTAGCCAAAAATTGGTGAAAACATAGTCATTTCTCTATCTTTCTGGTCATAGACCGGAATCTAATCTGTCAAGGAACCTGCCTTAAGAGTAGCTTATTCCTTCAACTTTTATGTTAAATGCAAGCAATGCCGAATGTTACTACGTGCTTATCTGTCATACTGTTTATCAAGCAACTGTGTATTGTCTTTGGTTAGACTTAAGCTATCTGAGAGTTGGACACTTCTTATGAGTCTTGAAAATTGTAGAGATGTTCAGATGTGAAAAACACAAATTTGCCTTTCAGCACTTCCACCCCCTGGTCTGCCTCCTTTCTGCCCGCTTTTTGCAAGCCTGGTTAATATTCTGCAGTCTGATGTCATGTTGTGCATTATGGGAACTATACTGCAGTGGGCGGTGGAACACAATGGCTACGCCTGGTCAGAGTCCATGCTGCAAAGGGTATGTTTCTGTATTTAAAATTATGCATATGCTAAAGAAGGGGTGTGTACTTCAGCATTTCAACGTCTGTTTGGTTTTTTTTATTTACTTTTTGCTTACTTGGTATGTTAGCATATACAGAATGCATGTATTTTAGTAGTAAGTGATGTTTTTCTGATAGATATGCAAGGCTGGGGAGACCTCTCTGCCTCCGGTGCAGTTTATTTTTAAAAGTGTATGGAAGACAGGTAAATTTCTAACAGGTGCACACAAGACGGAAGAATTCTGCTTGGATCAGTTGAAATAATTGTGGAATGTTGTGTCAGAGACTCGGTTACGTCTGAGTTGTTGCATGTTGAATTTGTAAAGCGTAGTAACTTTTTTCTGACACTTTACTTATTTTCAAGGTAGGCTAAATCATAAAAAAATAATAAAAAAAAATAACATACAGAGCAGTTATCTAATAGAAAGCATTTTATTATTGGAAAGCTGAACTGAACTGTTTGCTCCTCAGTATTTATAATGATCTTTAGAAACCTGGAGAGCTACTCTAGGTTTTGTTGTCTGTGATGATCATTGTCTGGGATGTGCAAAAGTTGTTAGCTAAAGGCAGGCTGCCATCAAAGGGGCTGTTTGTGTTGGTAAAGATTGTTGTTTGGCCTCCAAAACCAAATTTTTGGAAAATGTTGATAGTTTTTTGAAATAACATTTTGAAGTAAAGCCTCAGCTGTGAAGCTAAGTATTAATTTTTTGACATTTGGTCTCGTTGARTTTATATTACTTTTTATAGCTAAATTTAAATCAACATGAGAGCAATTCCATACAAAATACCTTATTGCAAAAAGAACAGTATATCAGTATTATAAATCATAGTAAAAAGTGGAGAATGCAGTCACATTTCAGTAACATGAGAATGTTAGGCTTTAAAATAAGTACTTGAATAGCTTAAGGTACCTTGYGCCTGAGCTAAAATATGCTCAGCCCTCTGGGTGCCATGCAATTGGAYTTCCCTGGCAAACCAGACAACTTGGGCGCACCATGCACAGGTGTTGACATGAGGCATCTGGGAGAGGTAGCCTACATCTGATGAGGCTTGTTAGCCATGTGATAAGCTGGGAAGAATGGACTGTTACTTCAAACAAAAAACAAAAACCCCTCCAAGAGTAAAATTCAATTTTACCATTTTTTCTAATGGATACTGTAGTTATCTTGGAGTATTTCATTCCAGCTCTGGTGGGGATTTTCTAGTGCATATAATACCATGCTTCTGTTCAGAGAGTTGCAATAATAGCATACAATTGCTAGGGAAAGCTGAGAAATATGAGAAACCAATGAAATTTATTCCAAAGCGCAGAGTTGACAGTGAGTAAGCAGGATAGCAAACAGACATATGAGCAGTGAAATGCTCTTACATTTTATGAGGTTGCAGGAATTTATAAATGCATGTTGTCACTAATGTTTAACCTAGCTATGGAACTACTTTAAATATGTTCTTAYTGTTTAATTTTGCTATAAACCTCTTTGTCTTTTAATGAATTATTCAAACTATATACAGAGATTATGTGTGTGCTTCAAGAGARAGACTAAAACTAATAATTTTTATTTAGGTTTTGCATTTGCTTGGAATGGCACTACAAGAAGAAAAACAACATCTAGAGAATCTCAGTGAGGAGAACGTCGTAACATTTACCTTCACTCAGAAAATATCAAGTATGCCTCTTTTCAAATGTGTAGCAAATTTGAAGCAGCTGAAAATACCAGCATATTATATTTTTCTTCTTTTGAGAAGGGATTTACCAAAAAGTTTGTTTACCCATCAGAAGTTTTTAGTGTTATAGCTTAGTATGCGAAAGACAGAATTCCCAAATGCTACAAAAACATTATGTATATATACTTTACATATACAGTATGCTAATACTACAGAATCTACATATGCTTTTTCAAGGGAGAAAAATTAAAAAAATATATTAAGAATAAAATTTGCTGGAAATTATTCTGTTTTTTTTAAGAAGTGTCTCAACAAAGATTGCTGCTGCATTGAAATACACTATCAAACCTTACAGTTGGAAAAAAACATATCTGTATTCTTAATAAATAGTTGTTTAATCTTGACTCTTCCCTGCATTTTCTGATTAGTTTCTGTAATTTTGTGAAAACATGAGAGTTGGTAAGACTCTTCTGTTGAAAATAGGTGGGCAATACAATATTGTAAATTGTACATGGCAGCTCTCAAAAGGCAAACAGCCAGGGAATGCATGCAGTGTATGTGGTCTTGAAAAACACGATCAACAAGCACTATTCCCTACAACTTTTCAATACTGAGAGAGTATTTATGAAAATACTTTGAGGGGAGTGAAAGATGCGCATTGGGCATATTTGCTGTAGGGATTCTTCAGCTCTTGAGTTTATACAAGAGTTTTTATTACGGTGAGTGATCAGATTACCAGGTATAAATATAATCAATTGTCATGTTTACTTTTTTCTCAGGGCCAGGAGAGGCACCCAATAATTCCCCTAGTATACTAGCTATGCTAGAAACACTGCAAAATGCACCTCATCTGGAAGTGCACAAGGACATGATCAGATGGATATTGAAGGTAAATCTGTTTTATATAATTCGTGAAAATCTTGCAGATTTTTGAAACTTTGCTAACTCTGATTTTTCTTGTACTTCCCATGTTGATTTGTTATGCCTATTTGTTTGTTCTTCTGGAATCCAACACTCTGCATTATCTGACCAGCATTATAGTAAGCACAGTTTTTATATATTCATATGTCAAACTAATTAAGACTTTTTTTTTTGTTTTTTGTTTATTTTTACAGACTTTCAATGCTATTAAAAAGCTAAGAGAAAGCTCCTCTACAAGTCCTGTGGCAGAGACAGAAGGAAATATTATGGAGGAGGTAAAAAGTTGTAGCAGTTAACTCATCTTAAACTGGTGTGGATTGTGAGCAGCAATGAATTATGTTTCTAATTGCTGCTCTAAATCAAAGATGAGAAAACCCAGTGATTTCAGAAATCTTAGTTCTGTCTCACAGCTTTTAGATTAGGCCAACACACTTTTTGAAAGATCTAGTGGCAGAGTCCCTGATAATTTCCACCCCCCTCTTTTTTTTTTCTCTCCCTTTGCTTTACCTGTGGTCTTCAAAACTCTGGCAAGTTTACTGCTTGTACTGTTCATAGCACTGATAATAGCACTTAGTCTGCTCATCTCATCAGTTCAGACTGCATGGGAAAGTGTTAATGTACACTTCYCCCCTCCCCCTCCCCTTCCCTCCGCTTCTTTGCAGATCATTCCAGGTAAACTCTTGTCAGTTTATTTGCTTGACATGACATTCTAGGTGTTACCCCAAAACCTTGGAGTGTTATAATGCATTAAGAATACAACCAGTGTGGCTGGAGAGAGAGCAGCCCTAGGGACCTGTTACTTTCCTTTTTATTTCATATTATGCATGCTCAAAGAAAATAAAAATAAAAAATAGAATTCAAGGGTGGGGGGGGAGTACACTTCTGGATCTGCGTTTCTAC
>NW_028186579.1:924252-970208 GCF_003343005.1 Rhea americana
TTTTTGTCTTTTTATGAGATTTCAATTGCTAAGTGGTTAGTATAAGTTATGCATAGCAGTAGGTAACATCAGTTGTTTGCTATAACAAGATTTTAAATGAACAATGAAATTCCAGAGTTCACGCGATAAAGACAAAGCTGAAAGAAAGCGGAAAGCTGAGATTGCCCGGCTGCGCAGAGAGAAGATCATGGCCCAGATGTCTGAGATGCAACGGCACTTCATTAATGAAAATAAAGAACTCTTTCAACAGACTTTGGAGGAACTAGATACTTCAGCCTCCGGTGTACATGATAACAGGTAAAGCAAAAAAGAAATTAAAATGAGATTTCATTAACTTTTACATCACTACATTGCTACTGTTTAAAGCAAACAACAGGTTTTTCGTGGTCTTCATGGAGAGCTATTCAAAAATTTGAGGTTTTTAAAAAAAGCAATAAAGGGAACTTACTTTCACTTACTGTCAAGATTGTAGGATAAATATTTATTTCTCCCTCTTCCCACGTTCGTAGTGCTCAGTGTAAGCAGATAAATAACTTTTTTTTTTTCCTGTAAGACCATCCAACAGAGTTGTTAATTTCTCAAGAAGAGAAAACAAAGAGAAGGAATTTTTTTTTGAAGAGATAATGTTATCAAACATACTAAATTGGACATAGCTGATGCATGTTTGTCACTTGTGGATGATGAATACAACTGTTAGAATAAATACAATTGTTAAATATAATTTGAAAGAAATAAGGATAGCAAACATGGCCACTATTGTACGGATATAACCTTTTTTTCTACAAAGTATTTTTTCATAATTATTTTTGGGGACATAGGTATTGATATATACTTGCCAAAATTATTTTTCGTCAGAGTATTTAACATAGACAGAGATGTTTATTAATCGCATTTAAAGCATGATCTGTTTTTGAGGTGGTGTTTTGTTGTTGTTGGTGTTTTTTGTTGTTTTGTTTTTTTTCCAAATACTGTGCTCACTAGTATCTTTTGAATATTTTAGCCCTGTAATTTCAGATGCAAAACTCACAGCTTTGGGACCAGAGCAAACCAGAGTGGCTGAACACAGGCAGGTGGTTATGTGTATATTGTGTCAAGAAGAACAAGAAGTTAAAGTGGACAGCAGGGCTATGGTCTTGGCAGCATTTATTCAAAGATCAACTGTGTTATCTAAAAACAGAAACAAAATTATCCCAGACCCTGGTAAGTGATATTCATAGTTGTCTTCAATGTTACGAATTTCAGAGTTGCCTGTAATGACCACATGCTTTTTATAAAGCAGTATAGCTTCACTTTCTCATGTTAGCTGTATAATTGTGAATGACTTCATTGTGATCAGTWGCAGAATTCCTGTGTTTTTTGTGTGCGGTAGAGTGCATTCTAAATAACAAAAAGTAACTGCAAAGCATTATCAAAAAACCTTTCAACAGCCATTTATGGGGAATTATTTATAACTATAAAAATATATTTTTATATAACTATATAAATAGTTATATAACTATTTATAACATAACTATATATGTATATAAATAAAAATATAACTATTAAACCCCTTCCTCAAGTTTTGGGGCTAGTATACTTAAACTACTCACATAAATGCTTCCACTTTGTATAATGTTGTGTACTGCTGTGAAAGCACAAGATGTATCTTTGCTTCTTCTTAGTTTTATTATCTGAAATGGCTCTTAGCCATAATAAACAAACAGAACAAAATGACCTTCCTCCTCCCCCCCCCCCCAAAAAAAAAAAACAAACTTGGATTTAAGATAACTGTTTCTGAAACAGCTCACATCTTGATTAACAGCATTATTAATGGCATAGTATATGTAAATACGTAGGAAATACTGCACCAAATCTTTATGCACTCTGATATTGAAAATTAATGTTTTTAGTCTATTTTTTAATGGTGCTGAACAATGAAAACTGCAGGTAAATCTTGGTGATGAGTGCCATGGCTCAGCACCTTCAAGTACTTAATTTGAAGTGTAAATATAGTATACATGCTCAATACAGAATGACATGGTATTTTTCACACGACAGAAAAAGTTGTTATGCATTAGCAATATGATTTGTTTCATCAAATGAATAATACTTCTGTGGTACATTAGAGTTCTTAACAATGTATGTAAATGCAGTAGCCTTTATCTAGCCTTTAGCAGCTAAGTTATTTTGGTAGATAAATGCTTATTCTAAAGCGATATTTTTTCTTAATGTAGATAAATATGACCCATTATTCATGCACCCAGATCTGTCATGTGGAACACACACGGGTAGCTGTGGACATATTATGCATGCTCATTGTTGGCAAAGGTAAAAGCTGTGCTTACATTTTTCAGTCCAAATAGCATGTCAGCTGTCACTGTGCCTAGTGATGCTAATTTTAATTAATACTACTTAATAAATTTAAAAATGAATGTTATGAAGCAATGAAAGTTTTCTGAATTAAAAGGAAACCAGAAGTCAGTTATAATAAAGAATATTATAAACACTTAAAGTAATTTTGATTTACTATCTCTCATCAAGATGAGAAGAATGTGAGGCCACTCATGGCAGTTCTCATTCTCTTTGGATATTTATCCATGCGCATAGTCTGTGGYGCACGTATATCTGAGCCCTGTAGCTCACACTTTCTTTGTTTTTAGCAGTTCAGTAATAGACATGTTCCTGCTCCTTCTTGACCTCTCTGCTGAATTACACTCTTCAATTCTTCCATCCAGTTAACATTGATACCCTTCCTAGGGGCATGTTGACAAACTCTTCATTTCCTAGGCTGGGAAGGAGTACGAAATCAGGCTTTAGGTTTTGCCTTCTGGGTACATTGTTGGTGATGTCCAGCGGTGTAAGAACACAAGCCTCTTAAGAGCACCCAGAGCAGCCTAGGCAGAAGCCCAGAAGTTCTGTGGCTGTAAGTGCTCAGTGATCCTGAGCAGGTCTCAGCTGCAGTCTCTGATACCATTGCTCACTGAAGTTGTGGTGTTCCTGGTCTTGTTACATAGCAGATATACTGCCCTGTGTGGTTACCATTGACTCCTGGAAGTATCCTTAGATGCCTGTATTCAGAGACCACTTTTGGGTAGTAGTCATCAAGCATGYTCTAAACCATCCCAAAGGTTTCTGAAACAGTAGTTACATTTAGCAAAGCAGTGAATTTAGTTCCTTTTCATGCAAGATTCAGAGATCAACCAGCAGTTGTTCTGGTTCTGGCTCAATTATGATCTGTAAAGGAATATACACAGGAATAAAAAAATAAAGTGTTCAAGGCATCTCCCTTAAAATTTCATGTAAAACTGAAATTTAAGTGTTTTTTAAATCCCTCAACATTCTCTACTTTTCCCAATTTGTGATCCCAAAATGTGATTTTGACACATTTTGCATGTCAATGAATTTTTATCACTGATGGATTTTGGCTGACAATTAGGTGTAACCAGCAATTAGTAATACTTGGTCAGTCAGAAGGTAGGTGTTTTCATATAGACAATTTTCTTATGTAGATAGARTGCTTTCAGGAGTATTCATGAATTTGTTTTAAAATGATATTTGAATAACATGTCATTAATATCTTGCTTTTTTCTTAAAGGTATTTTGACGCTGTCCAAGCAAAAGAGCAACGAAGACAGCAAAGATTACGGGTACACACAAGTTATGATGTAGAAAACGGTGAATTCCTTTGCCCACTTTGTGAATGTTTAAGCAACACTGTTATCCCTCTGCTTCCTCCACCAAGAGCTTTATTCAACAGGTCTGTTTGCTTTATAAACACTCTCAATAATTTTTTTTTTTAAAACTAGGCTGTCCTTCTGTACACTTGTTGTTTTGATTATAAAAATAATCCTCAAAATTAGGCTTCCCATCGGAGCTATTCTTAAAGAGAGATACATCTATGTATTACTTTGTCATATCAGCTTGGGGAATGGATTTTAATTTGAAGAACTTTATTGCAAGTGAAACTGCATAAACTGTTAAAGGAATCAAACACCATAAATTGCAGATTTACGATCTTCCATTGTTAGAGCAATTCCTAGGATGTTGGACTATGCRTAAACCAAACCAAAACGAAAAAACTCAAAACAGTCCCAAAAGATAAAACAAAAGGCTATTCATGATCTCTGGAACAAACAACTTTTATTTATTTTTTTTGCTTTTTCAAAATGTTTACTCTTTCCAGTTTTAATAATCAAATGGATTGCCTCCTTGCTGCTTTTAATTTATGTCACTTCCTCACATAAATTCTGTGTGGTTCTATGCTGTTCTGTGGTTTCAAATATAGCATGCGAACAGTAAAAGGATAGTAAAATGTAGGACCTGCAGGGAAAAGACTTAAAATATGGAAATGAGCAAACAGCCGAGAAAAGAGCCTGTTGAGAAGAAGAACATGAAATGCCTATGAAATGACTCATAGGGAGAAAGAAGAAAAAAGAAAAGTAAAAAATGAAAAGTTATAAGCCAAAGGTTCTTGCAACAAATTAGTAGCCACTTCACTTTCTTTATGATATGTGAGTTATAACTACATTTTTACCTTTAGGAGCACAAAACTAGGCGTAGTGTCTCTGAAGAAGTATGAGAGAAGGAATCTAAAGCATCTATAACCTTTCTGTACCTACACACTGTCATTTGCCTATAGTTAGGCAAGAGATGTTACTAACTTATACAGACGTTAATTTTTATAATATCTGTATCATAGTTGGTCTTTAAATAATGGATATATTCTGTTTATGTTTTTGGACAGGTTAGATTTTTCAGGTCAACCAAACCTAGCTCACTGGATCAAAACAGTATGCCAGCAAATAAAAGCACTATATTTACTTAGAGATGAAGGCTGCGCAAGTAAGTCGAAAGAACTGTGTGTATCTGTCTGTGAAAATGTTAAAACGTTCCTGAAACAGGCCCAGTATTATGTTTCTACCACAGTGGAGTTCAGAGGTGGTGGCAGAAGTGGTGAGAATAACTTGGAATTTCAGTTTCTAGTGCTCTGAGCCTGTGATTTTTTTTTTATAATGTAAAAATTACATATAGGTGAATAATCAGTGTGCATTTTTCTTGTTCATATAGGTAACTCTGGTAGTTCAGAAAAAATGGATGAGCTGCAATTACCTGAAGGATTTAGACCTGATTTCCAACCGAAGTATGTTTTTGTATCTTAAAAAATCATGAAAATTTATCATCAAACTGTAACATTCAAATGTCAAATTCATGCTGTAATATCTGAGTAATGAAGGCAAAAATACGAATTTTCATTTAATTAGAAAAACTGGTTCTATTATTGTGATAATATTGAAGACTAACCCATAAACAGTAAATAATGTGATAGAATTTCAGGGGAGATGTGATTCATAGGTGTGCCAAGAAGATCCTTTTGTTTTTTAAATAAACTTCAATGTCACAGTTAAACTTTATTCCCCCTTCTTATTTATAACTGATTTAAGGATTCACAGTTATAGCTTAGCACTCTAAATACGWTAAAGACTGAAATTGAGAGTATATTGATATGTAATTTCAGTTGTTATGCTATGTTTCTGTTATCTTTGTGGGTTGGATGTTCTTAATACTAACAAATGGGAACATTTCCAGTCCAATAATAAAAATAATTGTGAGAGTATCTGGCACAGAAAAGAGGTTATTGAGTAGTTTGAATCAAAGTAAGATACTGAAGTTCTCACTTAAAATTTACAAATCAGAGCATTCAGGTGTGGGGTGTATGCTCCTCTCTGAAAGAATTAGTCTGACAGTGAGAGAAATAATAAATTAGTAATATTGTTTTCCTTGCTTCAGGAATCCTTATTCTGAGAGCATTAAAGAAATGTTGACAACTTTTGGTACAGCCACATATAAAGTGGGTTTGAAGGTTCATCCAAACGAAGAAGATCCACGTGTACCTATAATGTGCTGGGGAAGCTGTGCTTATACAATACAGACAATAGGTAAAAAAGTACTCATTTTGTTCCTTTGTTTGTTTTCAGGCTTTAGTTAAATTCACAGCACTGAAATGTCTTCATTTTTTATTTTTCCCAGAACGAATTTTAGCTGATGAAGATAAACCATTATTTGGCCATTTACCTTGCCGACAGGTGAGGATCTACTAGCAATTCTTCCCTGAGTTGATGGAACAAGAAGGACTTGTGCTTCTTCAATGCAGAATGTCTGAAGTTTTAAACTGTGTTCATTTAGCAGTTTTCTCTGTATTTAGCTAACTGATATCTGATTTTAATCAATCTATTTAAAAATCACGTACATGTGTAGCTTTGTAAGGCCAGGGTTCTCATGGTAACGATCAAAATAAGACTAAAAAGAACTTATACGTTTGCACAAACATAAGTATCTTTGTCACATATTACACTCTGCTCCCATTAAATGTGCAACAAAGGGGCGTGAATAGAGTGATATGAGGGAAAAAGTCCTTTCATTTTAAAGGACACATTTAACTGTGGCAGTGTGTTTTTCTTTGTTTTTAAAGGATGACTGCCTTACATCCTTGACAAGATTTGCAGCAGCTCATTGGACAGTTTCATCTCTTTCAGCAGTACAAGGTCACTTTTGTACTCTCTTAGCATGTAAGTTCACTACTTTATTCTATTTTTTTCTGAAGAAATGACATAGAAATGTAATTATGGAAAAATTGTTACAGTTCTTATAACACAAAGATCATATAGAGGATATAGAGATTTTAACTAAGAGACTGAGAGCTGGTACTTTTACCTGTGTAGCTATACATATTTCATTGCAATGTGGAAAACCAGCATTTCTTTTAGTCTGCAGTTCCAACATAAATTTCAAGAGAAGCACAGATATTTTGCAGTGAAGGGTAGCTATAGATTCTTCCCAGTATTYCTGCTTTTAGACAAACACGTAGGGCAGAGGAGAAGGGAACATGGTCTTTTACAGAAGAGAAGTAATACCTTGAATATTACTTAGTCTTTGTCTTTATTCTGCTGCACGCATAAGCAATACAAGACATACGCTATCGGAGTAGTGTGAAGTGGTACTCACTTTGCTGTAAATTATTTTGGTTTTGCTTCATTTCAGTACAGTATACTCAAATAGGGAAAGAGTTTTTCTCTAGTGATATTGAACAACTCTAGAATTCATGCATTTCTGGCCAAAAATTTCACATTTGTTTATTAAGTATGATAAGCACATTAGCCAATGAGATGGCTCTCATTTTGTAACCGAAATACATTAAAATCTTTTCATGTACAAATATTTAATTGTTTTTTCTCTTTAAAATATTCAGCACTGGTGCCTAATGAAAAAAATGGAAATCTTCCATGTATACTTGATATCGATATGTTTCACTTGTTGGTAAGTTTTCCATAATGTATTATTAATAATGTTGTGATCTCATATGCACTTTTCTATGTCAAACAATAGCAAACTTTCTGCCTAACTCTGGGTTAGGAGCAGCTGTCATTCTGTTATGTCATAGCTGACTAGCTACTTCCAGAATTAGCCCTACCAAATATCCTGCTTAAAAGGGCATAATTGCAGCATTAACATAGGAAAATGGGGAGATTCAAAAGGAAAAGGAATACTATTGCTTCCTTGTTTTCTTTTACAGGTAAGCTTGGTGCTCTCTTTCCCTGCCATACATTGTCAGGATTTTTCAGGGGTTAGTCTTGGCACTGGAGATCTTCACTTGTTTCATCTTGTCACTATGGCACACATAATACAAATTTTACTTACCTCATCAACAGGTAACTTTTTAACACTTCCTTTCAGGTTTTTATTGAAATGGTTACTCAAACCTGTGCTTGGAAAACAATACAGTGCTATTGGTAAATATATGCAGGTTACACTGGTAAAATAAAATTGTTGATATTCTTTTTTTTTTTTCCACTTTCCAGTAACTATTGATAAATTATATTCATGAAAGTTCACTCTGTCATTTTTTGCACTGAAAGTTTTGGTGGCRTAGCTAGTCACAAACCCTAGCTTTCTAGCTAGTTACTGTGCCTGTAAGTATTTACCGCAAAAACTTGGCACGTATGCTTTGCATGATGAACAAGTTGTAGTTAATGAAGAGAATCAAGGCTTCTTCAGGCAAGAGGAACTGGATAAGCTGTAGCATGCCAAAAGCAGGAAGACATCAAGCAAGCAAACCAGTGCCTTACTGAAGCTGACAGTAGCATATATGTGCCACAAGATGTGCGGCAGARTAACTTTTTCCAGAATGCCATACAATAGCTTGAGTTTTCCAGTGGAATATGTCACTTAGTTTTGGCCTTTTTCTCAAAAACGGAAAAATTACATTCTTGCTCTATAAACTGTGGAAGAAATTTATTGTTCCTTTACTTTTCAGAGGAGAATGGCATGGATCAAGAAAATGCTAGCAGTGAAGAAGAAGTAGCTGTGCTTACGCTACATAAATTTCTTTGCCAGTGTACAGGAAGGTAAAATGACAATGTTCAGATATTTTATAATTTTCACTCCTGGACTTGACACTAACTACAAACAGAATTCTATGTACTAATGCTGTTAAAGCTTGTATTTTTAACTCTAACTCCTGCATCTTGTTCCTTATCCACTGCTTCTAGGTAGCCTTTCCACTGACTAGTCCTATAACTTCTTCTGAGCCCAGCATTATACTCTGGAACAGTGTTTTTCAGTCAGTTTGCAGATACACATGAATCTGGAATTGGTGGTATCTGAGTCCAGAGCACTTTCTAGGATGTAAAATGTCTGTGCAAATTTTTCCTTATTTTATTGTCAAAGTTTGATACATTTTTAGAAATCTATAATTCAGTGTTTTTCTTAGCGTTAGTTTTGATGTAAACACTTACTACATAACACTTGTTTCAGCTAARTTGCTTAAATGAAATATGATTGAAGATTTATTACAAAGCTTTTCATTATTGCTTTTTAAGTGCCTTGAAAGAAATTTCCTCGGGCTGGCACCTGTGGAAGAACCTAAAAGCTGGTATCATGCCTTTCCTGAGATGTTCTGCTTTGTTTTTTCATTACTTAAATGGAGTCCCAGCACCCTCGGAAACAGAAGGTACTGCCTGCTTACCAGTATTTGTAGTAACTCAGCTTTTCAAAAGACGCAAAGATTGACTGACAAAATAAACTATGTTTAAACTCATTTTAGGAGGAAGCTAAATGGAATGAATGTTGAATTGTTATCACTACAGAATTGCGCTGTGTAACAAAAGCAAAAAAAAATTGTTTAAAAATTTTTTTTTCGTGTAAGGAACTAATGCAGATTTTCGTTGTCCTAGATTATTTAAATTGTTGTTTTTCTGTTAAGAAGTGACATTTTGACTATATCAAATCTCTTGTTGATTACTGTTTTGAAATGAGCCCTACTTTTGTTTGCACAGATTTCTTTGAAATCAGCATTGAGCTAATGTTTAAAATCTCCAAATACACAGATGCTATATTATAGTATAAATAGCCAGTTTTGGTAACTTCTTTTACTGTGCACCACGTAGGGTTTGTGCAGGGCCTGAATGTAAATCTAGAGATTTTAATTATGATTAAAACATCCCATAAGTAGATTTACAGTACTTCAGGCTTCCCGTTTTATAACTGAAGTTTGATGCTTTGCTGAGCTGACATTAAAATAGTCCTTTTTTCCTTGTCACATGGTATCTTTATGAATAGTGGTCAGTGGGGCATTAGAGTTGGTTGTAGGAGAGCATAAGGGGAAGACTTTGCTTCGCTGTTGCGATGCCTGAATCCCAGGGGGTTGGATTGCCCTGCAGGTCCCCTCCCTGAGGGGTGTCCTCATCGTGGCTGTAAGGCCAAGGTGGGATGAGGGGGTCTTGCTTTCCCTTTACACTCCTGCTGCCCAGGACCCACTGACCCCACGGTTGCCCTCTGTTGCCCGTCTGTAGGGTTTTGGGGAGAGGGTGGCAAGAAGGGATCGCTGTTGATCATGGGAGGGAAGGGCACAGCTTTCTTCATAGTTTTCTCCACTCAATTATTCTGGAGCAAAAGAGTCTGTGCCGCAGAATAAACACTCGGGCTCCCTTTCCGGAAAGGTGGGAGCAGAGGCCAGGGGGTCAGACCAGTACACAAGCATCATGGATAAGGCCATAGAGCAGTTGACTGATTGTGTCCCTGAGCTTGTGCCAGGGGCTACAAAGGRCATGAAATAGCTTTTTGACTGACAATGTTAAAGCAAGATATACTGAGTTGTAGAGGCCATAGAACTCTCTGTGCTTCTTCTATGACTAGGCTTGAAGAATGCTTCAAGGGGATGGTTGAAGTAACTTGTTCGCCATTGCATGCGGTTCTCCAGCACGTGCAGTCTGGAGCCTTTACCGGCATTCTTTCATAATACATTTTGGGGGTGTGGGAATACAGTTAAGAGAAATAAAAAAGAAAAAGTGGAATTAAAAGGATGGTTGTCCTGTTTAAGGTTGCATTTCATTTACTGTAGAGAGTGTTTAATGTGTGAAAGAATACTATACTTGTAAAATAAAGTATAATAGTATAAATAAGAGCTATACATTTTTTTTTCGCTTTATTCACAGTAAGTGGAACAAACCAGTTTGAACATTTATGTAGCTATCTTTCCTTGCCAAACAACCTCATTTGCCTTTTTCAAGAAAATAGTGAAATTATGAACACAGTAATAGAAAGGTAAGGAGAGYTTTTATATTTAGTTTAAATATAGTAACTAATTTTGCACTAGATAGTATTACTAGTCTTTTCCCATGAGTGCATATACGAAGTGAATGATAAATTTTGAAAAGTGTTTGAGAGACATTTTGAAATAAATTGAGTACATCTATTCGAGATTTAAACAAAGTTTTACATATTTGCTTTGGGAAAGTATTATCTGTTGAAGCTAAAATTCCATTTCTTTCTTGCAGTTGGTGTAGTAACAATGAAGTAAAAAGATATTTGGAAGGCAAGAGACATGCTATCAGGTAAACATGGAGAAATTCTAAGAGGGGAAAAATTGTAATGTTGCAGTTTTCGCTGAATACCTTTTTCTGAAAAGTGTTTRCAGTAACCTAGTATCAGTTATGTTTTACTGATTGGCAAAGACACTGTAGGGAGATAAGTGAAGAGCTTTTGTAATTCTGTAAGGAAAGTGAAACATTACTTAGATTTTAAAGTCAAAGTGRACGATTACAGTTTTATTTAG
This sequence comes from Rhea americana, assembly GCF_003343005.1. Taxonomy (NCBI): domain Eukaryota; kingdom Metazoa; phylum Chordata; class Aves; order Rheiformes; family Rheidae; genus Rhea; species Rhea americana. The sequence goes on from NW_028186579.1 coordinate 935,342, forward strand.
GGTGATCTGCAGTAATCAAAGGCTGTAATATTTCTTCTAATAATTCCTGTTGCAGGTTTGTACCTTCTGATTSAAGAAGGTATGTCCTTGCTGAAAGAGCTATATAATCTTTGTTTAAAAATATCAGGCACTGAAGGACTTCTTTAATTAGATTTTTAAAGAATCCACATTCTTCAGAGAAATCAACTTTGTATCAATTACTGGGAGAATAAAATGTGCTTTTCAAACGTGTTTCTGCTAAGTAATTAGTTTGAATTCAGAATACAATTAAGTAGTATTAAGTAGTATTGTGTAGTGGGCTTAGAGAAGAGTTTGAAGTGTTTCTTTTTTTTAGGGGCTGAGTGAAAGTGGTTGTAATCTGTTATCTAAACCTTAAACAAAAATAAGGTTCACGTTGTCATTAAAAAATTACTGACGCGTTTTAATCTTGTTAAATACATAAAGTCAGTCTTTCAACATTGTACATACTGAGTAACAAAAATAATAATGAATCACTTCATCTGTTAAATGCTAAGACTATTACAGAATATCCTGTACACTTAGAATAATCTGATTCTATAATTGATTTCCTGTTGTGCGTGTTAGGATTTTTGTACATGTGTTCCTTTTGCTGATTCTTAACTATCTTTCAGAGATTAACCTTTTCTAACTGGCTATTTTATTTTATTTTCTCCTCCTCCCAGCATGTTCTAGTATATTGCTTCTGTTCCAGACCTCTATATTTCAGTCTAATTCATGTTGTTCCTATAGGTAAAGATTATTAAAATTTATAGTGTATAGCATCTGCAAAAGAATTAACTTGAAATCAGAATTATTATTTCTAAGTAATACAAATATTTGATATTAAATACATACTTTTAATGACTTTTACTCTGTTTAGTATAAAAGTTGTATGAACTAGAATTGTACTGTTTTCCATTCAGCATTAGGGTTATAGTGTTTGTTTTGATCCCTTAGCTGGAAATAGCGAAGCAAAACAAACGTGTAGTGATTTCGTCATGAGGTGTCACTAAAAGCATATATATGTACATGTTGTTCTGACTTTCTGCCTGTGTTTATTCTCCAAAATTTGTTACAAATGCAACATATAATGTAAGGCAAATTTGGAGTACCCTAGTTGAGAGATGTTGTGGATTCCTTTTGTAATTTTTATCAAAYGTATTTGCCAGGATAGCTCAGGAAAGCTTCCTCTACCCCTGCCTGCCCTACCAGGTGAATAATACTTGAAGATGTCAACTGTGCCCATCACCAACAATTCTCTACATTTTAAAGGGTCTGCCTCTTGGCTTGTATGATTTGGAGAACTGCTATGTGTAGGCTAGAACTTCTTCAYAGTTTTAACTTTGAAATTTCACTGGTCAAAATATTTCCAGTATGCTCACTAAAAAAAATACTAGAAAATAACAAATATTAGCAAATAATCAATACAAAAGTGTTTTAATTCCTAGTTAATGCATGGTTGTTTAGGGCCCAGTGTATCACAGTAATTTTAGATCTAGCTTATTACAGCTGTGGAGTTATGTGTTGACAATGGATGAAAATGATGAAAGATATCAAAGCTTAAATTTAAAGAGTTAATTATTCACAGATGCTGTTTGGATGGCACTTAGGAAAACATGAATGAATTTGAAATGAGTGTGTGTTATTTATTGAACTTTGAGTAGTTAATTTGATTGTTTCATTCTAGCTATGCAAGAGAATCCAACAAATTAATAGACCTTCCGGATGACTACAGCTGTCTCATTAATCAAGCATCTAATTTCTCGTAAGTTGTATGCAATTATAATGAAGACTCTTAAAGCCTTTTGTTGTTTCTGATGAACTGGAAAATCCCCTAGCTTAAAACCCTTGCAAAGACGGTTTATGGATGTGTATAGCTCTGTTAATGGCCCATATTGATTGTCATCTCTTCTAGCAAAAATTCTGTGCATTTCAATGAAACAGAAATTGTGGAGATCTGACTATAAATTTTCAAAAATGCTTTTGAATCTGCTTGTGCTGTTTGGAGAGTATACATACCATGGAATTTCTTTTTCCTTAACAAAAGGTGTCCGAAATCAGGTGGTGATAAAAGCAGAGCCCCAACATTGTGCCTTGTGTGTGGGACCATGCTATGTTCTCAAAGTTACTGTTGTCAGACTGAATTAGAAGGAGAAGATGTTGGAGCCTGTACTGCACATACATACACTTGTGGCTCTGGAGTGGGCATATTCCTTAGGTAAGGAACTCAGTATCTCTAATTATAGAAGGGAGACAGTGTGTGTGGACATGAAATAGTTCATTCTGTAAATGTGATTGTAGGGGTCTTTTTATGAAGAAAGCTATACTTGCAAATTATTTATTAATAGCATTTATTAAAAACTAAATGCATTTATGTTCCTTATACTTCAGTCTATTCTGACCTTGTTTCTCTGAATAGAAGATATCACAGAAAATTCAAATCTCATTTTAAAGAGGATGTGTTTTCTATGTATGTTTTTGTTTCCACTGAAGTATTACAAAACAATGAAGGTAAATTCCTTGATGATCTTTTTCTTTGGAAACATGAGAATTTTAGTTGTCTTCCTGCAAACTTAATCCACAACTATCTCAGAACTGTTGTATCATGATGTTGCAGTAAATCTGTCATAGGTCTTATTATACATATACAAGGAGAGGTTAGATGATATATACTTTTGCCTTGGCAAAGATTAGTGAAAAATGAAATTGTATTTTCTTGTGGTGGTTGTGGGGTAATTTATACAGATTGCAAATAATATAGGATTTGTGAAACTGCATTGTTTTTAATTGGTAATAATTAGTAAGGTCTTTAATTCAAAAGAGTACTCTTAATCTGTACGTGCATATTATACAAAACAAAGCTAGTTGAGAAATGGAACAGCAGTATCCATGACAGCAGGAGAAACTATTCACTTATAGCTAAAACGTTCTCTGTGTGTCTATCCAGAGTGCGAGAATGTCAGGTGCTATTTTTAGCTGGAAAAACAAAGGGCTGCTTCTATCCTCCTCCTTACCTTGATGACTATGGAGAGACAGACCAGGGACTCAGGTAAATATTTAAGTTTTAAATATATACTAAATACAGTCTTAAAAGCTTGTAAAATAATGGTGTTYGTTACTTTAAGTGATGTAGGCAGTATTTTGACATTGCTGTTGTCTAATATCTTCAAACGTTTTAATGCTAATATGTATTTTTGTTTAAAACGTGTAATGGAAGATCTCTTTCTGGTTATAAAGAGTTGTCCTGAAGTGTGAAACCTTAAATATTTTTGTCTATGATGTTTTCTAGAAGATACTGCAAAAAATCATGTTTGTATAGTGTATTTATTTGTATCATTGTCTGTATTAATTTAGTATTAAGGGAAGATGCTGTAAGATGATTTTATTTAATGTGGTTGTTCTGTGTCTAAATTTCTGTCTTTGCTTCCAAAAATATATTTTGTGGACTTGGTATTGCAAATACTTACTAGTTTAAAATTTGTCAAGAGCATACAATATAAGTTGGTTTGATGTGGAAAGATTGCTGAGGACCTGTATTCAGACTTTGGTGAACTGCACATTAGATTCCCAAAGGCTGAAGGGGACCTCTGAGTAGTAAGGGATGGGAAGCACCAGGCTGCACCCTCAAAACATGCTAATTAAAACGTTTGTTGATTTGGCATGACAGGAGAGATGTTAAAGGGTTTTAAAAGTATTCTGTGTAGCGTCTGACTGTGTGTACTGGTTGCCATGTTTTATCATTCCTAATAAGTGTTATTTCCTTTTCAGACGTGGGAATCCCTTACATCTGTGTAAAGAGCGATTTAAAAAGATTCAAAAACTCTGGCAGCAGCACAGTATCACAGAGGAGATTGGACATGCACAAGAAGCAAATCAAACACTAGTTGGCATTGATTGGCAGCATTTATAATAGCTATCTGCTGAAGACTGGAACTTTATTACGATTTTTTGTAACTCAGTAAGATTTCCAAAGGAGGGATTAGAAAAAAAAAGGTCTGAGAAAATAAAATGAACCCGGTCCTTTTATTTAATCTTTGTTTTACAATGTATTTCATAAAAATACCAATTAACAATAACCAAGTAAACTACTTTCTATGTAAGCAAGTTTTATTAGTCATATAATTTGCACTGTGCTTCCTTCACAGAAACCTCTTGGGTTATAAACCTGGGCAAATGAACTTGAGTTTCTGATACAAAAGAATGACTCTTTTTGGAAGTCTATGATTTTTTTTTCTTAGAAACTACAAGAGGATAAAGACTGCTGGAACAGAAACTAGATAGAGCACAATTATGGATTGTGTTTTGCCCTTTGCTAGTAATCTGAGCCGTTTTATTTATTATTCTGCATTTTAATACTTAAGCTGTGTGTACATGCAATGGAATGAAGTAAGGAAGCAAATAATGTAGCAAATGGATGTATCTGTCTGCATCAGTGGGTAATTCACTCTTACACTCGGTGTATCTAAAATGATTTTGTCATTTGTACTCTTGCAGCTTTCTTGCTTCCAGATATTTTTTTCTTACTAAAAGCCTAACACTAGCTTTATGAGTAAATGAATTTAATTTAAAACTTTCTCCAGAGCATTGCACTCCTTAGAATTATGTAGTTTACAATTTGAATATAGCCGGGAAACCCTTTTAATTATGTGATTGGTTGTTGATATTAAGGGGTTGACATTGTGCTTTAGAAGTTATTTTAAGGTAATAACAATGCATAAAATGTCAGGTGAAGGCTAATTTCCTGTTAATTTGTAGAAGCACAGAGGATATTTTCTTCATTTTTGCTAACAGTCAACTTTTAAGGTGCGAATCCCATCTCCTTCTTGTTGCAGACAAACTGGTTTCCTCTGACTTTAAAGGGCCATGATCACACTACCCAAATCTTGAATCTCTTCATTTTTTTTCTGTTGTACCGTCAAGTATATTTACTTTTTGGCTTGATTTAAAGCTCTGTAAAGATGTTTGCATATAGTATATTTTATAAATATATTCTATAACTGCGCAGATTTGCACTTGATATGAGGGTGCCTGAAGGCAGTGAGTTTTCTAGTTGTATGTAATTAGACCGCCGAGGTGTCTCTAAAAAGTGACATTGTTTATTGAGTTAAAAAATAAAATAAAATCCATTATCTTTATCTCTCCTATCTTCTGACAAAGTAGTAATATCTTAATTTACATAGTTCTGTTTCTTTAATAATCTGTAGTTGTTCTAGTTGTCTTACTTTCTGATTTCATCTTCAGCCCAAATAAGCAATCCCTTTAATTGTCTGCTGTGTCTTCAGTTACACTTGGTCTGACAGGATTGTTTGTATTTTTACAGATTTAATGCTTCAGGTAAATTTTGTATATTCATGGTGTACAGGACAATTTTGCAAACATTCAGTAACAGTATTGAGTGAAGATGTGAAATATGAAATAAAGAAATTTGGCCAATTTTGATTCCCCTTTCTTAAARACAGTATTATACAGACTACTTTTTGTCTCTATAAGTGTTGTAGATCTGATCATTTATATAGTGCTGTCACTTTTTATGAAGAGACCTGCAGATGTTGCAGGATAAAAACCAGGCACTAAATGCTTCATCTCTGCCTTCTATTTCAGTTAGATTGCTATATCAACAATTTACTGTGCATTTGAAAATCCTCTCTTTCGTGATATTACTGCTCCTTTAAACAGAGACTTAAGTTGTATGCCACAGTTTCAGATAATATATAATTGCCTTGAAATTTTTCGTTTTCCTGTAAGCATATTAAAAACRTAATTGATTAATGATATTGACAGATTTTTTTGTGCAAAGCAGAATTTGTAAAACAAACTTGATGGCAAGACAACATTTTCTTTGGAATCAGAATCGGGGATTGTGAGGCTGAATAATTGCAAAGTTCACAATTTATCATTTTTGTAAATTTAGTCATTCTTTATTCAGACTTTTATGATCTGTTTTGCATGTGTTAATTGTAGAAATGCTTATATATATTCAGTATCAGGGAAACGATCTGTAATAAATTGGCTATAACTTTAATATTGTGGATTATGTGTACAATCTGGAATGTGGGAGAAAAACACAAAATCCCCAAACCAGAAACCAGCAACAACAGAAAAGAAACAAAAAAGCTGAAAGCATCAAATAAATGATTTTGCTGTTGATATTAAGTACTTTTTAAACTTTATTTTTAGAATTTTGCTGAGCTTGATGCTTCAGGTATGTCACCTTGTTAATCACAAGCTAACAAAAATACCTGGATGTGCAACATCTGCAGTTCCTGGGCTAAAAATGTAAGGTGATTATATTATTAATGTCAGTTGCTTCAGTCAGCTAAACCTTTCTTGACCTCTACCAAAAAGTCCTATAATCATTTTAAAGGATGAAGATGAATTTTATAAAGGGATGAAGGTTGGGGTTCACAGTAATGTTTTTACTCTGTTGATATTTAAAGGTAACACTTGTCTGTACTCTCCCTAATCTAATAGGCTCTCTCTTATTTTGGTGAAAGTACATGACAAGAATGCCAGGCCCGATGCCTCCTGAGTGGTGCCGAGAACCAGGGCTGCCCGTGGCTCTCTGTCAGCTGAAGGATTCTGCGATGGGTGTTGGGTGTTTGTTGGGTGCAAGGAATTGGTGCAAGCTCCTGGATTCTCAGTCTGTTTCCATCTTTAGCTCTCTTCCCRTTCCTTGCAGCTTCCTTCTGTGTCCTTCAAACTAGTCTTCATGCTAGAAACTAAGCAAGTCGGATTCAGGCCCCCTTTCCCACTCTGGCTTTGGGAAGAAGCTGGACTGATAGGTTTGCTATTCCCACACTGTACAGTGGGCCTAATAGATTGGCTGACTTCTTTTACTGGGGCAGCGAGCCTCTACAAGTCTGGTCACGCAGACCTCCAGTTCTGTCCTTTTGCTTCTGGTGTGGATCCCCAGCAGCTCTCAGGCTCCAGACCTGCTTTATGTGCTTTTTTATTTTTTTTTTAATTATTATTATATTTTTTTTTTTTTTTGTAATGCAAAATGATGTTGTGTTTTGTTCAGGAGCTCCATCCTTGTCTCAGCTACTCAGAAGTTGAATTACAAAAGGGGAGCTGTCTCAGAAATCTCTCTCCACATCAGTCTTGTGTACTGGCAGTTGTGATTAACGGAGCAAGCAGTTTGCCTCCCTTGTGCTCTGGGGTCCCTTCCCTTTTCGTTTCTATAAAGTACGTATAGGAAGAGGCAGTGACTCTGCAAGTCGTTGCATTCCTTGGTTCAGGTCCCTTGATAATGTTTTAATGAGTTTTGGCCCTCTATCAGCCCCTGGGGAAGGCCGCTTGCAACTGGCTGTGAGTTTGGTTTCCAGCTGTTGACCAGTACCTCCTGGCCATGAGAACTGAGCCATATTTTTGTCCACCTTGCAGTCATATGCCTAGCCCGTATCCCCCTAAATTGTTTGCAAAGATGGTATTGAAAGCTTTCACAAAGTCAGAGACATCTACTGTTTGAAGAAACTGGCTTTACAGAAGCTTTCTTGTACTGAAGGGAAGCTAATGAGGAACAGCTGTTTTAAGCAACAGCTGTGTGACTTTACCCTAAACCGATCTTACAAAAACTCCCTCTTCCATTCATATTTCATTTGTGGCAATCTTAATGTACCTCCTACAGCTCCCTGTTTTTTTTACCAAGTATGAAAACTGCTTCTGAATACACCTATCTTCATGCTTTGGCTTATTTATTCTCTGCCTATTTTTCTGCTTTTCTGTTGCCTTTTCCCACTTGGCATGCAAACAGAACATGCTAAGATCTTTTCTTTTTCTTTTTTTTTTGTTTTGACCAAGAGATGTGTCAAGCGCTCTTTTCTTGAAAGAGAAAATAAAGGGAGAATATCAGTTTCTGCAGTGTGCCAGATGTAGGAGCTGGGAAGTGACAAGTACTGATCTTTGTCTCCATGACAGCAATGGTTAAATGTTACTTTTCATCAGTTTTGGTATATGTATTTGCATAGTGTCTTTCCAGATAGCCTGAGCTTGGAGGTGTCAAGTTTTCCAGCTTGCTTCTCATTTGTGTAGGATGCTTGAAGAGAACCCAAACTGGCTGCTGAGCCCCAAGCAAGGTGGGCCAGCCGAGCGTGGGTTAGCGGTGGCATCTGTGCAGACCGTAGCAGGATGTTCTAGTGACCTATCAAAATGATATATTGCTTTGAAATTTGACTATATATTTTTTGAAAAATAGTATGTATTGCTCATTTTTGTATTTGTAGTACTGTAAACATGCAGGGTGCTAAAGCATGTTACTAAATCACAGAAAAGGTTACTTAAGAGGCAAGGCTATCAGCAGTATGTACAAGGATATATAACTTGCTAGAGCATCCTCTACCTAGCAATATTGCAGGATTAAAAGAGTAATACTTAATCTCCATAAAGACAACTTAGTGTACGTGATATATTTAAGAAAAATTCAATGTGGATAGCATTTCAGGTGGCTGGGCAGTTGTGATATGAAAGTTATGCAGGTGTTGAAAGGTATCACATCTGTCTAAGAGGGTAAAACCAAATGTGGCCCCTTCCCTGCGTGGGGACGCGGCCCAGGGTCGGGGTGGGAGGCCCCTGGTGCTGCCAGCAGCGCGCGCTTAGTTTCTAGGGTCTRCGTCTTTCAGGATACTCTCGTAAGGCTTCACCAATGACAGAGCCGTGGTTGCTGGATGCGCGAGAAGGGTGGGTGATGCTGTGGATGCRCACTTGCGTGAGCAGCGCTCCCAACTGAGTGCTAGCTTGCCAAGTGGGATAAAAAGTCATTTTGTCCCACTGCAGTAGGAGACTTGCTGCGGTAGTGAGTGGCGAAGTGTTTACCTGAAATCCAAATGTAACTGTGGCAGTCTTTTTCTGAGCAAAATGCTTCCTGGAATTACTTTAATACACTTTTAGCTTTCCCTGAATTTGAGAATAATCTCAAATACTAAAATTAACAAAAAACATAGAAAAGAGGAGAATAAATTTTAGATACTAATTACATATAAAATTCTGTGATTAAAATAAATTATGACAGTATTTTTAAAAATATGCATGCAACAGTATTACAGAATCAGTTTGCTCTGGATTAATTTGTATCATTTATGAAAGATCTGTTCATATGAAAGTTGTGAATTCATATTATCCTTGTTTATATTTTGCATCTATGTTTTTAGCGTTGTTAAGTTATTGTCATTTACATCAAACGATTTGCAAAGGTATAAATAGGAAAATTCACACCGATTTTGAGAAAGCAGTTGTCTAAGCCAGAGCTGTAGCGTACCGTCCCTTGAACGGGTTCCTTTCAGCAGCTGGGTGSGGAGGCTAAAAGCAATTTTTGGAGCAAAAGCTTTGCATCCTGGTGACTGCGCRCATCTTCGAGCGGATAAGTGCACTGAGTGATCACTGTCCTGTTTGCRTATGCTGGTATTACKGGATAGAAAAAAGTCCAGAGCTGAGCCGCACTGGGCAGGATCGCAGCTCTTCGACACTGTTGTTGAACTCTGCTTTGTTGCGCAGTTTGAGGTGGAGCCCCCCAAAGCTCGCCTCYGGGCCGCTGTTTCCCGGAGTTTTCCTACCTCACGCTCTGGGATGAAATTCAGGAGTTCGGTAAAACGCTACAGGATCATCGCGTGCAGGTTCTTTGAAACTGGTGTTTGGGGATTTTCTGGAAAATTGCTTCACGTATAGCAATTTCCTCAGGTTTCCCTGAGACTGYGGCACTCCTTTTTAGCAGAAATAAATTTGCCTAAGCCTTCGTCTGCCCGCAGGGGGCTGTTACCGCGTGACGCCGTTCTATTTCTTCGGCCTTATCTCTTAATTAACTAATCTCTAATAATGCTCTTTTAATTAAAAAAAAAAAAAAAAAAAAGTTTGTGATCTGTCCCCGTTTTACATTGATTGGGGTAAGGGCCGTGTTCATTTGTTTTTTGCTTGTTTTTCTGCTATTAACTAAACAAATCAGGTGAAACTAAGTAACTGTTTCTCGGATCTCTCTTACTTTGTAGCAGCCTTGAAAATCTTCCTCCACCGTTAGCAGGGGAGCGTGCCATGCCTAGGAGCCCGATATAGCAGTCCGATGCTCCTTGCTAAGCTGCACACATGCATTTGCCTGGTATTATAAAATGTCCGAGCTCATGTAACGCATGAGGGCTAATCTTATCAATTGTATTAAGGCTACTTAGGAATTAATAGCTTTAAGGAAGCTGTTTATATTTTCTCCTTTAAAGCATTTAAATGTTCTATGTCTGCTCAAATAAATGTCACCGGTAGAACGGCCACTTTTCCTGGGCAAATCATTTTTAAAAGTGATATTTTTTAAAAAAGTTTACTATTCAAGGCCTCAGGTTGGCTTTCAGATTGGACACTTGGATTTAAGCTGCTAATCCATATGGAGGCACCTAAAAAGAAGTGGCCTGGTTTGTCTGAGATAAGCTCACATCCCTCTGAAGTTGATGTGAGCTGAAGTTTATTAGTTTGAAAATCAGGACACGGCTCTGGAAGTTCTTAAATTGCTCTAGGCAGGCGGGGTTGACCACTTGAGCTTTGAATGTAAATTTAAAAAATAATGATGCTTTCTTTGAAATGCCTGTTGCAAGTTAGATTTAAAGGGGAAAAAAGAGGTAATRAACCCAGTTTTACTGATTTCCAAAGGTCCTGAAGGTTCCAGTGATTTCAGTTGTCCAGTGATTCTAGAAGTGAAGCCCTATGAGGATGGTGCAATTCCTGTGTWTTACAAAAGGATAATACTAAAATGGTCTGGCAAATTCTGTTTCTAGTAAGAGGAAAGTGATTTTGGAGGTTGTCTGCAGGCACCTGAGAAGCTTTGCTTTCCCTGAGTATTGTATAGAGGAGAAAAGCTTCCCACGTGCAGGAATGCATGAAAAGTCAAAAAGTGAATTCAGAACCAAAATATCAGCAAATTAAAGAAAATCTGTATTAAATTGTATATATTTAAACATTTTCTTTTAACTGTTTTTTTACTTACAATATAATTTTAATACCTAAATTTACATTTGCAGGCAGCGTAGATATGTTTATCTAGAACAGCGTTTGCGATGTCACAAGAAAATATATTTAAGATTGGACAAATGATATATTACATGTAATATAATACAAAGCAGTCATATTACAATCTTGTMATAACCATAAGATGTTACAAAGATCTTAATTAACCAGGAGCCTTTATTTTAGACAGCATTAGCATATATACTATTTGCCTTTAYTTGGATGAAACCCCGATTCCAGTAATATTCTTAAACCTGTTTCAGGTAGTCTCTCTACCTCCTACTACAAGGAGACCATTGCTCTTGGAACTGGCTTCTCCAATATAGCGTTGAAAGAATAACGTGACAGTTGTTATCTCTCTGCAGTAACAAACTGGAAAAAGTCGAGCCCACAAGTAATTGGAGAGTCCTGTCCGTAGTAATGGTCTAGGCCAAACTTCTAGGACAGCAGTAAATCTAGATCTCTCTGAAAAATCGGGTGACTAGTCGAATAGCTTGTATAGATCACAGCACAGTGAAGCCTCACAAAGAAAAACTGTAATCCTTGTAATGCAATTCCTATTTATGCATGTTGTCTCTGAAAAGCTCTTTTCTGATAAATGTGGAYGCCTCATATGCTATTCAAAATCCTGTTCTCCTGTAATGGACCAGCGGAGACGAGCAGCAGGTCATACAGATTACTTACGGAGAAGAAAGCTGTTGGTTTGCTTTACGCAGTTCTGCTAAGCAGAGTTGTCCTCAGCAAAGCAATAAACGATAGGCTGTGGTGAATAGCAAGTTGGCTTTTACATTAGTGCCCTCATTCTAGTCATTCTTGCGTACGAAAGACAGAGTTGATCTTGCTTCCTCCCCTCATTCGTTATTATAAGTAAAAAGCATTTCAGCTTAGCTTTGAAAAATGGGAAGAGTGCTACAGCTACCTGCCATAATGAAGCTTTGCATGCAGATGGCCTGAACCAGCCTGGCCGCTGAAATGGAGACTTTGGCTCGAAGCGCAGCCCTCCCTACCTGGCCCACCAATAACTGGTGTGTGCCTCCTGGAAAGAGTTGCCCATGAGTTTGAACAAATGCCACAGGAGCTGTGACACAGGAGTATTGCTGGGGAAAGGGCACAAGTCATTAAGAATTAAAACTGCTCCTGAGCTGTACAATGACCGGGCAGCTGCAAGCGTCGCTTCGTTTGAAGACGAGCTGGGAGGAAAGGATGTTCAGAGAAAACGCTCCCCCTTCAGCCACAGCAAAGTTGAGGTTTTGCACAGCTGAATTAAAACGAAACCTGATTCTTAGCTGAGGGACTGCAAGGTTTGGAGTTGGCATTAGGCGAACAGGTATGGGTTTGCTCTCTCTGGCTTCTTTCTCTTCAGCTGAATTTACCTGGCAGCTGCAGAATAATTCGAGATGGTCTTCCTTGACTAGAGGCCACACACCACAGCAAACTCTTTCCATGTTTTATTCCAACTTTATACATAAAAACTATGACTGTGGTTGCAGGGATGCAGCCATATGCTAATTGTACCACCTCAAAAATACAAGTTGCAAGTTTGCAAACTGCTCCTTTCAGGAACTGATTACAACTTACTTGTTGCTGCCTCAAAGTTTGAGGCTTGAAGTACTTGCAGATGAATGGTATCCATTTGCTAGGATCCTGGAAAACATTTAACATGTTAGTTCTAAGTAGCCTTTTTTTTTTCCTTTTAGAAATAGTTGGGCTTGAATACTCTGGAGAGGCTGAGAGTACATATTTATGTCCAGAATAACTGTAACTGGCACATGTTCATCGCACTGATTCCACCTACTAACAGAGGAATCATCTAAGCTTCTGCTAGTTTAAATACAAGGTGAAGTGTAAGCCTACCATGCACTCATTCAGGATATACTGGCTGAATATAACCCTGAGAAACAAAAACTGTAAATCTTACCTTAATGTTGTTTTCATGATATTTATATAATTTATTAAATTACAATTTTTGCTTAGTACATAAGCTCTCAGTATATGTTTGCCTTTTTTCCCCATTATGTACATCTTAAGAACACAGCAGAAATACCATCTCTTAGCACATTAACAAAAAATCACATTATATGAGAATTTTGTCAAATTCTACTATTATACGAAGTTCTATACAATTCTGGAAATCCTTCTTTGGACTTCTAAGATTTTTCCCCCCTTCAAAAAAAAAAAAGTTTGTCTTAAAAAGTTAAAGTACATAAAGTATGCTGATAAATCAACTTGAGCAACATATGCTAACTTTTCAATTTTCAATTTTAATTTCAAAATAAGATGGGATGGATCACAGAGTGATGCCAGCCTCTTTTTTTTTTTTTTTTTTTTTTTTTTTTAACTAACTCTCTGATAAGGGAACAACATGTGAGTATTGCAAGTCCTGGTGGGGTTATTTCCCTCAGAAGTTATGAATATGGTGTACTCACAGTGTGGATAAGTGTTTTATGCCAAGGTGTACTATGTTGTATACTCACATATATAAAAAAGCGTGTGTAGAAATGTGTATTTTGGTGGTTGATATATAGCTTTTAAAAAGCAGATATTCACAATTCTCAGTTTTTTCATTCCTCTTTGATAGAAGTCCACATCACTTAGAAGCTCAGCTGACCGTTGTGATGGCTGGAGTCTTTCCACCTTCCTCTCCTTCAGCCCCTTCAGCGTCTGCTTCCACCTGGTTGAACTTACCAATCTTTTTCAAACTCTCCAAGGTGGACTTGAAAGTGTCTTTCAGGCTGTTCTCTAGAATCCACCCTTCGCTTTCGCACTCGGGGTCTTCAGGGTTTGCAATGCTCTCTAGAGAGGTGTGCAACAGCCGCAGGCCGACCATCACGGACATCTGTAAGACGCGATGGAAACGACAAAGCGAGTCAGGCAAGCCCGTACGTGCTGCTCGGCGCCCTCGGCRGCCCCCGCCATGCGTGGAGCCGTGCTCGCTCTGTGCCCCTCCGGCCCTGCAGCCCCGCCTCAGCTTCGCGAGTCGGAGTGCGRCTGCTCCTCTGCATCCACCACCCACGCTGGTGCAAAAGATGCCAAACAGCTTCCACCTGGGGGTTGTGAGGCTCCTCCAAATGAGAGAAGGACCAGAAGGAGCGCGAGAGAGGTGGAAGGAAGGAAACTTCCCGGCAGGAAAGGAGAACGACTGTCTGAAAGGGATGAGTGCCGGGGAGCTGTGCTGCGGCGGCTGATTAGCAAACGGTGCGTGCACCAACTTACGAAGGAAATACGATGTACGTGGCTGCTGCAAAGCAGCAGCTTTGTGTGGTCCTGTGCAMAAGGGGGCTTTGCACGTATTGCTGATTCACGGGGCAGAAAGGTTTTCGTGGTACTACTGATCCTGTGCTCTATATGCTCATAAAGCTGTTAACATGCACAACGTTGTCCTCTGCCAAATCCACTTATTTTAATTCTAAATATTTTTATTTCATATTGACCTTAATATGTTTGGCAAGTACATTAATCTGATCAAGGAGATATTTATGAACCAGCATCAGGACAGAGTAGCATTATCATCTGGGCCATCAGCTTGTCCAGTTCAAGTTCTGTTTTTGCTCTTACTTAGATATGTGCAAATAATGAAATCAAGGCAGGAGGTGATCTGTGTCTGTTACTAGTTATGTCTGAAACAATTTTCTATTTGTGATAAAGCATTTACCAATCCCAGCAGCCTTGACTGAGACTTTCTCTACTGTATTATGGAGCTGTAACATCCTGGACACCAGCAGCACCCCCAAACCTGCCTCCAGAGAGAGAATGTTTTTAACCGTTCTTCCGTCTTCTAACGTTGTTCAGAACAATCTGACTTCCATCTTTGTGACACTTAGGAAGAAGAATGGATACTCTGTGAGCTAGGTAAAGGAGGACAAAACGGCTGCCAGAAGAACCAGCTCAGTGAGATGATCGAGCAGGTGGTCTACAACCACGATGGGGAAGAAACAGGATTAGTTCAGTCTTTCGTGTGTCTGGCAGAGCTAAGATCTAGACCACTTATTCTCATCAATAGCGTCACAGGATTTGTTCTGTAAATGTTAACTCCGTTATCCCAGACAAATTCTCAAGGAAGTGATTACTTCCGGTCTTTCTAAACCCTAACAGCTAAAGAGGTTGCCGTCCCTGGGTGTTACTTGCCGGGCAGTCCAGCCAAGGCTGATGCCAGTGAGGCCCTTGGAGAGCAGCCAAGGGAGAAAGCTTGTGAACTTTTGTGTGCGACTGCAGCATTGGGCAGCCAGGCACATCTGACGTTGGGATTYAGCCACTTAGCATGTCCAACTGCAAAATTCCTACTTCGATTTTGGACTCYTTTAAAAGACAGGACTTCTCAAATATGTACTTCTTCGGACCATTCATTAGCCTCTCTGCCCTGTCATCCTGCTTATGTATCATCAGTGTCTCCAGACTCTTGGAAGACTAAAGCTACCTCTGGTTACACGTCAAATTCTCAGCTTTTCCCCTTTCACTYAAGATCAGAAAGGGAGAAATATTGGTCAAAGAAACACACTTCATCAAGTACTTCTTTAGCTAGAGGCAGCTTCTGTGTCTTGTTTGACATGGGAATGTGTGACCTGTCACTACTTGATCTTTTAAAAAGCTCCTAATGGCCCTGAGTCTGGAAATGATCTCATGTTTTTGTGACTTTRCCATGTTCTATGAAGACTTAAATCAATTGACACACCATTCTATAAAGGCCATAAGAAGTCATAAATCATCTAATAGTAGTCTTAGTATTTACTAAGGTGTAGTACACTGCTTCCATCCGAGCCCTGGTTTTGGACTGTCAGTTGTAGGACTAGCATCATTCCTATTAATGGTTGTTGCAGGTAAACGATGGGAGAGACTAGGATCCAACAGAATCAGATCCAAAAGATTGCTATCTGCCTGTGCTACCTCACTGCATGTCAGCAGGGGCTTTTGTGACTGACTTGCCAAGCCCCACTCTTTCTTTGACAGCAAAATTAGTTGTCCTTGCAAGCATCTTAAACTGCTGGAAGTTGCTAAATATGGTCTTACTTTCAATATGGACGATGCTTGTGTGGAAAGATGCAGTTGACCTAACCTCAGATGAGAGTCTGTGACGCTTTCTCTCAATAAAATACTTCCTTTTTTTTTTTTTTAAAAAAAAAAAAAAAAAGTTCTGCTCATAAAGACTTTGAGCCACAGGATTAAGAGGCAGTGCAAAACGGACATTCTCGTAAGTGAGCCTGCCTTCTCCGATGGATGAGAATCCAGAAAGCTGGAGATGAGTATCTGGTAAATTAATCTATCATCGCCTGCACRGAGCCTTGAATCACAAGTTTCACTAAAGTTTTACCATCATTATTTGGTAAATGATGTATCCAGAAGCCCTAATGCAGGAAGTTTTTAATAGCCCCACCTATTACTGTGTGCAAGCCTTGGCCAGGACAGTTAAGAGCTGCATGCTGTGCATAGGTCATGTCATCAAATAAAATATGAGAGGCAGCTGTCACTGTCTGCTGCTTCAGAAATGTCTGAAGCACGTTTTGGCTTTGCAAAGATGCTGCAAGCTGTAGACCCGTGCTTAATAGCAATCCAGTAGGAAAGCATGGGTTGTCAGAAAGCCTGGGTGGTTTCATTTATTTCCCCTGGACAACGGACAAACTGCCATAAAAAATTCTTGTCATTTTAACAGCAGCTTTAAAGTCGCAGGAAGAACAAGTCTGCAGTGCTTCACTGGAGCTGGACAGGCTGGACAGGGCCAGGCTGAGCCGGTGCAGCCGCCCCCACGGCGCGCTCTGCCTCTCGTTCACCTGCGGCAGAACGAACTTCCCGCCGTGCCGGGTGGTCCCTGCTCCTCTGCTAAGAGTATGTGACTCCACAGGGGAACACAGGACAGCTCAGCTACCTCGGCTTGCGAGGTTACTCAGTGAAAAAGGCTTTTTTTTTTTCCATTCCATACTTCTGTAATCCTCCCCTCCTTTTTTTAACTCACAGTGTTGACTAATAGCTTAACTGATTGAACCTCTGAAATTCTCCTTCACAGCAGTGAGCTGTGCTTTTATACCCTTCTTGCTAGGCTTCTGTAATACACTGCTCGTGGACTGGTGTTCAGGATTATCAGGAGCCCACTTCTATGCTGTTGAATGCAGCTGGGAGTTTGCTTTCCAGCGCACAACGTAGCATAGTGTACTGGCGCTTACTTGCTTTGGKTCCCCAACTTTCAGAGTTCAGTTTGGGGTTCACTCTGCTACGCCCAGCATGCGATGAATCTCACGGTCTCGGCCATCGCAGTGACTGTGATCTGTTGAGCTCTGCGTTATTATATTACGCTAAGAATTTAGAGTATCTTCGAAATCAGTTGTTGCCCTCCTTCCTGGAGGTCCTTACTTTTAAAATGCTTTGCTCAGGGCAACTTTGAATCCCCAAATTTCCTCTTTTCAGTGGCTGGAGCAGGTTAAAGAGGCAGCCAACCTTGCTCTGCTTAAGCTTCMAAAGCAAAGTCCATCTGTTTGCCAGGGTTTAGCCTGAGGCGGCTTAGCTAGAGYATGGTGTGATCTTTTTTTGTCACCCCGATGACTGACTGTCAGTCATCCTGGGAAGCCTACTGTTTTTGTTAGTAAGAGCAGCATGTAGGTGATAAAGCATTCCCAGGAAATGTGTCATTCTGCATATTTTCAAATAGATGTTTTAGTACTTCAAAATATGTTCATTCTTCCGTGCATCTAATGCAGAAGCTTTAAATCCAAATGGCCTTCCCTGAGATCTCCCATTTGGCATATTGCGCTTTCTGTGGTTCAAAGTACAGCTATGATTCGCATTTTTCTCTGTGTTTTGTACCACTTCCCAGATATCAATATAACTAACCCAACTGCAAGAGTCCTCTGCAGGCCCCAAAAGTGGTTTTACCAAGGTGCTGCTGTAGTTGAGTTCACACTGGTTCCAGATGCAAAGTGAAACAGGAAGCTACTTTGCTAKCATTTTTTTTAACTTCTCAGCAAGCCAGTCAAAGAGAAAATAAAACAAGAAGTGTGAAGTCGGTACGYTAACTCCCCGTTGTATCATACGGTGTCAAGGGTGAAATCTTACCTTAGCCAGGGGTCTAGACCTCTGCTGCACTGCTACTCAGGATTAAATTTTTTCCTATTCTRACTAGAATTTAAAGAAAATGGTGATATTCCAAAGCAGGCTAAGTTAACAYCTGTTTCCTGCTTTGCTTTCTCTCTTCAAAGTCACTCTTTAAAAGCAGAGGGAGTTAGAGATCCAGTTTGGACTCTYTGTTGCAGAATGTCAGGCCAATTATAAATATTCCAGGGATCCAATTAATATAGCTCAAATGCTTGTAGTATGTCTTTAAAGCTCTRCCCTGAGAGTTCTCTGATAGCCTGAAAAAAAATCTCAACGTTTATTTAAAAAAAGAAGATGGTATTTCATATTACTTCACAGCTTGAAAAACTTGAAAGTATTGCCAAGGCATACTTTGAGGAGTTGGAAATAAAATATAGTACTTCTATAGTACTTCTGCAAGTAATATGAATGTTACTATATCATTGTTATCAACATTCCACAACTAGGTACCGAGTCGTGAGTTTTTGCAGCTGGCATTAGTATTTCTGTGTAATTTTCCCCTAAGTTTTTGAATATCTTTCCAATTTTATCCAGCTGAAACACCCATTTCTTCAAGATCTCTTCATTAAGRTTTGTGTTGAGATACCTGCTGCCGCCTGTTCTTTGTTTTCTTACCAAGTAATATTTCTCAGCCTGGCATAGTGGTTATTTTTAGAATAATGCAACATGAAGCAACTTTGTGATAGTTTGTTTTCCCRCGTGGTTTGCAAATATTTGGATGAGTGTTTATTTTTTAAAAAGTGTGTTCATTCCAGGAAGGATGTAGACCAGGGCTTGTATCAAAAATGTAATGCATTTTTTTTTAAGTTTAGATAAATGCAAGTTTTAAAAAAAGCAGGCTCAATTATTTAAAATTGACAATGCCGTTTGGCAGCAGCCATCTCCRCTGTAATAAACAGCCTGCTTCCCTCCATATCCCGCAGTGATGTGCAGCCCRGCAGGGCTGCCCTACCTCTGCAGCCACCAACTCACGCTCCAGCCCTCGTGCCACCTCCAGCCCACACTCCTCTCTCATTCCCCCAACTAAACACAACAGCTAGCAAATTGGCAGAGACCCAAAGGCACGTTTTTCTCACATTGAATAAACAGTTTTTTAGCAGCAAAGCTGCACTTCAGGTTATGGGCCCCACAAATACTTGCAGTACTTGCACCTTTTAGGCATACACACTGGGGTTTCTGGAAGAAGAATAAATAAAAACTGATTCATAAAATGCTTCACCTAGGCTRCTTCTAGGGACCAAAAATGTTTATGGGTCTGAACAAATGCTTAAAACAAATATTGATCTGAAACTGGACRTTACCCATAGCTCTAGGTCTCTGGTTTATCACCACATAAAACTCTAATCCCATTTCCTGGGCCATAATATAAAGCCATCTCTTTCTGATGTACAGTTTTGAGTAGTTTTTGTTCTTCACTAACAGTGACACATGTAAAAGCAGTGCAGCTAGGTAGCTGAACTCTCTCACCCTCTCTTCCATACTCAGCACTCTTGCATTTTGCACAAAATCCAGTATTAATGCTGGTCCCTTTCTTCTGTTGCTATTGGGATATCCTAGACTCTGGCAGGACTGTTAYGAAGGGGGACTCTGTAAGTTAAACACCCTCTGCTCTGTCTCCAGCCTAGGACCTTTTTGGCCTTACACAGATGTTCATTATTACATGGATTTTGGGTTATTTATTTTAAATAKGTTTTTAACTCAGCAGTATACTTTGGAAAATGCTCTGTTTTCCTGGGACTGGAGCATTAGCAAAGCAGCGGGAGGTGGAGGAGCTGTGGTGCTGACAGGTTACCTCGAAAAGCCAGACGAGGAGGACAACAGCGCCCATGGAGCTCATCATGCTGCTATAGTAGTGCAGGAGGGCCTCCCTGCAGCCGCGGCCCCAGAGGTTGAGCTCCTCTGTTTGGTAGTCGTAGCTGTAGTGAGCCGAGTTGTTGGTGATCTGGTACTGGATGCAGGGTCTCGGGGAGCTGGGGTTGCAGCAGCTGAAAGGGACGCCGTCTACCAGGTACCTCCCATCCACGTTGCTTTTGATGCGACTGTACACAGGCAAGGGCAGAAGGAAGGATGAACACACTCATGCGCGCACACACACACACACATAGATACACTGGAGAAAATTCAAACGAGAAAGGAAAGCAAAGGTAACAGATTTTCCACCGTGCTTCCCGGTCATGGGATTTACTTGTATCCCCTGYTTAYATAGTGGCATTYTTCCCAGATGTTTTCCCTTTCTGAAATCCTTTTCTATGTCAAGGCTAAATAAAATYTACAATTAACTCTGCATTATTGGAAATGCACCCTCTCTAGTCACTTCTTCAATAAAACTAATTTTTAAGAAAAGTAAATGGTAGAGAGAAAWTTCATGAAGGGCAATCAGAAAAGAGTGAGCACAGAATAATTAAGGTTGAAGCAATTGCTGGCAGCTATCTGACCTATCTAAATGCCAGATGCAGTCCAGTATCTATCTCTAGATGTACAGTGTGCCCCAAGTTGGGTCTAATTCCCACTGATGTATATGATAAGTGTTTTATACACTTCAGAGAGGTTGGATCAGGCCTTTACTTTACAGCAATATTAAAAATCACATCATAGAGGATGGACTCTCACCTTCCCTGGAATTAAGGAGACCTTTGCTATTGAGTTCAAAGGGGCCAGATTATCACACCATTTGTGTGAGCAGAGACTGTAACACTCTGTAGTTCAGACCTTGAATTTACTGATTAATGTCCATTTCTGATGCCCTATTTACTGTCACAATAGTACAAAGAACTCACCAGGCATCTGCAGTCCTACACACGACATCGATTACTAAGGATAATAYAACCTTTTTTTTCTCTCTGTGCTTTGTCCTTCTACTGCTGCTGGATTAAGTTTCAGCTTTCAAATCTTCATATAATGCTGGCAAGGTGAACTTCTTACTGTGTTTTCAAGCAGCTATTTATACCCAGGGGCATACCTTCACAGTGCAAATACTTGAGTGTATTTGTTGTAACACTGTAGCGCAATAATTTAACCCTGTAATAGCCTTCATGGCAGCGTCCTAGTTCCGAATTATAAAAATAACCAGACCAACCAACTAGCCAAAACAGTATGCACAGAGACACAAATGAAATACCATTTACACAGTTAGGCAGGGATCTCACAAGATACACAGAGCTTTATTCAAAATCACTTCAGATATTTTTAATGTATGCAGTATAGTTTAAAACCAGACTGCTTCTAGTTTACAATATTCATTGCGCATCCAGAGCACAAACCTAACAAATGATGTTCTCAAAGCATTCTCAGTAAAGATCTCTTCCTCAAATGCTAATTTCTGAGAAAGTTGCAAGTATTTATGCTCAATGCTCACTTTATTTTTTTCAAAAGTTTTTTTGTTCTCATGTACATTTTTTTTTACTTGTGCTTACTGTGCCTGACCTCATTTTGAGATTAATAACTTTTCAAGCACTGACATCAGAGCCATTAAGGTATTTCTGGTCAACAATCTGTTATAGCTCATATAGAAGAAATAGTGACATTTTCATATGAGGTTTTTTAAAAAATAAGCACAAGCAGACATTTCCATTCAGGTAGGAGAATGTAAAATGCATCTGCCGATGTTGGCAGCCCAATGTTGTCATAATGCTGAAGCAATCCATTAAGTGAATTTAAAATTCCARATCTTAAGAATTTAAAATGCATGAGTTATTGGTAAAATGTTACTGTTTCTGTTTATTTCTATTAGACTGATTAATTGGCAAGATCTGAAGTGGAGTTTTAAATATCGTATCAACAGCATATATCCAGGGGACCCATTTTGCTAACTCAATATGTCCAACTGAAATCTGCTTTAAGAGTAGTGAGATTTTGATACTTTGCTGTTAGCCAGACACTTGATTTTGGGAGTAGGTATACATGGTTCAATATAATGAATTTGTAAAGAAGCAAAGATAGAAAAAGCAATTTTAAAGTCTGCTCACCTTACTTTACGTATGAGTGGGAATCATATTTTGCTGCTTTAGATTTTATGCTGTTCTGGGTAATGTAAGAGGAATTTTTCAGAAGAGAAAGTAATCTATCTGAATGCTTGGAATCCTTACTAAAGCAAGAGCAGGGAGAAACAAAAAACAAACACATTTTACACAAAACCCCCTCCAGCCAGTGTGTGTTGCAATGCCGGTTTCTTTAGCATAACACTGATCAAATAATGATCCTACGCAATACAAATGCCAGTCACTTACTCTTTCACTTCTTTTGAGCTGAAGTCCAGGTACCTGTTGCTGATCCACTGAATTTCAAACCAATCTCTGAAGCCGTTGTTTCCACAGCATTTGAACTCAATTTGGAGCATGTCAATTGTCTTCTTCATGAAGCACCTTCCCGGGGTGTCCGTGTCCCTGTAGAACTTCATGCTGTTCTTGAGCCCGTGAGCCAGGGTGCTCTCCAGAGAGCCTCGCATGAGAAAGCAAATCAGAGCCACAAAAAAAATTAGGATGTTAAAAAAGAAACACAGTGCCAAGTAAGGTTTCAGCAAAGGCTTCCACTTGGCAAATTTAGTGGGATCCAGAGAATCGTAACAAATTTTTCCAGCAAAACCATTGAAGGCGCAGGATAATATACCCATCAATATCAAAGAATTGGGCACAAAATGGCTTTCAGCATTGTCCATCACTTCGCTTCGCTTGCGGAGTTCGATTTTGAGGAACAGTCCCATGCTAAAAACAGTGATTCCAGCAAACACGGAAAACCAGTTCATGAGCCATAGTCCCTGAGCTAGTTTTACTCGTTTCTTCTGGTTGAATTTGACTTTCAACAGTGCCATCTTCGTAATGTGAGGTGCTGAAAGTTTTCACCGTTTTTCAGCGYAAGCAATTCTAGAAAGAACCATTCAGGCATTTAAAAAGACTCTGAATGGCATAGTATGAAGCRAGCTACTGCTTGGTCCTTCCATCCTGGGCTCCCCAAGTTAAGTTTCARGCTGGTAAATATTCAAAGATCCAAATTAACAATTTCACATTAGTAAGAATAATTGGCAATTAGGACCTACAACTATTTCTGGTGGTTCCTTCCAAGCAAAGGAGAAACAGTCTCAAGGTTTCAAATGATTTGATCTGGATCTGCAAGACGTCATTCTAATACCTTTAATCGTTTGATCCAATTTAGAGAAATGTCTGTCAACAGATGAGTGGAAATAATCCCTCATTTTACTATTTAGTAGATTTGTTCTTTCTTATGATAGGCTACTTGGTAGAATGTGAAAACGCAGCGATATAAAAAGAACTTTCTTACCAGAWGAATACGGATTCTTTGGTGAAGAAGGAAGAAGGCTCCTAGATTTTTTTTTTTTTTTAAGGCTGCTTGAATACAGAAACACATTTCCTCTACGTGATCCTGGTTTATTCATATCTACAGCCAGGAACACCGTTCCAGTCCTTATCCTTCTCTGTTTACCCTAGATGACATCCTGTGGCTTATGTGTTCTGGAAGCAGATAAGCGTGTAGTTTATAGTGACCTAAAAAAACTAAGCTTGCTATTTTCTATTTACTTTCAGGGTCTGTACAATCTCCAAGCCTTCACAAAAGAGGAGAAATGAAAGCTCAACTTGATAAATAAACCACAACCTAAAATCTAGAAATGCTTTTTTTCCAAAAGGAGCTGACATGAGCAGCTTATTGGATAATCATAGGGCCGGGCGGGGAACCAGGACTGGCCAAGGAGATGCAGAGAGGAGCTGCTTACGCCAGGGTGGAACATGACCCAGGGACGGGGAAGGGAGTCGTGGTCTGTCATTGCTGGCTGGCACAAGCAGGGTGCTGCTGCGGTCCTTGGGGAGCGTGGCCACCGAGCGTGCCAAGGCGGCTGCAGGAGGCAGGGCAGGACCTCTGTGAACGTGCGCCTYGTTCGCACTGCAGCCTGGCGGCACGGGAGGGGATGATCTCAGCTCTCCTTGGGCCGTTATGTTCCCCGCTGCCCTGAGCAGCCGTTTCAGGAAAGCACAGATGCTGGGTTTTGCTCTTTTCGGTGCTTTGGGAGTTTTGCTCACTCTGACGCGTCCCCTTCCGCTCCCCTCTTGTGGCCCTCTCACCATGCAGAGGTTCAGGCCTGTGCTGGTTCACAAGTCACTGAGGAAAGCTCTGTAATGAAGCAATTAAACTAAGCAAAGGGGAGGAAAAATCTGGTCCCATGAGCTGCGACCCGAGGCAGACAGGCAAGCGCTCAGGTGCTAACGCTGCACATTAGGAAGGAGCAGCCGTGCCCTGGGGATTGACCTCATTTCTCCAGGCGGCTGGTGGCCCCCGGGGGGACCTGCAAGGCTCAGCCTGACCTACAGCCCCTCAGGCTGTCCCAACTGCTTCAGGGCCTTCCTCTAGTGGCTGAAAACAGAAGGGCTAAAGAAAGCTCAGGGAAAAATAAAAGGTGTCATAGTCAACAAGGGGAGTGCTCGAGGAAGGCAGTGTAAGAAGTTTTAAAATAGCACACYGAAGAGCAGTATTTTGACAATCTGCCACTGCGCACCTCAGTTCATGCTGCTCAGTTACTCAGCTCGGGATACAGGAGATTTCCTAATTAACAACGAAGAATATCCAGCTGCTATTTTTTACTGCTCTGAATAATAAAAGATTTTTGTGACGGACCTTTCCTGGCCCAGCAAACACCAAATTATCCTTGTCCCATGCTCTGGAGCAGAGCTGAGCTGCCCAGGCTGTCAAAAACTGCCAGTCTGGGCACTGTTGCAGGGACCTGAAGAGCAGCTGGTAACTAGGATTTTCTGAAATTGCTGCTCAGTAGGGCTCTGCTGCTGTTGCAGGTGAATAGCAAGTRTGTAAAAGAAAGAAGGAAAGTATCTATCTGGCACTATTCTTTTTACTTGCTATAAAGTGGAAGAAAAGTGCCATTTCTCTGGAGAGCCTGTTAAAATACTTATGTGCAGTAAACCATAATACTGAAAGAACATCTCCTCTGGCTTCTCCGCAAAGTACCACATAACTCCGCAGTGCGTGTTGCTACATTTCACTGACTCCTCCAGGGCTCAGCTAGAAAATACAAGATAGTTTGGAGGATGTATTTATCTGACAGCTTGAAGGAAGCCCTACATAAATAAACCTGAAATGATTTCCCTTCTTGTCAGTGATGATAGAGTGAAACTCTAGTAAGCGAAAGAGAACTGTATATTAGGTCTGTGAATCACAGGGCTATACATTGAAATATGTTATGYAGTGCACTTAATAAGACAAGAAATAGTAAACCTGCACATAGCAGATGTAAGCAAGCTTGGTGTCACTCTGAATATTGGGACATTTGTATTCAGAAGCACAGATGCCAGTCTAAATAGCTCTTACCTTAATAATTTGACATTCAGATGTTCACAGTAGATCTGAGCAACCGATAAATCAAAACTATGTATGTGATTGTATTCAGTAGGGTGCTTCCTGTTAGTYTGGGAATAGAAACAGTGAAATAGAACATATAGTGCACACTTCAGTGCTCATGAATCCCTCCAAATTTTMTGTCTTACTCCTCTCCTTAAACAAAGGTAACAGGARGGGTCCTAATAAATCACTCATAAAAGTTAATGCCTTCTAGGAGATGATCAGTGATTAACCCGATGTCCAAGAAGGGGCAGTCCAACGCTTTGTAGTTAGACCTTCAAGATTTCAAATGATACCTTGGCTCCTTTGAAGTTGTCACAGAGAACAATCCACACAACCAAAACAACTGAGATTTGGAAATTTGCTGTACTTATMCAAGTAGTTTGAATAATTCAGTACCAGATGGGAGCTCAGACTGACCAAAACTACCCACATACCAAATCATATCACTATGCTTTGAAGTTTTAAAAGAGATTGGTGACAGTAAATCATGTGCTTTATGTTGACATTTGCTTCAAAAAATGAAGTTATGCTTTTAACAGTTGAGAATTAATGCTTCTAGCTTATCCCAGATATACAGCTGACAAGTTCCGTGCAAACTTCAGGCCAAGGACTGATAAAGCAGTGCTTCCAACATTGCAATCTAGCTGACAAATATATCAATATTGAGTAGCAAAAGTCACAAAAACCTGTGCCAGCAGGGGTGGGAAGACTGACCTAAAGACAGAGAGAAGGGAGTTACAGACAGAAAAAGGCAATCTTCTTATTCTCAAGAATGTTGTTTGCCCAAGTGCTGTGTTTCTCTGAAGGTAGTGCTCTCATTTTGTTCATATTTTCTAGAACTGGGAAGTGCCCAACTCATGCTGGGACCAATATAAAAATACAGATAGACAGATCTAACAGATTCAAACTGATTAGCTGAGGGCTGTCTCAGGTAGAATTACCTACAAAAAAAGAAGGTTATGGAGGATAATCAGGAAGTGTTTTGCAGTATGGACAGTGCAAAGAAGAAAAGTATTTTTGCCTGGCATCTGTCTTCTTACAAATGCTTATTTTGGCTGGGATTTGCCTTTAATCAGGGCAGGTTTACTAATTCTTCCTACTTCAAATACAAAACATTGAAACTGGGCCGTAACAGATACAAGCTAATTGCAGCGAGAATGTTTGAGTTATTGGTCCCCTCAGAGGCTGCATATTAAACTCAAATGTATAATTCATATGCCATTTTGGAGAAAAAAATTTAGAACAAAATGTTCAAATCGTAATTGATCTGCCAGAACTGCCAATTAAAGTATTTGAGTTCAAAATATGTTGCTAAAAAATTATCATTTCTATGGATAATAATGCAATACAGAAATCTTTTGGAAAAGCTATGCCTTCTAAACTGAATATAATCCACAAAATTATCAGTGAATGTTGAGAGGGAGGAAAAGGTTGTTTTAAATGCAGATGATTCATAGAATCACAGAGTGGTTGAGGTTGGAAGGGACTAGTCCAACCCCCCTGCTCAAGCAGGGTCATTTGGAGCACATTGCATAAGATTGCATCCAGGCGGGCCTTGAGTATCTCCAGAGAAGGAGACTCCACAACCTCTCTGGGCAACCTGTGCCAGTGCTCTGTCACTCTCACAGGGAAGAAAATTTTCCTCATATTCAGGCGGAACTTCCTGTGTTTCTGTTTGTGCCCATTGCCTCTTGTCTTGTCGCTTGGCACCACTGAAAAGAGTCCAGCCCCATCTGCTTGACACCCTCCCTTAATCAATCATCTGATCATCTTTGTAGCCCTACGCTGGACTCTCTCCAGTAGCTCCATGTCTCTCTTGTACTGGGGAGCCCARAACTGGACACAGTATTCCAGTCATGGCCTTACCAGGGCTGAGTAGAGGGGCAGGATCACCTCCCTCSACCTGCTGGCAACACTCTTCCTAATGCACCCCAGGATACTATTGGCTTTCTTGGCCACAAGGGCACATTGCTGGCTCGTGGTTAACTTGTGGTCCATGAGGACTCCTAGGTCCTTCTCCACAGAGCTGCTTTCAAGCAGGCCAGTCCCCAGCCTGTACTGGTTCATGRGGTTATTTCTCCCTAGATGCAGGACCCCACAGTTGCCTTTGTCGAACTTCAGAAGGTTCCTCTGCCCAACTCTCCAGCCTGTCCAGCTAACAGTACAACTTGGTATCTGCTATACACTCTGCTGCCCAGTGCTGAATCAGTTGTGCTCCTTTCAAAGTCTTCAGTCCAAGTATTTAGGCATATGTAAAAAGCCAAACATATATAAAAGTCAAATTCTCTTTAAACAGGAACAGTCCATGTACCTAAATTATGCAAGTGCTTTTAGCTGGAAAAAAGATCCTGATCTAATCTGTTCCTTTCACACTGCTTTGTGATATCAAACAGGTGTTTTTCTTGGGGCTTTTATTTTCTTTCTTTCGAAGCGGCTGTTTTTCATTGCGGGGAAGAAGGTATCTGTTTCCACCTATTGCAGGAACTTATTTTGGAAAGATGAGAAATGGTGTTTATGAAATGTAAGTTGCTAAATCCATTGCTTGGGCTGTTATGCACAAAATATATAGATACAGTGCATACAAATGTATCAGTATTACAGATAGCCACATGTATGGTATCATGCAGCATGAGAGAGTACAAGCGTACTGCTCGAGAAGCTGATGTTGCCAACAGAAACTGATGTGCCACTGCATAGTAAGTGAGCTCCTACGTCAGCACTTGCTGAGGGAAGAAAGGATGAAATCCTTGTTGCTATACGGTTATTGCCTAAATAGGAAGAAACTATCCCACACTAGAACCTATTTAAATAAAACAGGGTTGGATAAAGAGAGAATGCAGATAACTTATTTTTTGTTTCTGGTCTTCAGAGAACAAGGTGCAGATACACTGAACTGCTCAGGAGCCTCAGTGGGAACCAAGCGGGGCAACCTCTCTCGGGACTGAATGTCCGAATGAAACATTGGCCTCACTGAAAGCAGCAACAAAACTTGCAGTTGCTTCTCTGGAGTCGAACTTTCTCCCATTTGTCTGTTCTATGCTATCACCAAATATTAACATGTGAAACTCTGTGTAATACTAAATAATTGTCTCAAAATGGTTTCTATATGCTCATTTTTGTGTATTTTTGCATAAAATCATTTTACTTCATTCTCAAATGCATATGATCTTAAAAAGGTTGAGTTACATTGCTGCAGAGAATGAAGGTAATTACACTTGTTTTAAAGATTTCTGTAAGTCTTTCAACCGGAGATGGGCTGTCTTCGTGGATTGTTTTTCAAAGGTATTTAAACCAAGAGTTTGCTCTTATGAATCTCATTGGAAAATTATTCCAGACGGCTATCCTCCAATGTTTAGAAACTTCCTGATTTTTTTGCAAAWTGGCCTTGTATTCAGGGCCAATTTATATCCAGTTTTATTGTGCCAATATTTCTGTGTTTATCCTCATAACACAGTCATAACCATGTCCCTGGCAGGCATTTGTTTTTCTGGCTCCTTTGAATYCTATCATCAGAATTATATTTTTTAGGGCATGTATTTCTAAAGGAATTCCTTTGTTTAATCTGGTGGCAATGAGCCACAACTAGAGTTCAAGTTCTTGAGGAGACTTTGCTGAATATAGGTTGCGATCCTACTGACAAACTCCCCTACAGACAAAGACCAAAAGGTGCTAATGGTGCTATGGTTTCAGCTGTCAGCTGGCACTYGTACTGCTGACTAGGACCACCTTGACTGCAGCTGACAGCGGGCGCTACCTTCTGCATCGCTTTCTTACTGACGGGCAGGACAATTACCTTTCCTTAAAATGTTCTTTTGCGGGGCGCCATTGAATTCTGCCTGACCCCTGCCTCTCACTGTTTTTAGTCTTCATCCTGCTCCTATATAAGAGAATTTGGAATCGGTTTCTTTTCAAAGCAGTTCTGGCTGCTTTTACCCTCCCTGGAGCAAGACTGTGAGCCCGATTTTAGCAGCCATCCACTCAGCCGTGAAACCTCTTCAGTATGCAGGCTTGAACGCAGCCTTCACAATTCAAAACCTTTTTCCCCCATGGGTCACTGGGGGAGGGGATTTTTGCCAGTTCTCCCTAGCAGGTTAGACATARAGGAAAAACAATTCTAACTCCTGACCTAGATGATGTTGTCAGGCAATTTTCTTCATGTTAGCATTGCTTCTTGTTCCAAGGGAAGAAAGAGTACATAGGCTGCTCTCCTTTCTCGAAGTTGTGATTAGCAGGGACGCAAAGCAGCTCTGACCAGACCAGCACTCCAGGTCTYCTTGACCTGGGAAAGACTGAGAGCCAGCCAGGCCCAACTCCTGAAACCAACTACTTCTTCGCGAACATTGCCCGATCTTACCTGTGATTATTTCTCAGGTACAAGCTTCAGGAAAATTCAATTGCCAGCAACTTGCAGCTTCCTCTAACAGCGTAGTGTCCTTCGTCACAAATACTTCACTTCTGAGTAGCTTTGCCTGGATGAGATGTGTGAGGGTCTCCATCATATCATCATTCTAGTCACCTGGAAAATAGCACACAATCACTCACTTCACTCGTTACAATCAGACATTCTCAACAAACTTATTATTTCATCGCTTACATACTTGAGCTATGTTTTGTCCTCCTGAACAAATAGTTTAGGGCTTATCTGGAGAGCAGAAACTATCTTCCTTACGTCTTTTGTCAAGACTTTGTCAGCTGAGGAGAAARGTAAGCAAATACTATGAAGCTACAAATATTGTGGACCAGACTCTCAYAGTCTTTCAGTGTTTAGTATCTACTCAGTTTGCAGCTCCAATTAAATAATCTCAACAACTCTGGAGCAGTCTAGACCTCTCAAAGTATCAGCAGCACCCTATTTTCAAAACGTTTAACTAATGAGTTGTGTCAACATTTTTATTTGCAAAAAATYCCTCTTAGTGGAAGAAATTAAAGAATAGCTAAGGAAAACATTTTCATAATGTTTTAACACTATGAAACGTAACACTCAATATAACTATAAAACATTTTTGTGTTTAATCCTACCATTCTTTTAAATACTTTGTAAAAACTTAATAAGCRTATTAATTCTCAGTACATATGAATTATTAATTTCCACTAGGTTTGACTGAAGAATGGATGTCCTCTCAAGTGAAAAGCAGATGTTATTTTTCTGCTTGCAGAACGCTAGGACATCACACAAGTATTTCAAGAATTATCTGCACCACTGTCATCACTGTGAAATGTTTCCTCTGGGGCACAGATCATGCAGATGACAAYCTGCTCCTGCTAGTGGTTATACTAATTGCAACTTTCTTTTCCATATGTATTTTTATTAAAAGTTATCATAAATAGCATTGTAAAAATATCAAYTCATCAGATAGTAAAGCCTAGTGCTTTTGTTTAGACAAAAGCTACTGAACAGGTTGCTAGCTATTTCTATAGTGATACAGTTTACAAATAAGCCAGATAGCATTTTCTAGTGCATAGCCTGTGTTCACACACTGTATTTAATAACATAACACTTCTGCTTCAAAATAGTTAAATCCCTCCGTGCTGAAAATAATTCTAGATCGGGGAAATAAAATTTAGAAAAGGTGCATRGAAGCGCATAAAACTGTATGTGTGTGTGTATATAAACTACATATTTAAAACTATAAATACACATGCAAGACTGAAAGCAGTTTCACAGACCTACCACTCTGAAATTACATTGCCTTATGTCACACTTGAAATCAAGATTCAGTTACCCATTTCTTATTATGAAGGTAATGACAGCCCTTACAAGGGAAAAGTGTATATCTAAYAGTAGCACCAGTTACCTGAAACATCTTCTGTAATGTTCCTAAAGAGTCTTACCTAACAATTTTGGTCTGATAAAAGTTAAATATTTGAGAAGAAAAACATTGAGAACTGGCTATCAGCTGACCTCTCAAAAGGGAAAAAGTCTACCACAGTGAAACTAAAATCTGAATRTCTTGTTTTTAACTCATGCTCCATTCATTGAGACAGTACTGCACGCTGCCTGAGCAGCAAGATCAGAAATGTTGATGTATGGACCAACAGCTGATATAGGTACACACTTAATTGTCAGTTTGTAAAGTGGGTTGAGAAATATCCATCTCTGATATCTGTTACAACCTGGTAGCAGTATCTACRTTTCTAGATTTACCAGTGTCCATCAACCTGACACAGCAAGTAAAATTGGATGGGTTTTGGCTAGCAGAACGAAAGAATTTCTGCAGTTATTAAAAAAAATCAGACTGAACATCCCGTAATCACAAAACCAGAGGACACTAGGGGGACTGATTTGCCACAAACAGGGTATGTGAGGGGACCAAAAAAAAACGAAACAAAAAAAAACAAACAAAAAAACACTCCCCAAAACACCCCACAAACAACACACAAAATTATAGGGTCAGTTTCTATACTTAGATGTACTTGTTAAAATTAAAATATTTTAGAGAACTTCATATGCTAACATCCCTTTAACAACAGACATTAAAAAAAAAATACCAAAAAGTACCACAGTAAGGCAAGACAATGAATATTGTCTTTAAATTATTTTATGAAGCTGTCAGTGCAAAGGAAAACCATCATTAAAGGGATATAAACAGATACTTAAAATGCAAAGTGTTAAGAAGTATACATCAGCATAACAAACTGAAAAGTTGCAAAAACGTAAGAAAAAATATTTTTGCTTTTAAATTAAATACATTAAAAACAAACAGAAGCTTCTTAGCTGCTCAAAAGCACTCAAGTAAAATTTCAAGTACTCATAGCAACAATACAATTTTTGACAGTTCAGTTAGCATTCATTTCTCTTACAGAGGCACACACATGATAGCAGGGCAGCATAAACATTTTGAAATTTAAGTTCAGCTCTGAGCTGTTTCCAAGGCTTGATGTTTCTTAGGTGTAAAATGCCACAATATAAAGAGCGTTTTTGGAAATCTAAAACTATTACGTACATGTTATGAATGGGAACTGGTTACTTCACCATTCACAGGTGCTGTAAGAAGATTAGGCCACAACATAATGCTGCTGCTTTTCCTAGTATTGAAAATGAGTGAAAAAATAGAGACTATGAGAAGTTATTATATTACTGCCTTTATGGAAGATAATATTTAATTTTGAATTTGGAATACAGCACTTTATCTCTACATTTTATTAACTCCTTGTGTGGAGTTAACATTTCGCTTTACATGCAGTAGCAAGATGCTGTAAATTACGCTCTTACCACAAAAAGGGCTTATTGTCTGATATRCAGGCAAACTGGGCATAGCAGTAGGTCAAATCTGAACAAATACCTTCCCTGAAGTTTCAAACTTGGTGTATGCCCAAGACACTCAAGTTAAAGCTGTTGGTTTACAGAAGGAACATCCACTCAAATAGCAGAGTTTCAGACTGAAGTTTTACTATTCATAGTTTGTTAATACCAACCATTTATTAATATATTAGTGAAACACTGAGTTTTTATTAAGAGACTTTTTTTTTTTGCTTCAAACTTATTACCCAACTTGACATAAAAGCCTAACAGACAACTTGTAGACTTCATCCACATTAGCACAACCTGGTCCACAGTTAAAGTAGCCTAGGATTGGCATCAGTCTCCTATAATGCCTGCTGTTAAAAATTCCTTCCTTAGGTTTGCCTCCATTAGCTCACAGTAGTTCTCTCCCCCACTCCCTGTAATGTTAAGCGTATTGTGGTCTGTAACTTAAGCACCATGAAGATGGGAAAATTTTGGTATTTGATCTTTCCATTCCAGTACACCTTGCACTACTTGCAGTTAACTCCTATTCTGTCTGGGTGAGTGACAGCAGCACAGCTCTTAGCAGAGACTCCCTCTCATTCCTGTACTAAGGTCCCTTGCCCCACCTTCCMCAGGAAGAAGTCAGCAACGAGGTAYTGCAGTAGTGGGCAAATTCCACAGTGACATATATATAGATATAGAGACAGCAGCAAGTAGTTTCAGAATAGTAAACAACATTTCACTAGTACTTTTAAATCATTGAATCTATTCATACATTGTAGTTCACAATTTAAATATCAAATGCAATTGTTTTTATGGTGAATTGAARACCAAAGTCCTCCTGTTTGTGAATAAATGCGTTTCAGTACCACTTCTCAATCAGCACCAAGCTGCCTCTGCAGTCAGTCCCAGTAGGTGATCCTTTCYGGCTCAGGAATCAGGCTCCAGTTGGGTGAAGGTTTGTCCTTCGCCAGCCAGTCAAAGTCATCCACTATGTTCCAGTTGTTCCTGTTTCTATCCAGCCCAGAAGACTCGAAATCCTTCTCGATACCAGGGTAGCTCCAGGAGTAAGGGGCAAAAGACACCTTAGTGCAGTCTTCGATCACGGCGCGGCTAGTCACCTGCACGTAGAACCGACTGTCTCGAGTGCGATGGGTGCGGAGCTGCTGGCAGGCCAGCACCAGAAGGCAGTCGCTGCAGCCATCCACCAGCACGGAGGTGGAAACGGGCCCGCAGAGCACGGTGCAGCCCCGGCAGTCCCGCACCCGCAGCGTGTTGGCATTGCCGCGGAGCCGCACCCGGCAGCCACGCAGCTCGGAAAGCACCACATCGCGCTGCAGCAGCTCAGCGGGGCCGAGCTCCAGCTCCTCACTCTCGGCCCGGCTGAACCCGCACAGCGGGGAGCCGTCCGAGTCCCCCTCGGCGGAGCCGTGGCCGGGGGCCGGCGCGGCGGCTGGAGGCCGGGCGGGCTCCGCGGGGCGCTGCTCGCTGCCCGGAGCCACTTCCTTCTTGAGGGTGCGGAAGGCGAATTTCTTCTTGGGCTGCAGCTCCTGGCGCCTGGCCGCCAGGGCCCCCTGGAGCCGGGCCAGGGCCTCCTGCCCCTGCCGCACCTCGTAGGACGCCAGGAAGCGCACGCTCTCGGTCAGCAGCTTCTGCAGCCCTTGCAGCCGGGCGGCCGCCTCCTCCAGCTGCTCAGCGGCCGCCGCCGCCGCCAGCAGCGCCTCCACGGCCTCCCGCTCCCGGGCGAAGGCGGCGACGAAGAACTCGCTCTGCTCCTCCTTCACCACCTGCGCCTCCTTCTTCTGCCGCTGCCGCTCCACGCCCTGCTGCCGCTCCGCTTCCCGCCGCTGCAGCCGCTCCGGCAGCACCGCGGCGGCCACCTCCGGCTGCAGCGGAGCCACCAAGGCGGCCGGAGCCCGCAGCCCCTCGGCAGGCGCCACATCCTCTCCCGCTGCCTCCATCTTGCGGCCTCTCCTCCCTGCCGCTCACTAAGCGGCTCGCTAATTGGCTGCCGCTGGCCCCGGCTGCGTGGCGGCCGCCGATTGGCGGGCCAGGGGAGGGGTGGGGGGAGGAGAGGAGGGCCGGAGGGAGGGGTCTCTGCGGTTTTAAAGGGGCCGGCGCCTCTCTGCGGGATGGGGTGAGTCCTGGCGCCAGGTGCTGCGGTCTGCGGGGCTTGTTATCCCGCTTCCCAAATTAGCAGCCGGGCTATAAATAACCCCCTGCCAC
>NW_028186579.1:970538-1073603 GCF_003343005.1 Rhea americana
GCCCGCGGCCGGCCGCCAGCACGGCCGCTGCCGCCCGCGGCGGATCGCTGTGGCAGCGGGGTGCGCGTGTAACAGCTGGCGCTGACAGCCCGCTCAGGCCGTGCTGCCGGCGTGCCTGGGGATGGCGCGGGTTGTCTGCTGCGCGGCTGCTCGCTGCTGGTGAGCGCCGCCTCGCTGGCTGACACGGAGGGCTGGCTTGGGTCATGCTCTCTGGAGGTCCGCCAGGATACCTGGGCAGGCCTCGGGCTCCTGCCCTGGCGTCCGTGGTGCCTGCGGGTGTGTGCGCGTGCCCAGGCTTCTGCAGAGCGCCGGGCGGCTCCTCCGGAAAGCCTCATCTGCAGATGCCATCAGGAGGCTCTGTAAATGCAGTACGCTCAATAAAACTTCCCTATTGTTTCCTCTTCTGCAGTAGTTTATGAAAGAGGCTGTTTATACGTACGATAACGGCAAAGGTGCTGCCAAATTGACTGTTTTTCTTCCTAGCTGTGTATTTGATCTCTTGATTGTTTTATTTCGGAAGAATGTTTAGTGGAGGGAAAATAGAGCAGCGCCTGTGGATTACAACACCCTAGAAGGAGGTCTGTATCAGAAATCTATGTAGAGAGCAATGGCAAGGAAGGTCTTTTCTTCACGTTTCTTTAAATTTTATAGTTAAGAAACATGTTTTAAATAAAATTGCAGCAGGAACATAAAAATAAAGTACACTTCCTGGCTACAAAGTAGAAGAGTGACCATTATTCTGATGTATTCTTTTGAGAACTGCCATGTCTCAGTCTCACAGGATATTAATTGTTGCAAAGAAAGTTGACATGAAGCACTCTTAAAATATAAGACAACAAATGGAACTGCTCTGCAGTTCTACAAATATCTCCCTTCCCTTGATGTTTCAGAATTACCTAAAGTAACTGTCAACTATCCACCAAAACGAAAATGTGATAAACCCAGAGAAGCTATTCTGAATTTACTATCCTATATTTGGTGGTAGCATGCATTTTTTGGCTAATGTTGCCAATTGCCTGTTTGGATGTATAGCTTGTTCTATCACTTATAGTTAAGGTGAGCATTTAGTCTGTCTTCTCTCAAGCTATTGTTTTTTGTCTCTTGAGGAACACAGGG
Organism: Rhea americana; assembly: GCF_003343005.1. NCBI lineage: Eukaryota > Metazoa > Chordata > Aves > Rheiformes > Rheidae > Rhea > Rhea americana. The sequence continues at coordinate 971,655 of NW_028186579.1, forward strand.
TTTAATTTCTGTGTCAGACATGATATAGTGCTGTTAGAGAGTAGGGAGTACCTGAACCTTATACGTAATAAAGTCAGCCCAGTCGGGATGGCAGAGGAAAAGGCAGTGAAATGCCTTCGTATCCTTGTAATGCATGAAGGACATGCACAAAAATAGCAAGATAATATTCATTCTTCATTGTCATGGTTGAAATACAAAATTGAGGGATATCAAAGGATTGTCTAAATAACATCAACTTTGGAGCTGGTTGGTAAAGCATGTCGCAAAACTAGTGCATGACAAAGTCATTGCAAAGGCTCTGCACTGCCTTTTTGTAATTGATTGCCAGCAAACTAGAGGTGATAGTCTGTTCAGCTGGAATATGGCTGGGTAATGTAGTGTTCAGTGCATTACAGCACTTAACTGTCTCAACACTGGAAAGCTAACGTGTTCAGAATTTCRCTTCTGAACAATGAGGTTTTGAGTCTTAAAAATGAAAGCCCTTATGCTGTAGAAAAGGAGAATTCTCCATCGTGAGAAAGCATACTTCAAGATTTTTTTCTAGAAATATATTAAATGATGCATTCAGTAAAACTTGGACATTTTTGCTAATAAATAGCAGTCAAATCTGCTCCTAATATAACCCAGTAATGTTACATTAGCCATGCATATGGTACAATTAAGTCACTGTAGAAAAGAACCAAATCCTTTTTTGTCCTGTTTCATAAGAAAGGTGTCTAAGTTTCATTTTAGCTAAGTCTTTTTTGCCTTGTGTTTCCACTAGTGTAGGTAGCAAAGACAGTAACAGTAATATACAGGCTTAACGCATATATGAAAATATTCACAAAAAAACAGTCTTCAGCTGTCTTCAGTATCTGCAAATCCAGATGCTGTTTTGGAGCCTTTGTTAGTATGACTTGGTTACTCTTGCACAAATATGAACTGCAGTGGGTAAAAGAACTGTATTTGTAAAGATTACAAGCAAACACTAGTGTACACTAGTCAAATTAAACGTAAGTCTAGATTTTCAGTTGGTGTATAATGATTACTTTTTTACTGCATTGGGTCACTCAGAAAGCTAAGTGTGCTGACTTGGGTTTTCTAGAAGTGATTGGAGGTTTAAATTAATGAGGACCAAATACACTTGTGAATATGAGCTTTGGGGAGTGAATCTTTTCATATTGCTAATGCACACAAATGATTTTGGGGTTACAAGCAAAATAACCCCAGATACAAGAATGTGAAGTGTATGACCATAATGAAAACCTAAAAAGGGAGCAATAAAACTCTGCCAACCTTCTCATCTTGATGTTCCAAAATTACTTCTCCACACTTATAATTTGAGGCTTTGATGCAATTGATGGTGGTATACTTTTTTTGTGGTAATGCAAAGACTGATAATTTTCTTATGGATGCTATTGGCAGCAACATTTATGTCTGAAGGCTGCTTAACACATTCCATTATATGTAGTAGAGAAGAGAGGGTTTACAATTCCCCAAAGAGTAACCACCTGAATAAAAAGTAAGCCTTCTGGTTCAGGCTTGAACTCTTTTGGTAAACTGCAGGAAGTAGTTTAGCTGCTTGAGAATATTAGATAAAAGCAAAGCACATGGTTCTGCCTTATAATTTTTCCTACTTTTTTTTTTTTTCTGGAAATGCTTTAGTTCCTCTCTGCTTTGAAAGTAGGTAGCAGTCATTTCAGTCAGACTTTTTGCTGTCGCTTGGATTACACAGTGTGATTTGCCTTATGTGAAACTGCAGCTTGCACATGCTTACTAGGGTCTAGCCCTATGGGACTCAGAAACAAGCTACGATACACGTGCTTCCAAGTTTCAGTTGGTATCACGTGGTTATAAGTCTTGAATGCTATCTACTTGGAAATACTATATTGATTTAAACTAACTTTGAGCAATATTAACTCATAGTATTTTGAAAAGATGTTGTATTGCATAGGTCAGGTGAAAGTTCGAGATCCTTTCTCATTTAATCTTTTTTCTAAGAAGAGTGGGGTACATATAAAAGTGACGTCCACAGAGGCAACTGGGTGTCCACATTTATAAAGCAGATTCTTAAACCTGAGAAGGATACCTCAGTTCCCTAACTTGTGAAAGCTAGTAACTTCATAGCTGTGGTGTGATCTGATGATGCGTTTCTCTCAAGCATTCTCTCAAGCAGAGGAAAGAAGTAAATGCATGTATTTCTTATCACATATTATGTACTTCAACGCTGACTTTTTTTTTTATTCTGAAGGGCGATACATGCACGTTGCATCGTAACACACAAAAAATGCTATTTAGTCTTTTAGCTGTGTTTTCAAGAAAAGCAGCACCTACTGAGTCTTGTGTGGAGTTCATTCTGATAGATGTGATTTCTGAATGCCTGATAGATTGAGCTTCTCCAGATGAGATTAGCAGGCACACATAATTACTTCTGGCTGCAGAGTAGGTATTTCAATGCCTTGCTCAACCATAGTATTCTACTGCCAGTTTTAGCAAGGACTCTTTGAACTCTTCTGGCACTGTGATCAGGCATTAAAGTGAGATGTAAGCTATATTATCATTGGCTTTAAGATACTGTACACTGTAAATTTTTCATGGTGCAATAGACTTCATAGAAGTGACTGTCAGAGATCTGTATCTGTGTTCTGCTTTTGAAAAAAAATAAGAAATTCCTTTAACATTATGGTTGACATACTGATTGTTTTCCCAAAAAACCTTCTGTTTGGATTAAAATGATATTCTTTAGATATTTGGCCATATGGAAAGGCAAGACAGTGTAAAATATGTGTGTTTTTTAGAACACTGATTAGAGAGTTAGAGCAGCAACTATAAAACTTATTGGGTGCATCTTAATTGCTGTGAGTAATGCTAAAGCTTTGAAATGTAATCCTTGGGAATGCTTAAGATACTAATTATATACCAACCAGTCCAGGTGCACTCATTTTGAAATGAGTCTGTGCTGGTCCCTTCTGAGAACTAGGTGTTTCAAATGCCAGAGGTGGAGAAACATTAATTTATATGAAAATGAATCATTCTCCAAAACCAGGAACTAACTTCAAAGCATTAGCATTTTATGACAAGACACACTTCAAGATTAATAAAGCAAGGCCCAAATACACTGAACACAAAAGATTAAGCCTAAAAGAGCACATAGGTTTGGTCTACTAAATATCTAACTGATATTTAGGATTCTAGCGTGCTATTTGACATTAGTTAAATTTCAAAGTCTAAGCATGTAAACCACAGATGCTGTCTTCTATGTATCCTTTTGAGGTAGTCGTTTTCATAGTTCTGGAGTTCTCCTTTTATTTATTTTTTATTTTTTCTGTACTATATCAAAGTCTGCCATTTTGGAACTGTGAATATGAGTTTCAGACCTGTTCCATTTATCTTTATAATTAATTTAAATTGAATGAACTTGTAATCATTTGATCCAACTTTATAGATTTTCTGTTAGCTCTCCTGTAATATTTTTGTCAATAAACAAAACTAAAGTTTTATTCTTTTTGCTTTTTATTCTGTTTATTAAAAAAAGATCTGTAGGCTGTCATATTCAAGGAAGACTGTTTCTTCCTATTATTTGCATTTGCTCTTTACTTCAAATTCACATAAGGCAAATCACACTATGTAATCCAAGCAACAGCAAAAAGTCTGACTGAAATGACTGCCATCTACTTTCAAAGCAGAGAGGAGCTAAGGCTTTCTCTGCCATTCGCCTGCGCTAAGCAAGCTAAGGATATTATATGAGCTTCTCCCAATTTTCTACCCTGTGTTTTAATTTAAATTTCATTTATAAATTTTGGCAGTCTTAGTTGTGGAAATTATTTTTGAGATACTGTACTAGAGGGTTGTTTTTTTGTCAATGCATTCTGGTGGCTGAATATCTTAGAACTATGCTCCTAACTCAGGAGATAGAGCTATTGATGTTTCATTCTCCTTTTTAAGGTATCTATGACACCATTTAAATACTTTACCTAAAACATGGGATAGTTATCCTTGATATGTTCCAGTAATAATTTTGCAATGTTATTTGTTTCAATGTGAGCTCCAGTCAGCATATTTTTCTCTGTTTCTACTGATAGCCTTTCAAAACTTAGGTCCTTGTTGTACAGAAACATAGTGCTGCAGAATCTGCTCTTCAGATTCATCAAAAAACTCATGCAATCACCAGTCATTCAGACCTGTCTTTTTCTGATAACTCTCTTGTTCTGAGGTTCAGTCTTAGTTACCTTCTCTTGCTACCCACATCCTAACCATTCAGCCTTTAAGATATTTATTGGTTAGATATTCATGCATTTGATATGATTGATATTGGAGTCATATGGCTTTTATAAGTTACATTACGCAATTATGAACCTGGTTTTGTAGGTAATATTTCATGCAACTAAGGCATTGTATCAGGCTGAAATTCGTAAGGTTTAGGAAATTTTTACTGATGAATGATCTAAGTATTGGTGGTAACTGTTCAAAATGTGACAGGAATTCATATGGTTATGGAAGAACTGTATTTTGCATGTGATATATAGTATTTATATTCCAAGTTAAAGCCCTTGTTTCCCTTCATGCTGCTATATTTGAATGCCCTACTTCCGAACAACATAGTGACTTCTGCTTTTCTGTTAGTTATACTTTTAATGAGAACCTATTTGTTTCTGTGCATTTCTGCTTATTTTTACTTATCTGAGTTACTAATTGTTACAAGAAATAGCGGAGAAATGGTGGGTCTGATGATGAGCTGATACAGAAGCATGTTGAGGGATGGAGAGGTAWAGAAGCGTGGGAGGAGGAGTTGACAGCAACTGAGCTGTAGTAGTTGTGGGATCTGGACGCAGCCAGAGCAAGCTGCAGTGGAGCAAGTGGCATTCTTTCCCATCTGATGCATCTCAGAAAGGATGCAGTGAGTTCAAGGTACAAAGGAATTATTCATGCAGGAATCTTAGGATGACTGTGGCATTCATCCTTTAATGTAAATAGTTTGCTCCTAAAACTCTTTCTTCTGAATTTGCTGTTGCTTGATCTTTTTTTGGGGTACTAACTTGTGATTGTACAAGAATGGAAGTGCATGTAATGTAAAAAGCAGGAGAAATGGGCAAAATAATAATAAAATGACTTTGACCTAGGAGAAAGCTGGAGACAGAATGAAAAGGAAAGTATTTTGTATTCACTTAAGTTCTCCCTCTCAATAGCTAAGCCTCCCTCAATATCTAAGCCTAATTTTCACTTCTGCGTACTGTGTCATCCCAAGGCTATGTATTTCAGTTGACTCCGAATGTCATTTGGTGTCTTTCACACCTGTGAGAGCAGTAGTTGTTACATATGTGAAATGTTGAATTTCTCTTTTGCATCTAATATGAAGAATAAGATTTTGGTTGAGTAGGACTGYTCTGGGCAGGTGGTGCTGGGGTAGAACTTTGACACATCTCTCTTTTTTTTTTTTTTCCTAAGGTAGTAAGGCAGTGAGAAAAGGGGGAGCTCTTGGGCAATGATATTCAGTTCAGAAACACCATGTGATCCTCTTAAAAAAGTATGAATATTTAATTGCAAAGGGCAACAGGTATTCTTTAAAAACATGGTTTAGAAAATTCTGTAGTAGAACAGTAGAGATTATATTACAGTTGAAAACAGAATTCAAACTTCCTAGTGTAAATGTAACATTAATTTTAAGTGCATACTTCAATTCAATCTGACCTATGAAGTCACATCCAACTCTTGATTTTTGAATTCACTGTTTCTACCTGAGCCACACTTGTTACTGAAGTAAATATAGAAATCTATGCAAATTTGCTTCTGCAGAGGGAGTGGAGGGCTATAAYGGGCTCTAGTTTGGTTTTGTTCACTCAGTGACAAAGTTAAAGGGTTTTCATCCTTAAACTCACTGCCATATGTAGATTGAGAAATCTAGTAGTTTCAGGGTGCCTCACTGTGTAGACATTGTYTCTCCTTCCGGTTTTGTACTGTCCCTGTTTATCAAGGTTATTACTAACACTGCTTTGAAACATCCTTCAGGGAAAGTAAGTTTAAATTATGGTACGATCTGATAATTTATGTACGCTTTCTGGTGTTTCTTATGATAATGGAATCAATTCAAAATCATCTGTCTTYTTCCTACTGTTTCTTCTTTGTATTGCCTATTTCCTGTTTGTGGTTTCTGCAGGGCTGGGAGGGAAAGAATGCACTGATCAGCCTCATATCCTGCCTCATAGCTGTGTCCTTCCGAAGCACAGCTCCTTCCTGGTAGCCAAACCAGGAGAGAGGTGTGTGTTTGTGTGTGTGGGGGGGGGTCTCTCCACGTCGGAAGTTCTTACTTGAGCGGAATTCTCTAAAGTCAGTGATGTTGAGTGGGCTTTAATTTGGGGCAGAGTCTGGCCTCCTGAAACAGTTGCTGGAGTTAAGCACCTTGGAGTTTGGCCTCTTGGATTTGCTCGCACTAGTTTCAGAAGTGTGCGTTGTAAGAGCAATTAGGATGCTGAGCCCTTTGACATGCAGGGTTTATGCCTGTATTGTTGGCTATTCATGTCCATCTTGGATTTATAAAAAGTGAAGWTTGCATATTGGCTGATGGTGTAGGTTGTGCCATGCTCATGTTCGATTTGTCTGGAGTGCATGAAGGATCTGTTAGACTCATGTTAAGGTCTGTTTGCTAGGGCTTGACCTTGCTGTTCGGGGAGTGATTTGAAACTTCACCTGAATTTTCTACTATGCCTGTGTATGTAAACAYGGATGGCAGGTGAGTCTAGGCTTTAGCCCAAGTTTGGAGCCAGGCTTAACCGTTGTGACCCACATTTGAGTATGAAATGGTTCAATTAATTAAAAAATAAGATAATCAGATTTTCCTCAAAAACAATGCTTAGGCACTGAATTTTTAAAAAAGTCTTTTGGCCAACTTTTTTTGGCCAACTGAAGTTCTAATTATTACACTACCCATAAGTGTATTCAAGTCGTTGTATTAAAAACCTAAAAACTTGGTGTTTTCTGAGATGTAAAGCTAATAAAGAAGAATGTGTTGCTAAATAAAGTCTTCATCCTTGTCTCTAAGGTGTTTTAATAAAACCATTTTYTTAAGAAAAAAAGGCCACTGCCCGTAAGTCCTTGGGAATTACAATTATTAGCGTAAAAATGGTCTTTAGATTTGTTTTAAAATCRTTAGCCTATGTATCTCTTCACCCTAAGAATGTTTTAAATCAGAATATTTTTATTTTAAATAAAATAGGCTTGTAAGATCTGAATATAAAAATTAATGGTATTTTAATGGAAGAATATGGTATTTTAAGTCAAACTGATTTTGTATAATAAGGCTTTTAACAAAGTGTATTAATACTGTTAAGTGAAATAAATTGTAGAATTTTATCAGTGAACTTCCAGTGCTGTAAGCTTTGAGTCAAAGCCAACATTWCTAGGTTACCCCAAACTTTTCCTTTTTATACAGCTGTCTCTGGAATTCATGTGTCATTTCAACCAAAGGTGACAGAAAAAGAACATATTTAAATATATATGAAGTYGCATGCATTCTGAGAGGGTGAAATCTCATCTTTTTCAAGGTGACCTTTCATTAGATCTGTTTCTGGGGTCTCCCCTCCTCCCCAAACTGTCTAGAGGTTTACAACTATAATATGAAGAAAATTAACCAGGCTCTGATAAAAAATGTTTTTAGTGGAAAATAGCAAACGGTTTTTTGCTTTCCTTTAACCCAAAACAGACCCCAACTTTTAACTGAAAGTAAACAGTTCACGCACGTRCAGTTGGCCAGATCTGCAGTTTTCTTAAAAAAAAAAAAAAAAAAAAAAAAAAAAAAAAAAAAAAAAAAAAAAGGCACTACTAAACTTTTTAAAGGGACTGACTTTCAAAAATGAAAAGCGAGGAGCTCGCCGGAGCCGGGAGCTCGCAATGTCAGCGTGGCGGCTGCGTGCCTGTGCCTGTGCCTGTGCCTGTGCCTGTGCCGTGCCTTCCTTGCCGGCGCGCTGTCTCTCCGCGGAGCGGCGGCTCCGGCTCCGCTCCCCGCTCTCCTCTCTCGCTCTCTTCTCTTTCCCCCTCTCTCGCTCTCTCTCTTCCCCCCTCCCTTTCTCGCTCTCTCGCTCTCCCTCTCTCTCTCTTACACTGCCAGCCCCTGATGTGATGGCGAAGAAACCCCGTTGACAAGGCACTGCTTTTTCATGACGGTGAGTTTCCCTTTGAGTGTATTATAATTTTGTGATAAAAATTTCAAGGAAAAAAAAAACACACAACCTCCTTCCTCCCTTCCTTCGGGGAGGGAAAAGAGAGGGGGGAAATCTATCTCCAGACAGACAGAAAAGAAAGAGGAGCAAATTAACAACCAGGAGTTGCCAAAACCAGGATATTAGGTTTCAGCCCAGAGAGCTATTGGCTCTGGGGCTATGTATATAAATATATATCTAGAGAGTAAGCGAGCGAGAGGGGAGACAAGGAGGAAGAAGAGGGATATTTTGTGGGTGGCTGTTGTTTGGGCAGATGTGGATTCACATGGAAATGAACTATATATTTCTTTTTTCAGCGAGACTAGTGGTGGTGGCTGCTGAGGGCACTTAAAAAAAAGTTGTTTCTTAAAATAAAGGCGGGGGGGGGGCGAAGAGAGAGATAAGGTTTCAGGTCCAGGCTGATAGCTGCAGAGAGGGGAGAGGTTTGGGGTGGGTTTTTTTTTTCTTGCTGATGCCATGCAAATTCAGAAGAGGAGGGAAGAAAAATCTCTTTTAATGACTCATTGATTGAGCCGGTTTAAAATTAGTTGTTGTTGTCTTTTTTTTTTTTTTTATTTTCCGCCCCCTTGATGGCCATCAAGAGAGGGATGGAAAGAGGAGAGGAGGGAGAGAGAGAGAGTGTGTGTGTGTATGTGTGAGAGAGAGAGTGAGACGGAGAGAGGGGGATAGAGAGAGTGTGTGAGGGAGAAAGAAAAATAATCTTTTCAAATCTCCTCCCTCTTTTTTTTTCCCCCTCGTTTCTTTGCTTTTCTCTAAAGCTCTGTGGTCTGTGAAACACTCTTTCTTCCTGCTCCTCAGGAAAATGGAGACACTTCGTCTCTCTCCTGACTGTGCAGCTGGGAAGGATTTTTCTTTTCTTTTTTTCTTTTTCACTCCTGGCTTAATTTTTTCCTTCCCCCCCTCTGCTTGCCACCACCCTAATCTTGTCATTTCTTTGAGCTTGTGTCTCAGATTTGTGCCTGCTGGGGATTTATTTTTCACTCGTTTCCTCGTTTTTAGTGTCGCCACTAGATTTGATTTGATTTCTTTGGTTCTTTATTTGCAATTTCCTCTGAATTGCTCTGTGCTTCACGCTTTTAAACAAGGAATGGAAACTGTGCTCCTTTTTCTGTGTGCGCGAAATTCTTGGGCGGTAGGTTTGGGCTAATGCGCTTTTTTCTCCTCTTCTCCTCTTCAGAACCAAGTTTTTTCGATGTGTTTTTTTTTTTTTTAATTCCTTTTGGAGAGACACTATTTAACTGTAATGCTTCTATTTAAAACGTAACATTAAACAAGACTCTTTCTGGAGTAACCCATTTGGTTTTCCTTTACAATGTGAATCTGCTGCTTTGTGCTGTCGGATTATTTTTGATAGTTAAAGCAATATTTTATAAATACTGTTTTTACTTGTGGCTAAAACTATAGTTGGTGGGTTGTCCAGGGGGTTTGTTGAAGTGCTCASTTCACTTTTCGGGGTTGTGGGGGTGTTTAAGTGCCTAGTTTTCATTTGCTTTTGATATTTGTTAAATTCACTTACAAGCTGCGGATTATGGCGGAAGTAAGGCAGCTCTAACTATGTGAAAAAACGAACAAAACCGACTTACAGAGGACATATTTGTATTTATTTAAATCTATTATTAGAGCACCATTGGGGGAAGGAAAGAATGAGGTTTTGAGGCCTTTGGTTCCCTGATTCTCTGCTCCCACTGCCCCAATTCTCCTCGTCTTTTCGGGGCTTAATAACGTTAGAATGAAAAAAAGGATTTGAAAGGAGAGGGGAGAGGTCTTCCAGCAGTGGCTCCGGCTGCTCTGGGCTTGGCTGTGAGCGTTTGCCGTGCAGGTCCGGGTGCGTGTGGGAGTGGGAGAAAGAGTAGGGAAGATGGCGCTGTCTGGCTTCCTGCCAGCGTTTGTTGCGCAGTTTCACTGTGACTCTCCTCCCCCACGGGCGCCATTTTAAGGTCCTTTCTGCTGTCACTGCGCCGCGCGGGGCGTTGCCGCCGCGCCTCTGCCGAGGCGTTTCTTCGCTCTCGGTGTGTCAGACATGTTGCCCTGCCGGTCCGAGAAATCCTGTCTGCAAACTCTCGAACTCCCCCAAACTCTTTTTCCTTAGAAAATCGACGTAAGAGACCCCCCCCCCCCGGTGTGCTTTGCGGAGATAGGTTTTTTTCTTTGTATCCAGGGGAGTGGAAAAGGAGGGTGGAGATTTTGGGGCAAAGGATATTTAGTAGGTTAAATCTGTTTACTTTCAGACCTCCCTCATCCCTTGAGTAACCYTGGGCCATGATCCTGTGAGCTATTAAACTTGCTTAATTTGTTCCAGAGGCCTGAGTGGGCCTGGTCCCCTGTTTTTAAGTMTGTAAGCATGAGTTTGTCTTATTTATATACACCTCTAAAGTCTTATTTCTTGACGCAGTATGCATGCGCAGTTGAAGGGGAGAAAAAGTAGGTTTGAAAAAACCTCCTCTTCCACTGAATGATTTGATGACCAAAAATTACACCATAACAGTAAAGAAGAAACCTATCTTTAAACAGTGTTCTAGTGTAACATATGACAAAGTAATCATCATTAAAGAACCTTAAATACCCTTAAAAAATCTTCACAAAACTCAAGGGTGAATAACCTTTTGGTGGGTGAACACATTACGCCTGTTGCTCTCTTCGTAGGCCTTTTTTTTTTCTTTTTCTTTCTCCTTTTTTTTTTTTTGCTTGGGCTGATACCTTTTCATGATTTTTTTTTAATTCCAGATGAAGTAATTTTCCTCCCAAATCTTCCAAATGGTTTAAACTTTGCAGCTCCATTTTAATAGGCTTTTTTTTGGTTTTGATTTGATGCTGTGTGATTTTTTTTTTTAGTGAAAGGATTGAATTTTTTTCTTTTTTTGATCAAGACCCCCTCAAGTTTTTGACACTTTCTGTATAATTTGACCTATGCTTTTGATGCTTGAGTTGAATTCAGACATTGTTAATATTAAAGAACAGCAAGTATGCTGCCAAATCAACTCGTGCTGACCTCTTAAGGAGTGTGGAATGCTTGTTGAATTCTCATTTTATGCTTTTTGACACATCATCGGAGGGCTTCCCTGTGCCTCTTACTCATTCCTGAAGGATGTGACAGGTTTTATTATTTAGGATTACTTCTAAGGCCTTTTAAGTCTTTGGCCTGTTAGTGCTGAAGAGTTTTGAACAACGTTTCTAGTGAAATAAACATTTTTGTTTATTTGATATAATCTGAAAAAATCTCTGAATATGAACTTTTCCAAAGTCTTTCTGGAGGGCAACATTGTTAATGTTGTTAGTTTTTTAAAAGACTGATGCGCATGACAAAAGTCTTACCAATTATTTGAAGTCTGTCAAGTGTGGAATATGGTATCTACATATTTCAGAAAACTTTTTAATGCATGAAATTTGCCCTTTCTTAAAGCTGTTACTTTATATAACTGCTAGCAGTGGTCTTGAATTGCAAGGTACGATTTTTTTTTTTTTAATGTTCATGTACATTTACAATAAAGTTTCACTAATATGCACTAATGGCTGGCAGATTCCTTGTGGATTTTTCATTAATTCATTAAAAAAAAGACAAAAAGTGTAATAAAAATGACAGTGATACATGCTCTTTGCCATGACCTGCACACATTAAAGCAAAATGCATTTTCATTTGAGTTCAGATGTTTGGAGGGTAGAACTTAAATACACTAGCTTTATTCTTTTTTAGATGTAATCCTTTGGCCAGATCTGAGCTTAAAAGTTTTTTTTCCCTCTTCCTATATTTCTGAGAGTAGTACTCTACATTTTTATTGATTCAGAAGCGCAGAAGCTGACTATGTTGATAGACTAGCCCAGTTGTKCTTTAGAAGTGCACTTCATCTTATTATCACCATCACTGGGATGGTGATAAAATACATTAAATGTCTTCTGCTGAACCCATGCTGTGAGCACTTGGCTAGTGTATTGTATGTGTATTCTTGATGTGGTAGTGCTTTCAGTGTATATATGTGGCCTTAAGGCAGATCAGTGCTACAGTTACCACACACTTGACAAGGATAGTTTTGCTGTATCTTAATATTTACATCACCCTATAGATAGCGGTTTTGTGCCTGCTCACCCTCAAATGCTCTTTTTCAGTAGAGTTCATCTATATAGCTCAGTTGTACTCAGGGGAAAAGGCTCAGTCCTCCTAGTGTAGTAGAAGCTGCATTTCCTCCAAGGACACTTTCTGTATCCATAAAGCTTYGAAACAAAGAGTTAAAGAGCTTTGTCAGTATGGACATGTTGGTACACTACTTGGGCATTGTACTGTAGGTACGTTTTCAGAATTTTGCTGGTATAGTTCCACCTCCATTGCAGAAAAAAAAGTTGTATCCACATAACTGTGGTTATATTTTATAATGTGGCTCTAATGGTCAATGATAACACCTTTTCATACCACATTAGGCTTGTGATAAGTCTAATGGTTGGTGCTTTTTAATGTAGATTTAGCAATAGGAGCATGAAAGAATGGCCTTTAACGTGATATGTACAATCTAGGCGTGAGAACCTTGGTAACAGAGCTCATTCTGTTCTGAGAATTGTCATAATTAATTCTGGTAGTTCTGCTGAAATAAACTGCATCTCTGCTTGACTTACCCTCTCCAGTATAGACATGGGGGATGGTCTGCAAAAACGGATGTTTTGCTCTTTTTGCTTACAGTAGAGGTAAGCAGCAAAATACATGTAGTGTAATATTTTTTTTCTAGACTAAAGCTGTTCTAGTGTGAAAGCTGGAATAAAGAATATAAGTAAGGCCCTTCTATAAACATAACTGCATGTACACTGCAGTCGTTATGGTTTATTTTCAGAAAGATTGCATGGTTAAGTGAGTATGTGTATTTTTATTTTCTAATGTTGATGAGCACTGAGCACATTTTCATTATGAAAAACTCCTTTGCTGTGTATTATTTTTGTTTTGAGAATTGCTGAGTTTGCAGACAGAATAAGAATTAACAAGATTAATYAGCACTAACCGACAGTTGAGTTTTCTATTCCTGGAACTTTCCTTATAATGATTTAAAAATCTTTTAAAAAAATCTTAAAATCTTTTAAAATCTAAAATTGAGTGTTTACCAAAAAGGAAAGAAGGAAGGTGGTCTCTCTCTCTCTGTCAAAACTTGATTCAGTAGCTTTCCTTTCATGGAAAGTATTAAGAAAGGGTGGGGAAGAAGAAGAGAGGGGGAAAAGTCCAGAAGACTTAATTAATTGCAACTTAATTGCAAGAGACTGACTGTTCTTGTAAGGGCTGATCTAGTAACTTGTTTTGGGGGAACTTAAATTGATTTTATTGTGAACTAGATAGATCTGAATGTGGAAGTTAAATTTGGTACTGAAGGTTGAATTTATTGAGAGAGATGTTGACTAGAGAAAAAATCTCAGCCCCACAGAACTGGGTGGCAAAATCTCCACTGGCTTCAGCAAGGCATTGGCTTCACCAAAGATAAGATTGGCAACCTGGAGGATTTTTATTTTTGTAGCAGTGGTATAGGCTGTGCTGCTGAATTGGTTACCATCTGTCAATTCATCATACTCAAATTTTAGATAACTTTCCGAACATGATARCTTAGCAGAATCTAAAGCTTCTAAAGCACTGTTCAGCTTTAGTTATTGACAGGAATAAAGTGTTAGATGATGCTTGCTTAATGCCTGTGGCAAGATACCAACATTGTGSGCTTTTTTAAAACTAGTGTTGGCTGGAGTGGTATTAAAAAGGTATTAACTGGGCATTGTTCTACAAGTTAATTGAGGAATGATCGGTTCGTAAGGAAGTCGCATTCTGGGACTGTGTATATATTTTCTCTTTTTAGAATCTTTGAAAATTATATACAAGGAATGAAAAGTATGACTTGTAAGTATTCTGTGCTAGACATCAAGAGAAATGATGCAAGACGTTAAACTGCTGTGTTGCACAAATAACGTTCTGATGGATTGTGTTATTGTATATAGTAGTTTATATATATATATATATATATATATATAGTGCATATATAGAAGTACTTACGAACATCAGACTAGCTCTCGGCAGAGAAATATTTCTGTTTCCACCAACTCCTTTGAGATTATGTCTCCTTCTTTTCCTTTCAAATGTTCTGAGAGTATTAAGATTCCCCAAGAATTATRTATGTGGTGGAACAGCTTAAACGGAGACAGAGCCCAAAATAAGCAATAGCGTGCTCCTAAGGGTAGCCACCATTTGGGAAATGGGCTGAGCTGAGTGTTGAGCCTGGTGAGACCTCCAGACCGAGTTATTCTGGATTTTCTGTGTGGTTTCATGAACCTGTTTTTAGATGGAAGTCTTGTAGAAGTGTTCCACAAAGAGCTCTGTGTTCTGTGGGGAAAATTGTATTGAACAAATTAAAAAAATTCAATTCTCAGTATGTAAAGTGTGTGGTGGGAAACCAGTTTGCCCTGGGAGTTCAGAGATCTCAGTGTGCTTGTCCGTATYAGACTGACTTTCACGAACGTGTGTACAATGGAAGTGCAAATTTCCGTTTTATTCTTAATACATTAAAATATGACTATAGTTTTTGGAAGCTTGATAAATYAGGAATGCTTTTGCCAAACAGTTTAAAAAATCAGTTTTATACTCTGTATTAATCGGAAATCAAATTTAACAAATGGATTAGCAGTCTGTTGTAGGTTGTCTGTGCTTTAGTGTGTAACTTTTATTTGCTCTTCTGTATGTGGAGCTAGTACTTAAAAGTTGAATAAGGACTCTGTCTTCCTAGGTGCCCATCTCCTGCCAAGTCTCAGAATCCATTGAGATGCATATTGTTATAGGACTTGTGTTTACTAAGTGATGGWAGCTCTTTATATGATTCCTGCCTGAATATTCTCATCTCTCCATCTCTTCTTCTTTTTTTTCTTTTTAAACATCTTTTTCATAGAAGTTCTGTGTAATTTTTCCAGGTATTTAAATTACAAGTTTCTTCTTGTACCTATTGTGTACAGAAAGTCTTTGAGAATACTGATACTTAAATGGAGAATTTCCACAGTTGATTTTAGACATTGTAAGTTCATCTTAAAAACACTACTCAAGTTTAGAATCTGAGGGTGGTAATRCATTTTCATATACAGAAAAAGTTCACATGAATTAAGTTCTGTATTACTAATTTGGAACCCCAAATTTATTACCGTGTTAGCTCTTTTTTTAGAATACAATTCCTGATAGAATTTGAAACTATTTATTTATTTATTTATTTATTATCACTTATGCTGAAAGGGAAAGTATATATAAGAAGTAAGTTGGTAGAGGATAAGTCCAATGTGATTTACAAGTGAGAAGTTGAGCCTTTTGCTTTACAAAATACATTTTAAAAATTAATACTACTTTCTTGCTCCTATTGCCTTAAAATGAGAACGTCTTATTAACTGTCTTCTGTATTTTTACCCAAATAAAATTTATAACGGGCATTTTCATTTCCAGTCAACTTCTGCAATATTTAGCTCTTCATCATTGACTGTTGTCATTATTCTGCTAATGCAATTTTTATATTACTAAGTATCTCTTAATAATTTTTTTTGTATTCCATTTTGTAAAACTCAGTTCTTGAAAATTAAAAGATTGAATGTTGTGAGCAACTTGAAGCTGATCATKWAACACATTCTTGATTAGTTACAGGAATCTGATACTACCCTGTTGGTCCAATCTTAGATTGTTCGAAGATAGTATGGACTTGAAATTTAAAAACAAAATATACACTGATAAGGGTTTGAATTTACATTCCTTTTTTACACTCCTATATTGCAGAGAATCCAAGCAAGATTCTGCAGTCCTTGTACAGGTAAGTTCCCTCCAGTTAATCCCAGGCCTTGTTCGTTAGGAACCTGAAGTGATAACTGACATAGTAAATCCCTGGTATAGACAAGGCAGTAGTTAGGGCGCATTAGCAACTTGAAATAAGCACTGCTTAGATGATACATGTTCTCTCACATGTGATAAAATGATAATTCTTTTTTCCTAGTTAAGAAGCACACTGAACATAACTTTTGGCACTATTAAAATTTTAAARTTAATAGAAATCTTGTAGAAAAATTGTGTGACAGCAGGATTTCAGCTCTGGGAGTTCTGTCTCTGCAGTCAGTGTAGGATCAGTCTTAATGCATTGTGTACTTTGATATGGTTTAAGGAGCATTCTCTGTTTTGTGATATTTCTTTTTAGTAGAGTTACCTTCTATGTATATTCAGAATGAGGGATAAAAATGTGATAARTCTGATGTTGAAATAATACATATAGTTCAGTGCAGTACAGTTCACTATGGTGAATATTATGGTAATTCTGATTTTTTTTATATTTCTATAACTGACTATTATTATTGTTACAGTGACAGGTTATTTCTCAGGATTTTCCATAGTGGAATTAATGTTAGTACTGTAGATTAAAATCCTGGAAAGTGGTATAAAACCACAGAATGGTTCAGATTATTTGATGTTTCAGTTATAGTATAAGTCACAATAAAAGTTTCCTTAGAGGCTTCTCTGACTGGACAAAGTCTTATTGAAGCTAGTGAGATTTAGGAGGTATATCATAACTTAAGAGTGTTTGCTTAGACATTAAGTATGTTGCTGTGTTTCAGTTGGATCATCTCCCACTAAAAGGTGGTCGTTATAGCTATCATTTCCTTGTTTGAAAACACAGATTTCCAAAGATCAGTTTTCATGCTGAAGAGTCATGGACCAGCATGCTTCCAGTCAGGAATTGATACTATGTTGCTGCACTGAATTTTAAGTTTGTAGATTTTTACAAAAGTTTCACAAATTTATTTTCTTCTGGATTACCAAGTTTGGATGCTGGTTACATCAAACTTATAGGAATTATTGCTCTAAACATTGCTTATCTACAGTAGCCACTATCCTTGGCTTTCCAGAAATGTAAAAATAATATTTTACTACTTTGTATGTGAAGTTGTGCATGAAGTTATGAATGACTTCAGTGAAAACAAACTAATTCTTTTGTGACAAATCTGAATGTGATTTCAGTGAGCTTGAAATTCGGTATTTATGATAGTTTTGACTAAATGTATAGTTTAGTAGTGAAAGCTATCAAGATAATTGGTGTCAGTTTCTGAGGAAGGTACCCTTTTTGGTAGCTACTCAGGATTGTGTGTGGAATCTTTCAAGGTTCTACAGAGGTATAGATGTTTTAGAGTCGTAGAGACAGGATAAATGCTTATCTTGTTTATTCCTTATGACAAACAGCATATAAGCTGGGTCTTCTAAACAGTCACTTAAGCATTTAAACTTTCTTGAGGTTTAAGTTTCTTCATGGCTATGTGCCTTTTTTTTTTTTTTTAAAAAAAACACGTTCATTGTTTCTGTTTTTTGAAATTATATAAATAATGATAGATATATGAAATATCTGTAAATGGTTTGAGTGTTTCAGGACAAATCCAATTTTAATGACTGCACAGGTTAYAGACCCCGCACGTGCTACGTAATACTCCAGTTTGCATAGTGCAGTGATTAAAGCAGTTACATTCAACATAGGATTTCARTATATCTCTTTCTTTGTATGCAATTATGGAATAATTTAGCTGTAGAAGAGCATTAAAGGTTATGTAGTCCTATCCCCTGCTGTAAGCAGGGCTAGCTTCAGAATTAGAAAATGTTTCAAAGCTTGGATAGCGGTGTGCAAATTTCCGAAGATTCTGTAGCTGTAATGCTTATTACACATTCATATTTCTGAACTTTTTTTTTTCTTTATATCCAATTATTTTTCTTATATCCAATTGAAATTTCCATTGTTGCAACTTGTAACTGTTGCTTCTTGCTGCTCTGCTGTGTATTGCTGAGAAGAGCTGACTCTGCTTGTCTTAGAGTCCCCCTTTGGCTAGTGGAAGAATATAGTTAATCTCGTTTAGCCTTCTGTTTTCCAGACTAAAGAAATGTAGTTTCCTTGGCCTTCTTCAAATGTCATGTGCTCTAGATTCTTAACCATTTTATTGGCAYTCTACTGGATTCGTGCCTTTATATCCCTCTTAAAGTGAGGGAACTCGCTTTAAACTAGRCACAGTATTTTGGAATGGACCTCACAATTGCTGAATGGAGAATAATCACTTCCCTCAACTTTCTGGCTGTGCTCTAATGTGAGAATGGTGGCTCTATTAACTGTGCATGTGAGGCTGCAGTTGAACAGTTGCTTTAAGCAGACAGAAACGCCGAGCTCTTTCACTGTAAATTACTCAGCCTGCTCATTCCTGTCCCCTCTGTTATATTACAGGAATTACCATTCTCATTCTTTTAACCCTATGGCAAGCCAGAGCCAAATCAGGAAGCTAATCCAAGTTGAAAACCAATCTCTCTCTCTCTMTATATATATWTTTWTATATATATATTTTTATATATATATATATAAAATCAAGTCAGATTTTCTAGTTACTGCAGAAAGCGTACAGTTAACTCAGTGAAATTGGAAAAGAGAGGAGCAGGACTACTCTTTCCCCTTTTTGCTGGCCTGCACTTTATACTGAGTTAGAGTGTTCAAAAGAAGGTAGAAGCCTTAAGGCTAGGTATCAGCAGTCCCTCAGAGTATTGGCCTGCATAGGTTTGTAGGAATACTGGAGAAGATCAGATGATAAAACTGCTTTTGTACTGGAAGACTTGGGCAAGCTGMCTGTGGAGTGGCCCTGGTTTCCTTCTGCATGCTTTTCTGCTTCTGGATCAAAGCAGTAACATTTGGCTTTGTGGTAAAGCCAAGAATAAATACATACTTCAACAGATGAATCCCCCCCCCCGGCTATTAAATTTTTCCCTCTTTCTCTTGGTTGTGGATTTTTTCCCCCCAAACTATGAGGAATTGCAAAAGTTCTTGCGTATCTGACTACTCCTGAAATTATAGTTCTAATTGCACATTAATGTGTTTTGATGCTAATATTTYTAAATGAAGTCACAGCGAAGTCATAATCACAATGAAGTTGTTTTAATGCAAGGATGTGAATATGTGTTGCATTAAAGGAGAATGTTTCTGTGCAAGTGAATTTAGTCAAAGATTATCAATGTATCACTAATTAARATGTTTAGAAACGTGTGAGTTTAGAGTTGTCATTTCATATGTAARATGAAGAAGTGCTGAATCAATTCTAGGTTGTTCTAGAAAATGACAGCAAGAAATTTAATGCCTGAAATATACATAGTAATTGTAGAGTGTCAGTCAGTCTAGGAAGGGGCTAGGAGAAAAGTAAGTTAGGAAGATTGAGAAAAATGGTTTAAAGGTGCATTTAATGCCCTCTCTCACCATTAAGAATGTGCTGATGTGGGTTGTGTTTTCTTGAGTCGGTCTCACATTACTTCAGTGTATGGATAAATTATTCTTTCTTTAAAAAACCTGCTTTCAATTACAAATACATTTGGAGTTCAGCTGACTTCAGAACCAGAACATCTCTTCTCTTTCTTTTTGCTAGTTCCATATTGTGTTGTCAGTTTTACTAGCTAGGGCCTTATCTTACATTCTTCAGGAGCATGCGATGAAGGGGGTATGCTTCTTTCCCAAAAGGGGATGGGCAGTGTTACTTCCGTGTGTGCATGGGACACAAGTTGAAGTATATGTTGCCTTCACTTTTCTCCAGAGCAGCAAGAGGGGTATGAAATAAAATAATGGAGTCCTTGATAATAATAAAAATGTTACAGGGAGTATCTGTACTGGACTGTGAATAATTAGTAAGATTGTCCTGTTGTAAATAAAGAGTACTCCTTTGAGTTAGTTGGATATACCAGCAGGGCGGAGTTCAGCCTAGTTATGCTAAGTGGAATTTTATATGCTTTAAAAAAGACACTGTTGAATAATATTGCTGATAATTAGCTGCTCCTTATGCTATATCATAACAGCTTTCCACAGGGTTTTATGGCTCTCGCAAATGCGTATTTTCACCCAACTAACTCTAGCTTGGGCTATTGTCAGGGCTCTGAATGCACCAACCGGCCTTGTTGGCCCGGAGCAGCCTCACTGGGTCTTTCCACACCCTGTCCAGGCCCAGGACCCCAGTTCAGCCYAGGGACTGTCAGTCCCTGGCCCAGCAATGTTGTCGTAGTGCTGGTCTGCAGCTTCACCACAGCCGTGCCCCTGCCTGGCCATGTACCCCGCTGCTCTGAACCCTCACCTGCAGGCTGACTTTCTCGCCTGYGCTCAGACCTGTCATGTCACTGTGAACCTGCCTGATGAGTGAGGCTATGTCTGACTCTGATTACCCTCACCAGGCCTGGTCCTGATACTGACTCTGGCTTGTGGATTGATTTTCTTGGCTTCACCTCCGACCTGCCTCATCACCATGAGCTTGCGTGGTGATCCCGACCCTTGAATGATCCTCTCTGCTCCCTGCCCCAGGCCTGCCCTGCTTACTTCAGTCAGGGGTGGTGGATTGGGGCCCTGACTCGTGAGACTCCTGCCTTGYCCAGGTCATGTTACCCTGCTCTGCCCTTAGTTTGAGTCCAAATCCAGAAGTGAGTTGATCTGTGAGAGTCTAGATTATGTACCTAATCTTCGAATTCCTACTCATTGTGTCTAGTTTTAATTTCGCACTCTTGGGATGATGTGGTTTATACCCGTTTCATACATAAATCATGAATTTGTCTCAGTATATTGTGTGACTGATGTATAAAAAGGCTAAAAGGATAATCTGTGGCAAGAAAAGCAGCAGGCATKAAAGTTCTGTGTTTAAATAATCAGCATTTTGAAGTTAAAACTTGTCAACAATTTGTGCTACAGAAAACATGTGAAAACTACACAATGTAGGCTTACATTTATTAACACACTTTTAAATGAATATCTATGTATCTTAAAGTCAAGTTTATGTGTTGCTRAAGTTGGCTTCTTTATAAATAAACTGAATGAGTAGTTGCTTTTGGGTGTACAAGGGTTGAATCTGGTTGTGTACCTCTTCCATTTCTGTCTTCCAGTCAATAGAASGATAATCACAACGGAGTATCTGTATCAATTAAAAAGATCTAAATGTATAGTTATGTGGTTATGTAGAATTTGGATATGCGCATTCAAATGAGAATAAAATTTAGTCTGAATAGGTAGGGAGTTTATATGGCTTGGTATAAATTTGATCTTTTTTTTCACAGACCATGTACCCCTGTGTGTGCTGTTTAGATTGCATGTTGGTTCTGTGGTATTTCACAAAAGCAATGCAATACAGCRTTGGGTTAGTATAAAGTATGGCTATTATTTGGGGAATTTGAGATAGTGGTACTAAGACTTTGCTGTAGCTTTATTTTCAGCTTTCAATGTGCAGGAGTATAGAGCCCCCTTAGACTCTGGAGGCTGACCAGAACAACTTCTGAATGTAGCAAGAGATACGTATGCAGTTGGTGTGTTCTTGGCTCTGTGATGTTATGTTGATGAGTTATGTAAAAACTTTTGATAGTGGCTTTCTACGGATTAACTCTTCGGTAAACCAAAATTAAAAAACATATTACTTCTGGCATATTTCTTTTTTTTCATATGCATGCAGAATTCTGCTAGTGTTTTTGAAAATTCTGTTAAAGCACAAAGAAGAATGTAAGTTACTAAACCAGRTAGCTTGCATTGATGCTTTGCGTCTGGTTGTATGGATACTGTCTTTAGTACTGTTTTTTTCTTTATTCTTTTTCTGTGTGGAGCTTTGAAATCACAAACCTCACACCAAAGTCAAATTAAGAAACCTAGATGAATACACTGTTTGGGTAGAAGTCTGTTATTACGCAATCTGTTTTTTTTCTGGTAACAAAAGAACTGATAGACACTKAAGAATTAAATTTTGTACAATGCTTTAGCTCCTCTGCTATAAGATCCTTACAAAGTCTATGTGTTTATATTTATGAGGATGTTGTATCTGCCTAGAGTTATTCTCCATTAAGAGCAAATACAAGAGCTAACAGTCTTTAATGACATTATGTAGGGTAAAGCATAAGGTTATGACTTCAGGAGGAAATACTTAGGCATTATTTCACTTGCTGGTGCAAAATCATCTGAAGAGACTTCCTCTTAGTAACTGCTGAAAAGACTGTAAGAGATGGGAACTAACTCTCAGGTGATTTTTTTTATTTTCTTGCTTGTTAGGAAAATTGCTTTCCTGGTGGGACTAGTTATGGTTCTTTTCATTTCCCAAAAATAAAGAGTTGTTTTCTTCATTTATGTTTTCTGTTTTGCAGTGGTGAGAGGCTGCAGTATGCTAAATTTTTGTTATGAAATACTTGCKGAATGAGTAAAATACATAAATAATTTTTTCTAATGAAGTCAACTAGATGTTTAGCTAAAGGGCTAAGTARTGGAGAGTATTTATTGCCATTAGGATTTTGTCTCCTTGGTATTTTTGTGCAGCTTGTTCTTTTCTTCTGATTGTAATTTGCAGGTTTTCAACAGTTTGATGAACTTGTAAATTCAGCTTATGTGTGTTAGTAGTTTTAATGCTCATAGGAATACGRTTTGAGCAAAATTCTGCGGTCACTTGGACTTTATTCCATAGTATTCACTCTTTAGTATATTGTCCCGGGAATTTTTCGTTTGGTAAAGCAAAGACGTTTTACTGCCTTTTTTTTTTTTTTTTAATAGCAATGTCAGCGTTGTCATAGTAGCATATGATGGATTTTCAGAGTAGGCATGTGGTGTGAAAATACAGATCCTGCTGACCTTTAGTAGAATTAGTTTTTTTGTTTGTTTGTTTTTTTGTTAGCTAGGTGTCTTTGAAACCTGTTCTTTAGAGGTGGATATGCTGTTTGTCTGTTAGAGGACAACAGCTTTCTGTAAGTAGTGCTAACAATACAGTTAAATTAGAATGCAAATCTCGTAATAATTTGTTCTTACTGATGCACGTTTCCATTGAAGTTTAATAATATCATAAAACATCATATTGTAATTTACTTAAAACTAAATTGCAAGACCAGTATTCATGCTGGTAGCTGTACACAGCAATGAGTAGATGTGCTATTAAACCAAGGGAGAAAYTATTTTTCTCACAGTGCAGAATCACGTCATGAATGCCGATTTAGTCTGATGTTTGAAGTAGTTTTCTGTAGCCATGATTTGTTTTCCTGTTCTTGCTGTTATSCCAGAGAGGTAATACTGAGGGTTCCTTATGGTGACGTGTCCTCTGGTCATGCTTCACCCTCTCTGTGAGCTACAGTACAGAGGACTGGAGAAAAAACCTGAGTGAGTCTATGCAGTATAGAGGGTGGGGTTCCCTCTGCTAGTCTAAAGGATAAACTTGTCAGAATTGATGAGTTACAGAAAAGAGCATGAAAAAGATTACAGAATCACAACTAATCAYAGAACAATTGAGGCTGGAAGAAACCTTTGGAGATTTGCTATTCCTGCTGCCATTCCCCTACCTCCTGGTCAGATAGAGCAGGTTGCCCAGGACTGTGTACCATTGGGCTTTGAATATCTCCAAAGATGGTGACTCCATAATCTCTATGGGCAGCCTGTTCTAGTGTTGATCACCCTCACAGAAATTTTTTTTTCTTAGTTTAAATTGATTTTCTTGTATTTCTGTTTGTGCTCATTGSCTCTTGTTCATTCACTAAATAGCACTGAGAAGAGTCTGTCTCAGTTGACTTTACTCCCATTACCCTCAATCAAGTATTTCTACATGTTGATAAGATTCCCCTTTCCCTTCCCAGCCCACTTTTCTTGAAGCTAAACAATCCCAGCTCTCTTAACCTCTCCTTGTATGACATGCTCCAGTCCCTTAATTGTCTTCCATCATTACGGAGATCAATAAGAGCGATCCTGAAGCAGGATTCATATGGAGCTAGTCAAGGAGAGTAAAAGTTTCTATTTTGCAAGAAGTTACAGAACTTGATAGGGGATATTAGAAGAGACAGAGTAAAATGAGTTAAAGGCAGAACTACRTTAATAAGTTTGAGTGATAAATATGATCTTTTTTTTTCTACTTTCCTAAAAAGGCTAAGCATGGAATGTGGATAGATCAGTTTGATTTGATTATAAGGTATTGTGAAGATGAGATTGTATACCTAAGCAGAAGTCMGCATACAGAGACACAGATTTAGGAAATGTTAGCATGGGTCGATAATTTAACTGGTGGGATGAGATGGGATATCTGCACAGAAGATAAGGGAGCACAGAGAYGTCCTGAGAGTTACTGACAGGAAAAAGTGAGAAGATGTTACAGAACTCAGATGAAATTCTGAGATTTATGGTAAGCAGGAGAACCAAGATTGCGCAAACTGAAGCCTAGAGGAAACAACAGAGGAAAAAGTGATGAACATGTTTTGTGCAGCCAGTATGAAACTGAGTAAGTGGTGAAGAGTAGGTGACTATAATAYTGTGATCTAAAAATGCTCTGCATCCAATGAATGGATGCTTACATTCAGTTTGGGTAATGCAAATGAATTCCTCCTCTTTTAAAGACTTTTCAGGACTCTYACTGTTAGTCACAAACCTGCTGTAGTACATGTCTGAGTATTATTAAGGAGAAACTGGAAGTTGAGTGTATCAATGACTAGCAGTAGTTAAGAAGCATGTGGTAGAATAATCATGTCTTTTTTAGTGCTTTGAGATTTATATCGCATATGGTTTTGTTTCTAGACTGTAGGGGCAGAGCCACCACACTAACGTAAATTTGTTATCTTTTTGGYTCGTCAATAAAAAAGCCAATAGTTCTGAAGACTTTGTTGTAGTTTCTGTAGTGTTCATGTGTACCCTCACTGGGAATAGTTACTAGGCTAAACAAAAATTTCCATAGAAGCATTTTAATGGGAATTTTGAGATAGCGTTCAATGTTGATTTTTCATTTTTTTTTTAAGTTGTAAAAGTTCAGTTTAGTCAGTTTGGTTAAGCGTTTGTCTTTCTCTAATTTCAAATACCTAAATAATTACAGGTTAGAACCTCAAATGGAATTTTGGAGATCATTACATGTGGTTGAATTTGACTGTGAGATAAATGTTCGGAATTTATATAGATCTCAGTAGAAAATGCTTGTTAATTCAAGAACTTTGTCAAGATACCTGTCAACTCCCATAAATTAATAAAAATCATTGAGATGTTCTAAAAATTGTTTTATTGTTGAAAGCAATCTTGTGTCTGATATGGATCAAATACCTGTCCTCTCCCTTTTTGCTTTAGTTGTCATGGATGATGACGACGATGAATCCTGTCTCCTTGATCTTATTGGGTAAGTTTTCCTTAATTCTTTTGGAGAAGTTAGGAAAAATTGTTTTGCAAAATCACCTGCCAGAAGGTGATCTCCCCCAYACTCCTCCCTCAACTTATCATCTCAAGATTAGGTGTCATGCAAATGAAATGAGTAGCTGTGCTTCAGTTTCTTCATGCAGAGATGTATACATGACAAAAACTTCTATCCTAATTTATACTAATTGACAGTTCACTTGTTGGCATTCTGCTCAAGGGAGGGTAAGGAATRAGTATGCATGGAGGTTGGATTCTCTTTTCAGCTGGGATGATAACCTAGTCAGTGCTGAGGCGTGTCGCTGAGGGTGCTGTTAAAAAGTTCATTGAAAATAATTTTTTTTTGATAAATAGAAGACCTTAGCTTTTAGAGTAGAAGTGATAGAAACTTTGTAACAACTATGCATGTATTTTAAAGGAAAAATTAAAATTATGGTTTGTTTCTCAACTAAAAATACTTAATTTCTATTAATAAAGCACATTTTCATAAAAATATTACAAGAATAGAATTGATATCTATTATTGCTAAGTATCARCAACAAACAAGAAATCATCAGCATTTTGCTCAAAGATGCTTGCTTTTAATAAAACAGAAGTTTTCAAATACAATYAAAGAAGCTTATGGTCCTGTTTGTTTGCATTATGTCCATAACACATTTATTTGTAGCTTTGTAATAAATTCCATATGAGGATCTCATTAAACAATAATTAGGTAAGCTGCAGCACAAGCAAGAATTTTGTAGATTTCTATGCCTGGCGAAGTTAACACTTTGTAACAGTTACAAAGCTAACCTTCATGTTGAATATTCACAGATGATCTGCTGTAATGCATTTAAAGCATAAGAGGAAATYGAACATCCTAAATATCTGATTGATTTTTAGCAGACTGAATGAAGTATTGTATCAGTCGTGTAGCACCTACTGAAATAATCTCCACTTCATACAGGAATGATATACTATCTTAAATGTAGTAAATGATGTTTTGCATTTCTTAYGCAGTCAGAGCTTCCGGCAAAACTAGTGAGAGCTTTGACTTCAGAAAAAAATGAAATTCCAGCTCAAAACACAGTGCTGTGTTTTGTGCATTACTATGTGGTTGATGTAACTAAAGTGTTGCCGGTAATGGCTTGCTGTTACATTCTATGTGTAAGAGTACTGATTATAAAATGAGAATACTTGCATCCGGCTTGGAACAAAAGAATAACAAGTGACTGCATCAGACAATTAAGTGCTCCATCRTGAGCATGAATTATGAGAATCCTTGTACAAGTTCGCAGATGATCCAGAAAAGAAGTGCTATGTAGTTGAACATTTGTGTGAAAAAATTTTGTCCCCCTTCCTGCTGCTTGCAGGAATTACTGTCTAAAGCATCTAGAAGAGGATTCTTTTTCCCATCAKATCTTTGATTTTTGGTAAGTGCCTTCTAAAATTCTCTATTAAAAACAAGATGTTAAAGTTTTTGACATTTTTAATTGCATTTTTCATGACTTAAGGCTGATGAATGTATAAATCCGCTTGATTATATGTCAGTAAAACTCATAAGCATGATAGATCCCTGTGTTCTTGGTCTTTCACCTTAATTCTTGTAATTTAATGTAATCAACTATGACAATGACACTTTCATTTGAAAATCTGTTACTTCCAAATTGTAAGCAAAATTCTACTGTAAAGTCCCTGCCAAGAGACTCTGTTTCTATGTTTAGTATGTCTTTAGTGGATCTGTTAAATTTTTGTTTGTTTTTTTAATATATGAAGGAAACAGAACAGGCATAGAGGTGTGTTTGGGCTTTTTAAAGACTAATTATAAACCTGAAACCTTTAACTTGTTCTCTCTTCATTTTTTAGGATGATCCAGAATGAAGAAGAGATATTTGGAATTAATATTTTTACATGRGAAGCTCCTGCTTCTCAAACATGTTTTATTATTACTTTTTAACCAATAAAGACATTTTAAAAATCAGAAAATTCTGTCATTTTGCTCTTCATGCTAATGAGCATATTTGGAAATGCTGTRTTATTGCTGTATTAAAATAATCTGTGTAATGTAACTTGAATATATCTTAATAGGTCTGTACGTGCAGCCACATTAATGTATATTTAATTTATTTGAATCTTCAATACTTACTCTATTGGATGTTAAAGATWAAGGTGTGTAAGTATCATAATTGACTGAGACACTAACTAAACACCCACTCTAGTGGGTGTTAGAGATGATCTCTGCAGAAGATGGTTCAGATTTTAGTTTTCATATTATTTGGTGATAGTATTTTCCTTATGTTTTGTACTCTGTCCTGTTGTAAAATACTATGTATGTTAAGCAAATATGAGAAATGTCTTCATAAAAGGTAGTAAAGTGTAATGTAGCTAAGATTTTGTGATGAACGTAGTTTATTATTTGAACTTCTTTGGCCCTATGACAATGTGATAAACATTGAAGACATTTAAGAATTATAGTGGTAAAGAAAAACAGATCCTCAGATGATGTAAATTTTCAGCTTTGCAATGGAGTCAGTGAAGCAGACCTGATTTGTATGAGTAGAATACCAGGCTCAGTTAAATTAGCTTTATTAGCAGAAAGAGCTGTTTAAGTGATAACTTTTTTTTTTTTTTTTCCTTTAAAGGGATCCACAGGCACTGAATTATTTTCTACATGGACCTAGTAGTAAATCTGTAAGTAGCATTCCTGTGTATTAGACCTGTATAAACTCTGTTGAATACATTATTTTTAAACGTGATTTTTATGTTTCACCAGAGCAATGAAGACTTGACTAATGCAGATTATTCTGTAGCCAACTCAAATTCAATTTTCGCCAACTCCAATGTAAGTAGTCAGGAGAGAAATTACATTTTAATTGAGATTGCATGCCCCTGTTATGGTTGTATTTTTTTTTAATAAGACCAAATGAAGCAGATTTGGGCTTTGACCTTCTTAGTGTGAAAATTCTGAATGCTAACAATAGAGCTACCTYATACTGTTTGTTTTAAGTACTGGGTTTTCAGTTGGGAGTTAAATCAAARACTCTGTGGCACTCTTTTGCCATTTTTCTTGAATATGCAAAAACAAACTTGSTAGATAGTGTAACTCTACCCAATAAACTGGACTTGTCATTTGAGTGTTCACAGAAATAGTAGTGCTCAAAATCAGAAAGTTGTAGTCATTCTTATAGTAATTTCCTGGGTATATATGAGGATATTTTTGTTTCCTATTTCTGAGTAGAATCTCAGATAGCAATTAATTTTCAAAATGAATTAATGTTACTTTTCAGTCTAAAGAATAAAAAACTAGCTTGAGATGTTTTCTTCCTGTAAATCCTGTATTAGGGATTTTTGTCTTGCCTATTCCTGATTGCACACTATGCTGTGAATTAATTAGTGTTGTGTATGTGATTTTTTAGCCTTAAGAAGGATTTTAAAAAGTCACTTAAAATTAGGGGCTCTAGTAGTCTTCAGTATTTTTTTTCTTCACTAAGAGAGTATTACAGCAGTGGGCCAGATTACCCAGTGAGGCTATGGAATCTCCATCCTTGGAGATTTTCAAGACTCAACTAGGCAGAGCCATGGCTGATYTGATCTAGTGTTGGCAAYAGTCCTGCTCTGAGCAGGACTGGACTTCTAGAGCTCCCTTCCAACCCACATTTCTGTGATCTCCTCCTCCTTTTTCGTTTTAATTGATTTCTTCATCCCACAATTCATTTATATGGGTACATACAGTAGGGTTTTCCCAGTAGTTCCTCTTTCTGTTTTACTGTTTTCTTGACTGTGAATGTTAAGCTCATTGTCCTAACAGAGTTGTGGATATACTGTATGTAGCTGTGTAGGGACTTTAATTGGCATACCCAAGTCCTGTATACTGTATACCTGTATGCAGACCTAGTGCCTTTTCTAGCCACTGTGCTGTAAGGTCAAAGTATTTGCTCTGATCTTCCTTTTTGTATCATTATTACTACATATTGTAGAACAAATATACATTAAGTGGCAGTCTGTTCTCCACCAAGTTTACAGGCTAACAGATGCAAGACATGACAGATTAACTGGTTGGGATGATGGTGGGGAAGATGGGGTACCAACAATAATAGGGTGTACCCAATTTTCAGCTGATCAGGAACAGTGGTCACAACTTGATACCAGGCTAGCCATTATCAGACAGCAGTTTCCTGTATGCAACATGGCAGAGGTGAGTTTTGAGGAGGCTCCTAAGAAAGATAAGATTATGGGGGAAAAAAAAAGGGTGACATATGATAYGGGTTTGCCACAGACTGGACTTTCTAGTTGTTCTTCGCAGAGATTCTTCTAATAAGCATGAGTATGTGGGTGGGAGTAAGGGAGGCATTTCTTGTGTATATTCAGAAGGTGATCTTTTGGAGAGAGACTTGGGAAAATGGGATTGTTAGGCAGGGATTAATGGTTGGGAGAAAAGAGAACACTTGGTAAATGCCAGAAAAGTTTTCTGGTGTATGAGATTAGTGAGTAGGTAATCTAGAAGACAGGTGATCAGAGTAGCAGTTTTGTAGTGTGTTTTCTTGTAAGTGCTCACTCCCTTTCACTCTCCAGCTCTTGTTCCTCTCATGTTCTGTTATCATCATTTTGCATCTGTATAACTAATACCAATGTCATTTTCACTTCTTGGTCTCCTGTGGTTAGGAGTAGGGTGCTGATTTAAGAACGACAGATTGCATGGATAGATTATTACAGTGGATTGTGAAGGGACAGGGAGTAGCTAAACTACAAAGCCCCTTTGGTGGATGGTTTCGTATGCCCTGTTTATAATTTAAGGCACCTGAAAAGTAGAAGACATCTGAGGGTGGTGGTGTTTTTGTTGTTTTTTTGTTTTTGTTTTTTTTTTCCAATAAAAATTTCGCRCACACTGAAAATTCTAGTTTTGTATGTATTCAGAATTGCTACTGTGGAATGGGATTGAGTGTCTTGATGCCCATCTCATGTCTTTCAGTGACAGAGTATACACATTCCAAGGGTTTAGTGCCTCAGCTGATAAGCCTACTCAGCTAACACCTATCACAAACAAGATTGAACTGAGTATACACAGTGACTGAAGGAAGAGGAGGCAGTCTCCAACCCCCCCAGTTGAAAGGTGTAATGCCACCTCCACTGATTCCAGATCTGTTTGCTTGAGCTGTCATTAGTCTCTGTTCTACCTCTCAGGAGAGAAATTCTTTACCATTGCAGTATAAGCTGGTTTGTGTTCGATGAATTCTTCATCTTTCCTATTACGCACTGTAAGAAAGCGGAATACTCACAGAGCCACAGAGAGTAAGACACTGTGGTTACCGGTAACCAGATACACAAAGTTACAGAGGCACTAAATGCCTGTTGAATAGAATGTTACATGTGTCTTTCCTCCCCACCCTCTTAATACCTGGGCAGTAGAGATTCAGCTGCTAACTTGGAAGGTCCTGAGTTCCAGTTTATGCACACAAGTGTTTTCATACATTAAACCGTTCTGGGAATGGAACTTGGGATTCTTCATTCCAGTAGGAGAGTTTCAAACTGTGAACTGTGTATTACTTAGAAGCAGAGAGAGGCCTCTAAGTTGTAGAGATGTGGAGGACTTTGGATTGGACTTTATGTTCTGAGGTATTGTTAGATGAGATATAGCTACAAAATATGCTCTCTGCTATGAATCCTGTTCTTACGTAGCTAGTGTTCCTTATACTTTAGGGAAGTGAGATACCCAGCTTGGACTGTGAATTCTGCTTCTGAGATGTACCTAAAAGACTAATGTAGAAACACAGTTATTGGAGACTATTTACAGACACAGTAGAGAATTCTCCATAGTCAGGAGTCCTAATATAACTCTAGTTAGTGCCTCTTTTTTGCTCTATCTGGTGGTAGCTAGGTGCAGTCTAGAACCTGATCTGTAGTTTAAGGTGTTCATGAGGTACAGATATCAAGACATTTAAGTATCAGTTTCATTCCTTTTGCTAACATATATATGAAGAAATCTTCTAGAATTTTGTAATGATATTTTGAAAATGTTTTATTGAATTGTAAGAACAATCTCTTAATGTTTAAAACATAAATGAGGTTTCATAAAACAGAATCAGGAGGAGACTGGGATAAAATTATAAGTAACTATAATAACTAAATTATAATAACTGTAATAACTGAAATTATAAGCAACTATGATGCTTGGGGAACTGAAGTTAGGATGGGGACTTATTGCATGTAATAATTATGCCTTGCAGMATCTTTGCACTGTTTAGAAGAGGTRAAAACAAAATGTCTCCTGATCTTGAAGGAGTGAGGGTTCAGAAAATGAACCTGTTTGTAATTTTGCATCCACATTTTGCATTTAACCTGGCTCARAAAGAAACTGGGTGTTGTTTGGAATAGTTGAGATTTTAGAATTTTGGGAATTTAGAAAGGTGAAGTGTATCTAACTAAACTATTTTAAATGTTCCATATCMATTTAAATTTGACATTCCCAGCCTCCTTTAGAAACCTGATATCTGTGTTGCTTAGAGTTTTGTTTCTTACAACAGTTTYGTTGTAAGAAAATTTTATTGATCGTAGGCCAAAGTAAAGAAACTTGTGATTTTTTTTTCTTATCACAATACTAACGGTTATAGAGATGAAGAATTTTTCATTCAAAGTGTCCTTTGCTGTTTACAGTAGTGTCAACACTTACAGTTCTCCATAATTTTTTAATAACATAAAATAGAAATTCTGTGGCATTGTTTTTCATACTGCTTTATTTCTAAAATTCTTTTAAAAATAAAGATTTAGCTTAGTTCCTTAACTTTATGAGGTGGCCATTAGTTTGTTCTGWGTAACTCTAGAAACACTGGCAGAATTTTGGAGACCAAAGGATCTTGTTTGATAGAGAAAGCCAGCAAAAGAGCAACTTTCTCCCACCTCTTCCTTGCTACTACTGCTGCTATTATAATCTTATCCCAAATTCAATTACAGTGGAGGTCTTTTCCCTCCTCTTTTCTTCTGCCTTCTGATCCATACAGTGCTTGAGCTTGAGGACAGGGAAGGTGGTAGCTCAAAAGCATGTGTCACATTCTCCTGAGACAGCTCAGCTGCAGTGCCGAGTGCTGTGTAATTGAGAGATTTGAGAACTGAAAGGAGAGGATTGTCCCCAGCAATCTGTTATGAGGGCCTAAGTGGGATGGWTGTAAGTGATGCACATGTTTGTGCTGGCCCCCTGTATGGGATGAATGTCACCCTAAGTACGTATGATGGAAAGGTTATAATTTTGTAGGGGAAGTTTGTTTGCAAGAAGAATCATAATGGGGGGAAAAAATCAGAGCTTACAATTTTTGAAAAGTCATTTCTTTGTTTTTTACATTTCAGAACACTGATCCTAAGTCATCTGTAAAAGGTGTAAGCAGTCAGCTTGGAGAGGGGCCTAGTGATGGACTGCAACTGTCTAGTAGCCTTCAGTTTCTTGAAGATGAACTTGTATCTTCCCCTTTACCTGATCTTAGTGAGGATCAGCCTTTTGATATTCTTCAGAAGTCCTTACAGGAGGCCAATATTACTGAACAGACTTTGGCAGAAGAGGCATATTTGGATGCCAGTGTAGGTTCTAGCCAACAGTTTGCACAAGCTCAGCTTCATCCTTCTTCATCAGCATCCTTTACTCAGGCTTCTAATGTTTCTAATTACTCAGGTCAGACGTTGCAACCTATAGGAGTTACTCAAGTGGTACAGCAACCTGTTGGAGCATCTTTTGCAAGCAATACTGTTGGTGTGCAACATGGCTTTATGCAACATGTTGGAATTAGTGTTCCCAGCCAGCATTTGTCTAATAACAGCCARATTAGTGGTTCTGGGCAGATACAGCTAATTGGTTCATTTAGTAATCAGCCTTCCATGATGACCATTAATAACCTTGATGGATCTCAGATTATACTGAAAGGCAATGGTCAGCAAACACCTGCAAACATGAGTGGTGGCCTCTTGGTTCATAGACAAACTCCAAATGGTAACTCACTGTTTGGCAACTCAAATTCAAGTCCAGTAGCACAACCTGTAACTGTTCCATTTAACAGCACAAATTTTCAGACGTCATTACCTGTCCATAATATCATCATTCAAAGGGGTTTAGCGCCAAACTCCAATAAAGTTCCCATTAATATTCAACCAAAGCCTCTCCAGATGGGTCAGCAAACTGCTTACAATATGAATAACTTGGGAATACAGCAGCATCACGTACAACAAGGGATTCCTTTTGCTTCTGCAAACTCACCTCAGAATTCAGTGGTTGGTCCTCATATGTCTGTTAATATTGTTAATCAACAAAGTACAAGAAAATCAGTTACACCTCAGACAGTTAGTAATGCTGGAGGTAGTATTGTTATCCATTCTCCTATGGGACAGCCTCATACACCTCAAAACCAGTTTCTCATACCTACAAGTTTGTCTGTTAATTCTAATTCAGTACATCATGTCCAGGCCATAAATGGACAGCTTCTTCAGACTCAATCTTCCCAGCTGGTTCCTAGCCAAGTATCTGCTGAGCATGTTATGCTGAACAGGAACTCTACAAACATGCTAAGGGCCAACCAGTCATATTCAGGACAGATGCTGAATAATCAGAACACAGCTGTTCAGCTAGTTTCTGGCCAGACATTCACAGCTCCTGGAAGCCAAGTTATAGTAAATCATGGATCTTCTCAAATTGTTGGTGGACAGGTGCCACTGCAACAGGCGTCGCCAACAGTGTTGCATTTATCACCAAGTCAAGCTAATGTTTCTCAAGGTAGATCTAGTTTTACGGCGATGTCACCTGGGCAGTCTACAGTATCAAATATGTCAGCTTCTAATAGATTTGCTGTTGTAAGTTCTTCTGGTTCAGTACATCCTAGCCTGGGACCACCAGTTCAGTCTGTCGCATCAGGAGGAAACTTCACTGGAGATCAGCTCACACAGAACAGAACTCAAGTCTCTGTCAGTGCATCGCATCGTCTTCCAGCATCCTCTTCCAAAGCTGTCAGCACCTTTAGTCACACATCAGTTGGAGTAACACAACAACAGTTCGCTTTTAGTCAGGTATGAAAATTACTGGAGAATACAGCAGAAGAAATGCTTCTTAAACTGCATTAAAATTTGATGAGCAAGGCAGTGTTTAAGTTGGTATTAATACATTAATTTTGCTGGTTTATATTCATTACAAATATTGTGGAGCTGCTGAAAATTACTGTATCCCAGCAGAAATAATTTCACTTAGTATTTTCTAAAACAAATATCACTAAGTGAATGAGTCTTTAATTCAGAAGATTTTACTGTTGGTTTATAGTGATATTTTCAAACTGCTTAGTGTTGATTTTTTTTTTTGCTCCCAGCTAAAGAGCATTGTAAAACTACACAACCCTGGGTACTCTTGAAGATGAGTTCCTATAGAACTAGAACTAAAAGTTTGGATACGTTCTTAACACCTRTAGGTCTTTGACTTCATTAAGAACTATGCACTGTTTTTTCTATTAAGAACTATTTTTCAAGATTTGACCTGTTCAAGTTTCTCATGTAATCTGTTATTTCACCTTACAGAGTTAACCCRTCAAGTGTGCCGTTTTGGCATTTTGTCCATTGCAGTTTTGTGTTTCTTGAGCAGTTTGAAGCTTTCAAATTTGAAATTAAACAGTCAAACCAGCAGAAGTTATTTCTTGGAACCCTTAAGAGGTCTATAGCAGTTTGTAAAAGGGTAACACTTGAAAAAATCTTTAAGAGATCAGTTAAGTAAGAGGAAAGAAAGGAAAAAAATAAAAAAGGTCTGAATGTGCTTATAAGATGAGAACAGGTCTTATTTGTCCAGTTGGTGCAGTTAAAGTGTGTATATTCAACTCAATTAAGCATATCTGTTTTCATACTCCATACTCTGCAGTATTTACGGTATTTAACTGAACGACTGGTCACATAATTAGAAATAGACTATTACGACACTTTTGTGGCTTTTGCTTTTTTTTTTCCCCTTGGTTATAATAAAATATTGACAGTAAGATAAATCACTTGCACCAGTTCTCTTCACTTTTTCCCAAAACTGAAATGGTCAGTAAAATAATACAACTTTATTTGGAAAATAAGGATGGACCTGTTTTAGGACCACGTTTTTGCCTTTGCCAAAACTGTTAGCGCAGATGATAACAGTTTGTTTGAAGATGGGTAACTAAAAGCCTGCCTGACAGACTCTTTATGTACATCTTCCCATTTGTAGAATATGTGCTGAGGTCAGTGAGTTTCAGCAAAAAATACTTCCTATTGCTGTGAAAGAGCATTTTATTTGTCTATTGAAGTTTTAGAGCCATAAAATGGAAATGTGTCCATAGCTAACTGCAGAGATCAGATTCTACTGTTTACTAGAATCTTTTTAGTATGTTGGTGTTTACATTTTAAATACTGTACTATATTATAAAATGTATATGTCTCATTTRATCACTAAACACTACTTAGTTTGTGCCAGTGTGTGTTTGTTTTTCGGTTGAGAGAGTTTGCTGAGACAGTTAGTTTAGATACCTTTGCAGTTTTGAGGCTCTCAAAAGTATACCTGTCTGAAGGCCACTTTTATGTAGAATCATAGGTAAATAACGGCTYCCTTTCTTTGTTTAATCTAATATCTGTTCCTCTGTGATGTACTTCATAAAATTCTGGAGTTCAGTAGGAAGGATTGAGATAGCTGAGACTCTACCGCTTACAAAATTGAGGTGAAGGAAAGATGCGTAGAGCTGACTAGCTGTATTTGTCTTAATTGTGTTTTTGTGAGTTCTTTTTTTTTTGCTTATTTTCTCTGCTTATTAAATCTTTCGGTAAATATTTGGTTGACATATGAATATGTGGTATTTTCACAGGCACAGAAAAAATCTATGAACCAGACATCACCAGTCTCTGCATCAAAGACACAGGATAATTTGAGACAGCCTCAGCTAACAAGTCTTCTGAGTAACACATTATCAGGTCAACCAAGGTCTTTTTATAATTRCGTTCTTTAATTCCTCCAGCAACAAAAATTGGTTATCCTTCACTGTGTCAGACTTGAATTGATGGTTTATCCTGATAGGGTCTAAAGGTTATCAGAATTTTACTTTTTAGAAGAGTTCAAATCATATTTTTAGTATTGAGTGTGGGCTTTTGTTTTTCCCAGCCTGGGCAGCTAATAGTTCTACTTCGTTTTTCAGACTCATAAGTGAAACATAAACAGTAAGCAGTTATTTCCCCTGTATAAAACTCAAATTTGTTCTCCTTTATTTTTCTATATTTTTTCAGCATAGGATATTAGAAATGGAAGATAATTTTAAAAATAGAGACATTTGTTGCAATGTTCTTAGAAAGTTTTAGCCCTCATCTTGTGATGGCTGCTTCAGGTAGAGGAGAAAGAAGAATAACAATTACAAGGTTGTAGGCAGGCTGTCATCACAGGATTTGCTTTTGAATAAGCTTTTCACTTTCAGTTAGGATAGGTAATGCATTGTTCATGGCAGAATACTCAAATTTTCAAGTGGCACCTTGCTTCTARAAAACAAAACAACAGTGCCAGATCACGATAGATTCAAAGCAAACAGAAAATGCAATAACCTTCTTGTTCTCCTTGTACATAAATAACATTTCAGAATAAAATCTCATAATCTGTGCCTTTTTTTTTTCTTTTTGTGCAAGCTAGTTGGGCATTCTTTACAATTGGCACAAATGTTTGTGGGAAAAAAAACGATTTTATTTGTTCTTTGGTTGTTAGTTGTAATGTGCATGACTGGTAGAATGCTGTTTGAATTCCTGAGCCAGGTAGTTGGAGGAAGTCTGTACATCTAAAATCAGGGAAAACTTTAATATGGCTACTGTCTAAATATTTGGAAGAGCTCTRCAAAATTCAGGTTTATGTGGTTGGAGGAATATTTTTGCTAGTATTGAAAAACTTGATAAAATCTACCACGTGACTTTCAGGAAACTTTTGGGACGTAATGCATATGATACTTGATTTCCTCCCCCCCCATATCTTGCAGTATTGTTGTAGGACATTCTTTATGCCTAAGCATTTTTGTAGCTTGCAGTACAATAATACCAGTCCTGTTTGTTTTTTTTATGTGCCAGTTTCTCTGCAGGGTTGTTGTGTTAGGGTTTTTAAGCATATGAGGGGTATATAATTCTTAAAAGCTAAAAACTCAAGTAACACCGTTAAGATAGGTACCTGAAATCTATTCTGTTCTTGGTTAAGGTAACTTTTTTTTTTTTTTTTTTTTTTTTAAACTTATACTTTATAGGACAGGACTCGGGAGGAAAAATCATACCACAGTCTCTAGGAACAGCACAGCTACAAGAAAAAGTGATGGGATCGTCTCCTGTTCAGCAGAATATACAGGTAGAGAACTGTTGTCATCTATTTTTGTTGTAGTTTTTGTTCCCTTTCCCTTTAAATTTTAGTGAAGCTAAGGATGTTCCAACACCATACTGATAATCTGTGCATCCTTCCACTTGATACAGAAAGCCTCTCAAGCTTTCCAGATAATACCTTGACAAAATAAACATTTGAGTATTTTGCCAATTGATACCCTGAATGCTGTTTTGAGGTATATTCAGTAAGTGGAATCTGACTGTATTACTTTCTGGATATATTTCATGTAGCATTATAATTCTTTGTTTAGTTGGATGTAAGTTAGACCCACTTATTCTTGCTTCCTATGAACTTGGCAGTCTCCAGCTGTTTGGAGGGGGTGGCTTGGGAGAAGCTGCAGAAAAAATTTGCTTGGCTTTTGTGTGTCTCATTCTTGTGTTGTTGTTATTTTTGTTGTTTGTTTTGTTTTTTTTTCCTCAGTGTCTCTCCCCATCACCCTCTCCCGCAAAGTTCTGCTTTATATAGCAACTCTGGAAAAAAAAATAACACTACTTGCAGAGGTTAGGGCTGGAAGGGAGGCCAGCTTTTTTGGACTTGGATGGAGGGAGGAAGCAGAGAATTGTTACATGCATGATCTGAATAGCTGAGAGCAAAGAAAAAGTGTTTGAAATAGGGTAGAGAATGCAGGCTGAGTTTTGGATGGAACTAAACTATAATATTAAAGAAAAAAAAACAGGAGAACCTGATTCAGAATTCTTACTCCTTGCCATAAATGTATTTTTTAATGCAGTATGGCCTACATGTTTTCCTCTATTGTTCTGGCGGTAAAGCAGAACATACTTAAAGTAGTGTTCAATTTTGAGTTCAGTCTGTTCTTTGAATTACTGTCCAGATGTGTGTTTTCCTGTGGTGGTGTGAACATTCTATGTTCTGAAGCTAGAAGTTTTTGTGGCCAGCAAGTACCATTAGAGTGCATTTACTTCGTGACACTTCTGCCATGCTAAAAAGGATGCTCTGTACTGCATGTTTGTTTGTTCCTGCTGACTGTGTTGTGGTTTAAAAGAGCCTTCTTGTTACCKGTTTCTGAATCATAAATAACTTTTGCTCTGTGACTGATTTTGTTAGACTAGTTGACTGAAATCTTAAAAAACAAAACCAACAACCCCCCCCCATTTGTTTTAAACAAAGACCTTTGGATCTAGAATGGCTACTTTAGGAGTCTTTGGATTGCAGTAGTACCTKCCATATGGTGGAAGCATGTGCCTCTAGCACCTGAGAGAACTTCACATCCCAGAGAGTGTTCTGCAAAACTTTTACTTCCTAAATGTGTAAGGAAAGGAGAAAATRCTGCAGATCCCTCTAATGGGTGTATCTGTTGCACTGACATTGAACCAGAGTTCCTAGGACTGCCCACCCTTCCCAACCACCATGACTTCTGAAATTTTATATATGTAGCCTTAGCCTGCTCACCTGACAGATCTAATCCATCAAAATTGGTCAAGAAGGCATCAGCTGGGAAGTGCAGGGATAGTCTCAAGAGGAAATTTTTCTTCAGAAATTTTGAATTGTAACTGTTCTTCTCTCACTTGCTAAATTTGATGACCAGTGTTTTTCCCAGGGAAGTTTGTGTGTGCACCACAGTCAGATTTGCCTATAAATAATGTATCATATCATTGGTTTATGCAAGAGAAGTGACTTCCCTATTTCATTGGTACGGTGCCCTGTGGAAATAGGAGATAATTGAGATTGTTTAAACTTGGTGATTACACTTAATATTAGTAATATACTTAATTGGCAGCGAAAAACATTGAAACTTAGCCTTTGCAAGGGATTGGTTAGTATCACTGTAATTTGTCTTTTATTTTGAACTTAGATGGATGGTCATATCGTTGGACAGAAACGGCCTGCAGCTAAACAGTTAACTAAAGGAGCTTTGTAAGTCTTTTGTAATTTTGTTGCAGACTTTCTCTCCAGCCTTTTTCTCCTTTGACTTTTTGTCAGTGTRTAAACTTCTCTTAGATTTAGACTGTGTGTTCATTATAAATATCATTAATTTTCCTTGTAGTATCCTACAACAATTACAGAAGGATCAGGTGCAGGCTGTGACACCGGATAAAAGTCAATTCAGATCAGTAAATGATGCAGTTCAGAGACTCCTTTCATATCATGTGTGCCAGGGATCCCTGCCAACAGAGGAAGACTTAAGAAAAGGTAATTTTCTTCTAAAAATTGGCAACGAGGTAATGAATGTATTGAGATAATTCTTTGTGTAAGTGAAAACAGTAAGATTTAAGTTTGTACAGGTTCCTGAARAACAGTGTTTGAAAGTATTCTCGTATCTTTTTAGTGGACAGTGAATTTGAATCTGTAGCTACACAGCTTCTGAAGAGGACACAGGCTATGCTGAACAAGTACAGGTGTTTGCTTCTAGAAGATGCAATGGTAAGGTGTATAACCCAGATCTATTTTATAGGATATAATTCAGTTTGTATATATTGTCTTGAATCATTAAAGTAGATGTATTATGCCAGTAATAAGCCTGTGTTTCTTTGAGCCCTGTTGCTAGATGGCATATTATAATATAAAGGATCTTCATGTTATTTGGTGAACAATTCAACCTCAACAGATGCCTCAAGAGCACCGGTTTTTGAAGGCGCTTGCTAGTGTGGAACAAGGGCTTCAGAAAAATTCTTCGGTTGATTCTGTGTTTGTATTTCTGTGCTAGAAGCTAGAGCTAGGATCTTTTCATAGTGCCATCTCCCAGTTCTTGCTTACCTTTCTGTTTCCAGATAGCTACTGGAGAACATGTTGCTGAAATGTATCGCTTCTCTCTGGTTCCTCTAATACTGTGCGGCTACTGCAGTACAGTTTACAGAGGTCCATAACTCTGCTATAGTAGATTTCGAAGGTACATGCAGTTGGGATATGACAGCTTTCAAGGCTTTTAATCACAGCACAGTAGGTAGTACTTACAGAAATGGTGGAACTTACCTGCTTAGTATCCTGCTGAATATTTTTTCTGCTGGAAAGTGAAAGCTAGCACTTAAAAGAATTTGTGTGTTGATTTTATTTATCACCTTCATGTATACATAYATAGTCTGAATTCTTAGTCTACCAGCATCATCAGTGACCGTGTATCTAAGTATATGGTCGCATCTTAAAATCAGTGAAATACATTGAGTCCACCTGTCCCATACTGTCTGAGCAGTGGTGCCTGTAAGCTCCAAAGACATTGAAGACACATGAGCTTCTGCTCTCTGTGTATTTTATTTTTGTAAAGAAAACAGTATTACAAAAATAACAATTGTAAATTTGTAAAGTTTGTATTATAATTTATAAAAGCCTCAACAAATAAAGTGTACCATAAACTATAAATAATACTTCATTTTTGCTTGAGTTTCAGTAATGGTTAGGGTCACAGTCAAGATTGTTCAAGATACTGTACAAATACATAAAAGTTCTACCTTCTACAAATGTATAATGAAAGTTGGTCTTTTCCTTTGAAGAGTTATTAAGCTTTAAGTGTTCTGTTTTAGTGCAAACGTATGAAGTGACTTCAGAGACGGTTATTTATTTTTCCTTGCCTTCCAGCGGATAAATCCCTCTGCTGAAATGGTTATGATTGATAGGATGTTTAACCAGGAAGAAAGGGCATCTCTGTCCCGGGATAAGCGTCTTGCACTAATGGATCCTGGTAAGTAATGGTTAATTTCAAAACCTTAAGAAAGCAGCATAAGCACAGGGTGTTTAAAGTGCCTGGGACTATGGTGAGTCACTGATAGTTAGGGATTCTACTRGTTGAAATACTGAATAAGCAGTTACAAAACTACCAAATTTAAGATTTAGAGACGCTGTAAGGTTAAAGACAGTTAATAGGAAAAAGAAGCATTAGGCCTGTCAGTAGAGAAATATTTTTGAAATTCTTCTGACAGTAATTTTACTTCCTCATGATTTCCAKTCGAGTATGGAAGAATCTGTCCCTGAGTTTGCTGGCAGTCAGAAAGAACACAGCTATATAAACCGTGAATACTCCTATTGATCTTAATGAAGCATTGTTTTTAGAACATAATTGTCAGTTAAATGGCATTTTTAAAYGGTCTTTTTTTTGAATGTAACAATGAGAAACATACAATTTGTGTAGGTTAAAAGTTACTATTTTGTTAATGTTCTGCCTATTTTACTATTTTAAAAGATATTCAGAGGATGTATATATGAAAGTTTAGACAGTGAAATACTATTTTGGTTATACTGTATTTGGTATTTAGGATGCTTGAAAGTGCATTTAGTTTGCCTTTACAGTACACACCACTTGTATAGCTTGCTGGTTAATTTGATGATAGTCACCTACATTAAAGCATTAATGCAGCAGAACACTTAAGCCTACACTTTAGTTTAGGCACATCTCTTACTCTATTCTGTGGATGTTGTTTGAATGTTAATAAAAAKTTGGAATGTCTGTTATTTTGATGTATAGGTAGCTTAAGTAAAATTCTGCTACTCTTAATTTTCAGATGGTTATCAGGCTGATTTTTGTTGTTCTGCCAAACAATTTGATAAAACAGCTGATGAAGCACAGGCCAAGAAAAGTGACCATCAATCTAGCAAAACATTAACTTCTCGAAGTCAAACGGCAAAGATCCAAGCCAGAGACCGACCAAAATCCAGCTCAGCAGAGTCCACAAATCACAATAAACTTCCTCTAGTGCCTAACAACATTTTAACACCACAAGAAGGAATGATTTCTACTAAAAAATCGGAGCGCCTCACTAAAGCTTTAAAGTTTGAGAAGGCTAATTGTTCTCCTGAGAGGCAACACGTGGCCCTTCCTGAAGAAAAGATGGCTGGCAAAGATCTTGCCAAGTCCACTGAGAATTCTTCAAGTTCTGAAGACTTGTCAAAAACTCTGTCAAGAGCCAGTCATGGAACACACAATAGAATATCAAGGAATACAGTTCAGTCTTACTCAAAAGTAACATGTAATAATTCCCTCCAAGACAAAACTCTGAGGAGCTCTCCAAAGAATGAAGTTTTACATCCTGATAACATGAAAGGCTCTGGTGAACCTCAGCAAGACTTRCTGCTCAATAAGAGTTTAGAAACTACATTTAAAAACATCTTGGAACTTAAAAAAGCTGGGAGGCAGCCACAAAGTGAGGCAACTAGTAGTGGCTCTGTTGAATTAGAATTTCCTAATTTTTCACCTATTGCTTCACAGGAAAACTGCCTGGAGAAATTTATTCCAGACCACAGTGAAGGTGGTGTAGAAACTGACTCTATTTTAGAAGCAGCTGTAAATAGTATCTTAGAGTGTTAATAGTTACAGTACCATGGACAAGTTATGTTTCTCTTAGTAGAAGCAAATGTGAATGACACCACAAGTACAGCCTGACATACATTTAAGGTTAACCTTTCTAAACTAGATTCTGTTCTGTGTTGGAGAGCAATACTCATTGTGGTTACAGTGAGATATCCAAGTAAAGTTAATCCTTGTTAGAATGCAGTCTGTTAGGGCCTTATTATTTCAAGTATTATTATCATAGTGCTTTTGATAATTGTGTAGTACTGCAGTGTAACAACGTTGCAGGTCATTAGGCCCTGTATAATACGGTGATATACTGACAATCACAGTCACTTGAAAGGATATATTTATTACAAAAATGTTTTTAAAAAGTGATGGAAGCAACAATTTTCCCCTACCCTTCTCTTCCATGAACCATCAAATTTTAATTTTTTTGGAAAACCCACTGTACCTCTCTTCAGAAGTGATTTGCTTTAGTARTGAATCTATCTGTTTTAGGAGTTGGAAGGATGTCATCAATGTGTTTACAAGGCTTCATACTTCAAACTTAAAGTGCTTTTCTATTGCTTTCTGAGCAGAAACTAGTGCTTGATTGAAATGTTTGTAGTGGGTATATTTAGTCTGTGGAATGATACCATATGATCTTAGTCACAGTGGCATGATATGAAGTAATAAATGCTTGACTAAGGAAGGTAGAATGGAAGCCAGTAAGTGGCAGAAGTGTACAGGATGAGGCCATGATAGAGCCATGAATTTATATATATAGTACGTATATATGTTAACTCTT
Organism: Rhea americana; assembly: GCF_003343005.1. Classification (NCBI taxonomy): domain Eukaryota; kingdom Metazoa; phylum Chordata; class Aves; order Rheiformes; family Rheidae; genus Rhea; species Rhea americana. Next base: position 1,015,351 of record NW_028186579.1, read on the forward strand.
GAGGAAAAGATTTTGCATTTTATAATTGGATGTAGTCAGCATTGAGTCTTTCTGAAGTGGTATAAATGTTTTTTTATTTGTTTGGTTTTTTTAGACCAAGTGTCAAAAGCACTTTTATTTGAAAACTGTTACAATATTAGTAGCTTATATTTTAAGAGGACATTAGCCTTACTCTGTTTAAATTTGAAGGCCATTTTTTTTCCTTTTTCTTTTCTTTCTTTTTTTCTTTTTTTTTCTGCTTTTTACTCTCAAAGAATGTTAAATCATCCACCATAGCAGTCATAATTACTGAGATACGTACAGACCAAAGTCRATCAGCAATCCCATTAGTAAAACATATCTAAAAGAGTGTAATTATTAATTCATATTCTAGAGCCAAATGAAACCATTGCATGGTTTGTATTTGGCTGCTGTCATGTTGATAAGATAGAATCTTATTATTTTATTTATTTATTTTAATCTATGACATCTTTCTTTTTGATGCCCATGCTGCTTTTTACTAGTTTACTTTGGTCATCAGTGCTGTTGTGCACATAAGTACGCTGACATTAGTCACGTGCGTGTAGTACATATGTCTGCTCAGGAGGATATAGCTTTTGTGATTCCTAAGGTATGCTCATGTTGTCTCCCAGACCTTTCCCACAGTTTCTTAGAAAAACTATTTTTCAGACTTCCTGATTGCCATTTTCATAAGCATTTTCATAGAGGATAATTTTCACAGGCTGTGGTTGTCAGTTAGCCAGGAAAGAAAAGAAAAGATAAAGTCTTGCTATCATGTAAATCAGTCCATCTAAATACTGCAAAAGAAAGCAGAATTAGATCCTTGTGACAGTAGAAAATTACAGTGCAAACTCGGTATTGAGTTATAGTCTACTGTTTGACCATTGAAGGAAACCAAATCTAGAAAGCAGCGTGAGAAAGAAACTTAACTTAAAGCTCATTTCCCCTTGAACATAAATGGATATGCTTTTTTTCTGTATGTTATGAATTGCCATTTAAAAAAAWTGTGCCAATTTAAAAGTACATATTTGTAAAAACCCAGCATTCCCAAGTGTTGTATAAAATATTCAAAGTAATAATAAGTATTGCCAGTTTTAAATTTCTAGTTAGGTGTCAATAGAATAGACTTGCAGGCAGTTAGCTGTTTTCTTATTGGCAAAACTGACAATATAGTCTTCACCTATTGCCTTTTTAGATTTAATAATCTGCTTATAGCTGTGTATCCTGATGCATCTGTATTTTATGATCTTGGAAATAATTTAGGAAGGAAAACAGTACGYTACACAGCTATATGGTGACTAGTTAAAATTTTCTTTTATAGGAAAAAGGTTGCACATTCATTGATCARCTTGTTTTTGTACCACCTCAAAATGGGTAGGAGGTTTCCAGCATCTGTACAGCAAATAGGTAATTGAAGTATCAGACTATGTGTCTTCTATTGATTTTTATTTTGGGATAGGGGACAATGGCATATAAAAGGACAAATTACAAAAAGTAATCACTGTTGATTTGGTCAGATGTATTCCTCTGAACTACTTAGGAGAGGAACCCATTGAACAATTCTAGCAAGATTAATCTTAGGTTGTTAATGTTCTGTTGTTCACTCCTTTTGAATTCAATTCTAAAGGAATTTTGGTACGTGTTGAAGCAGTAAATGAAAGAATTGTATTTTTGTTGTGCTTAGAAAATATGAATTTATTAATCATATGGGCTCAAATCCAGCAAAGTATTGTGAATGTGCATGATTTGAAACGTTTTCATTATTTTGCTGGGTCAGCATTGTGATTTCAATGTTATTTAATACTGCCTAATATTAAAACAAATTTTAAACTGGCAATTAAGAAAATATGTTCATTTTGAAGATCTTAGTATAATTTATCTGTTAGATTAGGGAGGCCTTACAGACTGACTTCACTTAAAGAGGATGTGTCACTTATTGTCAGTGTGGTATGGACTTTATTTGCTTAAATACCTTCATTTGTAAAGTATGTCTCACTTGAAATTGCTTTGTATACATTTTGTAAAAATATTTATAAAATGTTTTGTAAAAAAAAAAGTATAACAAATTGCAGTTTATTTTGTTATGTTGGATAAATACTGTTAAAAGACACAAGTCAGTAAATATATTGTTAATCCATGGATAGGAAATGTTCAGTTGGAGATTACAAATTGAAACAACCATTGCAATACAGCCAAAGATTTGGGAAAAATGTGTATCTGTGATTGTCTTGATTTAACCAATTTGAATATTTACATTTCCAAAAGAAGATTGTTCTCAGTTTTAATAATATGGTTGCAAAATATTCTTCTGTGCTTTTTATAATGCAGCTGTATTATAAAATATTTAATAAGCCAGCTTCTTATATTCTTTATGTAACTTTCTGAAGGTATGCTATTTGGTCTTGATTCATATGGCATTATAACTACGTGTAGCAATGTTGTTCTCGCAGTAACAAGATTGGCAGTGGTCGTGCTATACTGAAGTTTTGCCATGATCAGATTGTTGAAACGCTCTTTTTCTCCATTGCATTTTCAAAAAATAGAGGCACTGTGTTCCTGATACTAGAGGAGTTAAGAGAGGGATTGTGTTGGTCAGTTAATAGCGAGTGTATTCAGATGTAATGAGTAATCACCTCATCAGTGCCACAGGTTACAGTGTTGTGCGCGATGTGTTCAGCTAGGTGTACCTGTGTTTGTTAGTATTTTCTATTCCTTCCTGCTGTGGTTGAATTTTTCAGAAAGTATCCTGAGATTCCGATTTAGTAAGTCTTCTGTGGTTGAAATTTGAACACGTTATTTTTGGAGGCTGTGAAAATGAAGAATTGGTGAAACGCACTGCCTTACAACTTGGATTAGAGTCTACAGTATGAAAAGGTCAAAATCTTTATGACTTGTATTCCTTTATTTTACCAGTGAGGCAAAATAAATCTGCATTCTGAATGCATTTCACATGGATTCAGTCCATAACAAAATTAGTTATATATTATTTTAATTTTTATTTGGATTAGGATGGCTAAGCCACTTGGAATTTTTTTCTTCTGTTTTGTATATCCCCATAGAATTRCCAGGAAAGCTTTCTGGACTGTGAAGCACTTGATGTACAGCTTACTGTGCAGCTTCCTCACTTCAGAATTTCCTTTTGTTGCAGCAATATGGTGTATTTTTTTTAATTGCCTTTTAGTAGCATTTTTATGAAGGGCTTGTTTTGTTTATTCCAACACTCAGGGCAGAATTTCTGAAGATCTGGGCGTATGTGTTTGTGTGTAGCTTATTTAAGAAAGTCATAACATGTTTGCTTATGAGGATCCATACGAAGAAAAAAAATGCCAGAATAATTATGCTCATCACAAGAAAAGGTATGTAAGTAAATTAAACATTAGATAAATTCTCCATCCTATTCAAGAAATGTTTTCTTTGTAAATCTTTATTTTTTTWAATACGTCTTTTTTGTATTTTATTTTGTATTCATTTATATTTTACTGTAGTGTTTTTTCTTGGAGTTTTCACAGTAAGATCTTTTGTCAGACAGCTTCAGGAAATGCAAGAAACTGTCTTCATAACTTGGAGTTCAGCTGTCCTTTTGGTTTAAAGGAAGTCATTGGAGAAAATAAGCAAGTTCCACTGAAGATCTAAACATTACCATCTCTAGTATAATATGATTACATATACATWTGCGGATAAAATACAGTGTATGCAGATTGCAACTTACTGTAGTAGTGGGTATGCTGAACTATGTGGCTATAATTTATGCATCAGTAACTGTGCTGCTAGTCTTGGGACTAGTCACGTCACTGGGAGTTGGTAACAGTTTGTCCATAATAACTAATCAAAATAGTAACCAGTAAGCAAAGGCAAGAAAGCTTGCTGTACTAGGGAAGAAAAGGATAAAGATCAAGGAATGGTAAGTTGTTCTTGAAGTATCCTGTTGAACCAGTACTTTTGATTAAAAAAAGAAGAAAATGCTGACTATAAAACCTTAGTTTATTTTTTGTAGAGTTGAGATTGCATACACAATTTTGTGGGGAAAGAATGTTTTACAAATGGAGAAACAATTTACAGGGCTCAACCTCATATGCTAGCTTTTTTTGTAGGTGGATGTTACTATTTCTGCAGAATGTAATGTTTTGGAATGTAATACACTGCCTTCGCTGTTTTGTACTGCAAGAGTTCTATTTGGGATTTAAAAAAGGGGGGGGGGGAGTAAAAAGTGAGATCTTCCCATTTGAGTTAAGTTGTTGTAATTAATGAAACAACAGCAATTTATGCCATTTTAGARTCCAGTGTTTTGAAGGGACATTATGTAATGTAGTTATACCAGAGGTCAGCTTTTCAAAACTATACTGAACTCCTGGCTGTATGAGTTGGTTACTGTCACGTATTTATCAGTATTACAATTTGACAAGATAGGGACATGTCATTTTAATTCACCCAAACATTCTTGTCCTGATCCAGGTCTTCTGTCCCTGCACACCACTGAGGTTGATACTGTATGGTGAACTAACTAGTATTTCCTTTTAGAAATCTCGCAATTAGGGCTTGATCCACAGACTTGAAATCAGTGGAAAGATGATTTTGAGTTAAGGATGATGATTGTAATACTTCTCTTAAAAMATGCATGAGATCTAAGTGGTGTGATGTCCTTGTGTCAGAGGGATTCTCAGATTGTACAGTGATGCACACCTGAGGTAGGTAATGTTACGGTGCTACCCGATGTGGTTGAACGAAATGTTCCCTTACAGGCAAAATGCTGAATTTGTTCTCCTCTGAACATTAATTGTTGCACAGTTCTGAAAACACAAAGCTTTACTCTCTCTTCTGTGAACTTTGGCTCCAAGTGTTCATTCTGAAATACAGTAAAATTATAGTAAGTGATGACTGCAAGTAGTTGACTTTAGTAGATGGTACAATGGGGAAGATGATAAACATAAGCTAACATAGTTGCCATTTATGTGAGGCTAAAACCCCATTTGGATTACTGTGAACAAAATTAAAGTTGATTTGAAATTCAGCAATTAGTGAATTCTGAAATACAATTGAAGAGGACAAGGCTGAAATCGTTAAAATAATGCCTGTCATCCTGAGCTACGTCAGCACAYGCCTGTGCCCTGTCTTTGCAACTGRATTCAAGCTATGAGAATTCTGATATCCTCAAAGCCTGCAGCTTTTTCAAATTTTMAGATGATATATGTATAAAAACTGATAAAGCGCTGTGATTTTTTTTCTTTTTTTAACTATCGAAATAACCTGCAAAGCTATAATCACAAGTTACTTTTTTGTGAGTGTGTCTGTTTACTCTTCAGTCCAGCAGCTAATGGGCTTCTAGCAGGCTGCATTGAACATGTACGTGTTTGCACACAGGCAAACTACCAGTTGCAATGAAATTAGGAAAATGTGGCCCAATTTGAATTTGAAGATTATTGTCTGAACTCAAATGGCTCTATTCTAAGTGCGCATGTTCATTTTTCTTAYATTGCATTATTCAGCCACTGAGCCAGCACTAACTAAATAGCGTATCAGTGTCAAAGTTCTGTTTTTTTTTCTAGAGTACTTTGTATACTATTAATAATTCTTTAGTGTACTGAATTGGTGTAATCGTGTTTTCAGTTCAAAATGAGGCTGATTTCACCTCAGATTACAACTTTCTTCCCCAAATTTCCTTCCAAAATGTGATAATACACACAAACTATAATTTGTTTTTAATTTCTTAATAGCTCTGTTAGATCCTGTGGATTTTTTAGGGTTTGTTTACAGTGGGTGATCTGCAAATATTGTATGTATCCTCTAAAGTGAACAGCGTAACAGAATGAGCCTGGAAATCTGCAGTATTTCATTTCACAGCTTGAAATTGCGAAGAGTTCCTGATGCTGATAAATGGCAAACAGAATAAAAATGCAYGTGGTTAATAGTACTAAAGTTGGACTGTTCAATTTTATCTTGCTTTTGGGGTAAAATTAGTCAGAGAATAGGGGATTTGGAAGGCCCCTAATAACGGGCAAATACCAGACAAGTCTGCTGTGTTTGAGAAGAGCTAKATACTGACTTAGAGATTTCAGGGTCCCTCTTCCTATGTACTGAGAGAGAAATTCAGATAAAATACTTTTATTAAGCTGAAGGAAACTAGGCTTCAGGTTTTGGAGGAGCAGGATATGTAGGTAGACTTTACTGTATGGGATGGATTTTGTGAAGACATACTCTTTGAAATTTGACTAAATTTGATTTTTCAAAGAACAAGATACATTCTCTATACAGGAATTTTTACAGGWTCATTGTGTTCATTTCTATTAGATTACATAATTGGCATATTAAAAGTAATTATTTAAACACACTGTTCTCCTCCCCCTCATTGCTTTGTGAAAATGCTCAGATTCCATAGGTATTGGGTAAAAAATTGATCTAACAGTATAATGAATATTCTACTTGATGTGGATTTATATATCTTAATACTGCAAAAATAGGCTCAACGCATAGTTTGAAAGTGCTGATTGTGAAAGAAGATACCTAATAGGCAAGATTAATTTTAAATTGTGAAGTAGGAACAGATTATTGAAAATTGTGATTAGACTCCAAAATGTTGTGGAGTTGGTGAAATACGATACAGCAGCATCATATTCTGTACAACAGACAAGGCATATGTCAAATATATTTACTTTTTGTTTGAGGTTAAGTTTTCCCCATTGATGGAAGAGAGAACTGTTCCRTAAAGTGAAAAGCAAGTTTTGAATTTTTAATGATGGCATATACAACCTTACAAAGCCTGTAGTAATTAGTATACTGTTTCTGAGAATGTTACTTCTTGGTGGGAGGACAGTTTCAACCCTGTGACAGCCAATCTGAGAGAGAAAATTCAGGTGTTTTCCCAAGCAGTTGAGAACCTGCTCTTCTTAAGCTTGAATTACACCACATTTGATCTGTCAAAGCCAGAACAGAGCTCCAGTGGTTGTTACTTGTGTGAATTTGAAACCCCTAAGTAAATAAGCATTCTTGGATACCTCTACCTTGGGGTTGCTTTCATCTGTTTTTGTAGTAGTGTTCCATCAGAGGCTGCTCACTTCATTTCAGAACCATCATTATCAAGTGTGATCGTGCAAATAATCACAAAGAAATACTTTCTGTACTGCAGTTTCCTGCTCCGAAAAGGAAGGTGCAGTAACTGGGAGGAATCTTTTTTTTTTTTTTTTTCCTCTTTCATTTGTAAACCAAAACCAATGGATCACCTTTACTATTTGCATGCATGTGTGTTTATGATACATCCCAAGCAAGTCTTTCCTTTCTTACCTGGCTAGCGTGGTAGAAATAAGTAATAATATAGGTATCAGGGTAGACCTCTTGGAGATGATGAGACTTTCAGATATGTTTTTTTTTTATTTCATCTACTGTGCTCTTTAGAACCACAGGTGCTAGTGGCAGCTTAATGGTTGTTCATCTGTTACAACTGTGGTRCTAGAGTCTAATCATTCAAACGCAGCTGAGGGTTGGAATTAACTATTCCATGAATGGTGAGACCAGGGCAAAGGAAGCTCAAAATGTTAAAGGCAAATATTTTTCTCCTTGTTTGTACTGGACTCCAAAGGCATTATCTGACCTGGAATATGTGTTTGTTGTGCAAATGGAAAGGAAGAGGAGAAGCAAGAAGTACTTTGTTAAAGGTCTGTTATTTTCAGAATAACCAAAATGAGGAAAATTTGGGGATTTTGTTTCTTGCTTCCCCTCCTTTACTTACAAAACTGCTGTAGTTTTGGACTGATGAATTGACTTAAAGTAATTTGTAAAAGTGGGGAGACGGGAATGTGGATGCATATACATGGGCGTTCAAAAAGTTGTTCTGAAATGTGAGGCTCTGGGCAATTAAACAGTAGGTTTCAATTGTCTGCTGCTAATTATCACCCAAATTTGATTTGCACGCTCTTCAAAGGGACTCATATCTTTCCATTTAGTTATTTGTTTSACTAGGATGAATCTTTAATTCAAACCAAACACAGCTCAGTTTCCAAATGAAAAAAAATGCAAGGAATGTGTTTATCCACGGTCATATCAGTGTGTCTTTTTTTGTTTTATATATGTGGGGTGATTCATAGCCTCAGTGGGGAGGTGAGTTTGTGTCAGTCTGGGGCTTGGCTTTGGCTCGTTTGGTGAGTTTGTAAAGGGTTTGGTCAGTTGTAGAAAGGCTTAAAAAATTGTGCGWAATGGAATGTTTCTGGTGAGCTTCAGAATAACAAGTATAAGTCTTAAAGTAATACAGATGTAGCAGAATCTCGTTATGGGTACAATTTAATCTCTTTTTTTTCCCCGCTATTATGCAGAATCGGATCAATTGTGTGCACATTTTTCTTTCTGCTTTAATCTTTATTTTTTCAGGCAGGCTGTTTGCTGCTCTGTGCTGCAGTGATACTGACTATAAAGTCTCTGAAATGTGGCAACATTGGTTGCTCACCTTTCCCCAAAAAGCACCAAAGACAAAGCACAGGTCTATAATGAGAAAATAAATCAATCCAAGGACATCTTATGCAGTGATTGACTTGGCAGATGGTGAGCACTAGCTTAGAAATATTGCAGTGCTGTGTATCAGTAATGTGTAACAAAATAACCTTTGTAAAGAAAAGGTATCTAAGTTTTCAGTGCTAAATTTAACTTTTTCATTGACTGCAGTGGTGAATTGATCTTCCTAGGTCACAAAGGTGACAGGTATATTGAGAAGTACATTTTTCTCAGTTCTTTATGATCTAGAAAGAAAATACACCTCAGAAACATTGAAAGATTAAGTGAAAGGAGTCAAATGCTTAGTATTTTAGAAAAAAAAAAATACAGCTGCCACCATTCATCCATGACCATTCATCCTGTTTAGAGAGAGCATATTCTTAATTTTGATGCGCTTGTAGATTGAGCGCTGAGAATGTTAGCACTGCTTTGTGCCATGTGTCAGCTTTGTCGCAGAATGCATTCATTTCGCTATACAGATTCAATGCATTTCAGCTCTCAGGACCTGCAAGTATCTGTGGCTGTAAGAGAGGTTTTTCATTACATGGCTGCCTGCTGTTTCTCCAAGGATGACTGTCTCGGTGCACAGGATGGCAGAGGTACGTTATATTGCAAACAGGTTCATCTAAAGTCAACGGTTTGTCTCAGCACTATCTAAAAGTTCCACCAAACCTAATGAGGCAAAAGCCCCAACTGAACGGTRTCTCCATTTCTTAGGTGAGAATCTCTCCTAGGAAAATTTCCTCTCCTTAGCTTCAGTTCTCATTTCCTCAGCCTCTTCTAAAAGCCGAACTTTGTCTTCAGTTGACTCTGTGAGGAAGAGTTCATTTGTTTCACAGATTCCTGGACACGCTCAGTACCTTCAGGAGGATGGTGGTGCTGTGCTTCTGAACCCACAGTAGTTGTCTGATATTTGGGGACCCAGCTTCAAAATGGCTTCTCCTAAGTTTCTGAGCAGCTCTTCTGTAACTTCTGGTCATGAGGAGGTGTTCGTTCAGACTCCTCTGACTACTGCTATTGCTCCCTGGTTAGGAAGGGAGATGTCTGGCGCTACTTTTACAGTAATCGTGAAGACTAAGATATGTTCATTTTCAGCTCCCCAACCTTGCTGTCATTGAGAATGGCAGATCAGTGGCTTGCACAAGCACAGCGATGCCCTGGSTCTGTCAGCAATTCCTTCCATACTGCACTAATACTTGATAGGTTTCTGGTAACTGGTGCAGTGGAATCTCTCTTGAGCCGGATGTCTTTGTATAGCCAAATAGCAGGGTAAAGTAGGTGTTACCTTTAACAGAACTGGCTGTTGAGTGATTTGCCATCAGCAAATACCAGACCTATTTGGTCCTCTGTTGGAGCATCTGCTATATGCTACAGCTTATAGCTCCAGGCAGTCATTCACAAAGTATTCACTGTAGAGCATAAATATGCTTTCTTTTAACAGGCCCTGACTCTTTTTACCATTAAAAATATTCAGTGTCCTCATCGATGTTCTCTCCCCTGTTAGCTGTTCTGTTACCCGTCGCTGAAGTAGCTGCCAGCTTCCCTCTTGAGAGCAGCCTTGGTCTCGTTCTTTGCCTCATGGTGAAACCAATGCTGGCAATTGCTTTCCGGCACACATGGCAAGCTGGAAGGTCTTTTTCTGCACCTTGGGATTATGTCTTTGTGATACAATTTATTTAATCCCTTTTTGCTACAGCTGATCTACACAAAGTGCAGTTTGCCATCCAGCTGACTAGACACTTAAAGCCRCTGCAAGGAAAGTTGTGAGTCCAGTCAGTGAACTGCTGAAATCGTTAAGCTACCTGTGATAGTTGTGAGTAGCTGCTTACAGCTGCACGTAGTTTTGGTACAGATTCTTGACAGATTTATTCAAGGCCACCACACAAGTGTTATRTAGCCCTTTTTTCAGTCCCTTCAGTGTGAGGGCCCTCACGACCGAAAGCCTGGCAAAGCGAGGTGCCAGCCCAGTGCAGCCTGTAGGCACTCACAGTTCTGGGGATGCCTGAGGCAGAGGTCTGGTTTCCCTTCTAGTCAGCCAGGTAAGTGAGTTCRGGTTTAAATCACCTGTACCTCAGGGTTACAGGGTTTTCCTGTGGTGTTTCTGTACTTTTTTCAGTAGCAAGCAGAAGGARTAGGTGCATGTAAATGCTAGAATATAGGTAAAACTAAAATTTACTCTGCAAACTTTTTTTTTTTTTAAAAAAAAACTTTGTTTTGAGTACTTTTCAGAAAGAAAYGGCGTATATAGGTTCTCTAACCTGAAAGACACAATAGCACTGAAAAGTGTGAATCTTTCCCAGCTGTCTTAATGGAGTGTTGATTTTTAAAACCTAATTTCACTGCTGCTTGCTATGCAATTAACACCCAGTTAAGACTTTCSGTTAGTTCAGCTGTGTGGTACCATACCTAGTGTCGGTGTGGGTGTCCATATGGACACTTCAATGAAAACATCTATTTAAGATAAAGGAGTGGTCAAAGCGAAAACAAAATCTGAGGTAATGAAAATGGGAATAAGCCAGAAAAAAATAGTAATATTATAATGCTAGTAAAATTGATTTGGATGAAGTGTTCATTTATATTTTGTTAGAAAAACATAGCAAAAAGAGGGAGTTGAGAGACAGGAAATTAAAAAATGTTTTCATGTGTTTAGAAAGGAATCATTAATATTAAAGTGAACCTGATAAAATAGTAACTGACACAGAGAAAATCATTTAAACTTGTAGTACAAGAGAAAAAGGACAGCTAATGAAACAAAGATAAGCATCAAGTGAGCTCAAAACCCTTTTATTAAAATTTATAATTCTTCCAGAAAAATAACAGGTTAGAGATTACTATCTTTTGTAACAGTGGTGGAATTTACTGCACAAAGTTTCAATACAAGATATTGATACTGGTCAGTGGAATTGCGGGGGGTGGGGGAGAGGGACAGAAAAGCAGTCTTAAAAACCCTGAATGATGAATCTCTTTACTTTTTCATATAAGAAAACAGAATTTATAGGAGTTGCAACTTTCAAGGTACTGTAAGAACTGCCCATTCCTTTTCAGTAGCGGTCTCTAAGTTTCTTGCCAGTTTAATGATACTCTCTTCTGATAACTATTAACCAAACCCAAGGGTTTAAACCACATAAATGAGATCARGTAGAATAGAAAACAACTTCCAGAAATGCTGGAGATTCCCAGGCGGGGCTGGAGAAAGGCTATATCTCTGCATTTAAAATCTGCGGGTTTTATGGAGCCGCTCTCCGGTTTCGCGGCTCTCCACGAGGTGGAGGCAGCAGCTGGCGCTGGGCTGCGGCGGCTGGTGCTGCCCCTGCGGCCCGCAGCCCACCCGACCCCGGCATCCAGCTCGGGGGCTGCAGGCTGCACCCGGGGCTCTGGGCGCCCCGTCGCTGCTGGTGGCCGGTTGCTCCTGGAGGTCCTCTTTGCTGCAGAATCGGTGCAGGTGTAAAAGGCAGGTGGCAAAAATGACAGCTGATGTCTGTGATGAAAATAACTTGCACGAGGTTCCTGCTGAAGGAGCCGATTTGTCAGCCGAGTACCTCATTCCTTGTTGACTATAGTGCTGCGTGCAATTAGCTCTGAGCTCTGGACTCCGAGATGCATGTGTGCTTAGTTTTTTTACAGCTCCTGGAAGTCAAAAACTATATTTTAGATTCCCCTCCCCTCCTTTTTTTAAAATAATCTCTGTTAATACTTGCGTAGACATGACAGAACATTGGCTCTGTTGTTAGCTGGTCATCTTGTGGCAGATCCTATGATTTAATTTTCAAGATGTTAAAATCTGTTTATAGTGGTATTAAGGGTGTTTTCCAGTTGCAAAGTGCTGTCTCAGTTGTGAAAGAAGGCCAGTAAGATTAACAAGCCATTGGAATGGGATGTTATTAGGGAGGCATACAATATGCAAATACGTAACTGAAGACTAAAACAGTGAATTCTTGGAGAAGAAGGCTCAAAGGTATCTTGAAGTCATTTCATCTTTGATTCAGGATAACTATACCTGTAACATTCTTAGACAGTTGTCTGTCAAGTTTGCTGTTAAGAACTTACACAAAAGTTTCCTTTTTTTTTTTTTTTTTTTTTTTTTCTTTTTTTTTTTTGGCTTCTTTTTAACCCAGACATTTTCTGTGAGCTGGTTGTTCTCATGTTAGCATAAGTGAAGGATCTGTGGAGCAGGAAGAAGTGGGAAGTGAGGAAGGTGCAGACATGGTAAAGGGCATTGCCATTGGAGGAAATGCTCATGAACTCTGCCCTAACCTCCTCTTAAATGTACAACAGAGCAGATTCTGCAAGGTCTCAACGCTTTTATTTTCTGGGAGGAGGGGCAGGGTGTTGTTTCATTGGTTTAGTTTCTTTTTTTCTTTACTCGTATAATTTGTACCAGTTCCGTGAATGAAACAAGCAACAACATTTATTTATTTTTTTTTCAAATATACACCAGGATTTCTCCCTGCATAGCTTCACCATTTAGGGACATACTTTCTTCTTGCTTCTGTTTAATTTGTAGCTGTGATAGTTAGACACCTAGATGTTAGCCAGGGCTTTGAAATTTCTAASAGCTTGGGTATGTGATTTGTACTTCAGGTGAAGTTTGGTCACTGTCCCTTTGTGTGTGTTAGCTTCGGACAAACAAAATAAAGTTAACATAAACCTTTTTGAAAGAGGTTTACAGGAGTCAAGCTTTCCTCGCATCTGTGACTGCTAAGAGTATTTACACTTTGTTACTGTAGGCTCTGATAAGTGGTAACCTGCTAAGAGTATGGTAAATCAGTCAGATGGCCAAGCCCTAGCTCCTCTATGGAGGCTTGGACTTCAGGTGATCCTTGCCATAATTAAGATTATCATTAACAGAAGTAATTCCACTTCAGTAATATGGAAATTAAATAATAATATGCTGTTCTGGGATGGGGGGGGGGAATATGTGCTAATACCCTCCAAAACTACCTGAAGGAGAGAGGGTGCTTTTATCATGAAGAACATAACTTTGCTTAGGGATACCTGACCTCTGGAGCTATGCTAAGAGCCAATTTATGTGAGTTACCCATCACAGAAGAGGCTAAGCTTGTCCCAAGGGTCCTGAACGAGTATGTTAGCTTTGCTGTTTTATTAGCTCTTATTTCTACAGGGCTCAAGTGCTGCATACCCCCATGGGGGGATAGATCAGCTCTTCCATGAAGTACCCTCTTGATCATTTAGCCAGGTGGGACTGGGTTGCCCTAAAGCTTTGCTCTGTTTTCTCATTTGGATGAGAAGGGGAGTGCCAGGGTCTCCAATTCTCCAGCAATAGCAGGTTTGGAGGCAGAAATTGTGTGTGTGTGTGTGTGTGTGTGTGGGGGGGGTTATAGGAAGAGTTCAGATTATTTCCTTTTAGGCTCGGACTGAAGCAAGCCCGTTAGTCCGGTTGCTGCCCACCTCGGGGGAGGAAGGCTCCTCGCCGATCCTTTCCCAGCAGAGTTGCTCTGTTCCTTTGGCACCGCTCACAGCAAAGCAGGCGCCTCCGGCACGTGCGGTCAGGGATGCTCTCCTCCTTCTCCTGCCGAGGAAGGAGAGGAGGCGCTGGAGAAACGTTGCGTTCCCTGCTGCACGAACGGTCATGCTGCCTTCATCCCTGTCATCACAGAAGGTGGATTTAAAATGAGGAACACTGTAGGAACCAGGGTTTATCAGCACAGTTCAGGACTCCAGCAGATTACCCTGAGTGTGAAGTGAATGCTGCTCATCCCTCCCAAATCCCCTCGTTTCGGGATGATGACTTTAGTAGCTGAAACTGGGAGCAGTCCACCGACGGAGGGAGACCTGTCTCGTAAAGCTTGCAGCGGCGTTCTTTCCTCTGTAACTCGTTATCTTGATCGCGCTGTTGCTAACCTCCCTCATTGCAAAGATGCTATCGTCAATTTTTTTTTAAGAATCTTCTTTACCAGACCTTTTTTTTTTTTATTTGCTGATGGCTCAGGCTGATTAAAAACTCTGTAAAACGTGCAGTGAAGTGAAAAATATACCCAAATTTTGTTTCTGTATGCTGGCCAAGTCTGCCGTATGGGAGCTGCTGCTCCAGCCTGCTCTGTGCTGCAGAGCCACTTTTCTCATCTTCACTTGTGCTGCAGAATTGTGCTTCCTCTTATGCTGAGGCCAAAAACATCTCAAGGAAAAACTGCTTGGTTTGCCAAAYGTGTAGCTGATGACACATGTATTTATGCTCCCTGGCAAACTAAGTTAAACGAACGGGGACTAAGTTGGGCAGGCTTTGTAGGAGGTAATGCTTCATTATAACGTGGCTACGAGCGGCTGTTCTCCGTTCCAGTTATGGGCATCACTGTGCATCACTTTCCTGGGAGGGGACCGTGCTGGGGAAAAAATTACAGCATGTGGAGCCTTGAAAGCACAGGAGCTGTACGATAGGGGACAGTAGCTAAAATGAAGGACTTAAGCACATATACATCTGTCTCGTTTTGTTAAAACTGTGGCTACTTCTAGCTCAGATATTAAGCTGTTAAATTAATTCCTGAAAACTCAGTTTTCAATGTGCCTGAATTCAAGCCGTTTTTCAGTAACATCAGGTTCTGTGCAAATAAACAGTAGGTTTCAGTTGTCTGCTGCTAATTATCACCCAAATTTGATTTGCACGCTCTTCAAAGGGACTCATATCTTTCCATTTAGTTATTTGTTTCACTAGGATGAATCTTTAATTCAAACCAAACATAGGTCAGTTTCCAAATGAAAAAAAAAATGCAAGGAATGTGTTTATCCACGGTCATATCAGTGTGTCTTTTTTTGTTTTATATATGTGGGGTGATTCATAGCCTCAGTGGGGAGGTGAGTTTGTGTCAGTCTGGGGCTTGGCTTTGGCTCGTTTGGTGAGTTTGTAAAGGGTTTGGTCAGTTGTAGAAAGGCTTAAAAAATTGTGCGAAATGGAATGTTTCTGGTGAGCTTTAGAATAAGTAGCTACGTCCTTAAGTTACAGAGACACAGAAAAATCTTACTAGACTGGAATTCCCATTCTACCTATAAAAAGATATCTATGTAAGGATAAAATGGAAAGATGAAATATAAGATAACACAATTATCTGCAAAATTCTTTCTACTGCATTGAGTCGGAATTAAGCAGGTAATTTATTTTCTGMAGTGCCCATGGCTTTCAGAGTGACCCTCCACCATGTTCACAGCCATAAAATTTCTGTCACAGAACTGAAGGAATTCTACACTTTTTCCTCTTTAAAATAAATAGAAAATACCAAGTGCAAGAAACAGGGCTATAACAACAATAAAAATTCACGGTAATAAATACCACATGCGATCACGATTTACAAAGCAGACAATAAGGACTAATTTAAAAAGAGAGATCCTTTTATTCTCTTTCATGTGGCTAAAAGCAACATCATTTCTGGCTGTCTTTACTGGAGATTTATATAAAGATTTGACCTGCCCTTCTGTTTTTCTTCTCCTGGAAGCTTGAAGGAGGATACTTTAACTTACTATTCGTCAGATTCACTATTGACCTCCATTTTATTTTAACGTAGATGTTGTTGGGATTTTTTTTCTTTAAAAAACACTTTCAGGTATTTCTGTAGTATTATGTGGAATTTTCTGCATTTTTTAAATTAATTTATTTTTCTAATGTCTAGAGTAAATGGACTTTATTTTAGGTAAGCCCAAGAATACTGAAAAACACCCCTGCAATCTTTTCTTCTTCTCCTTTTTTTTCTTTTTTTGGGGGGGTGGATACCTTCAAAACAGGGCATTTAATGTCTTAGCAAATGAAGAACCTATTTTAGTGCCAAAACAATTTGGCCAAGTCTGAACCCAGTGACCCCATCCGAAAAATTTCATTGCTGTCAGTTGAGGTAAGATTTCAACTTTATTGCAAGTAATAATTGATGGTTTTTCCTGCTTCACTATTTTGGGCTTCTGCCACAATTAAAATTTGGGTTCTTCTGAAGTGGAACTGTAGTTCCATAACAAATGCAATGTGCATTTTTTATTGTGGCTGTATCTATAAGGTACATCTTGATAAGGTTTCATACCAGGAATTCTTTGCCAAACAGAAACTCTTCTCTTTGGGTCTGTGTTTCTGGATTCCAGTGCTGGTTAATTTCCATAATGTTTGCACAGTTTATTTTCTGTCCTGCTGAATCCAATCCAAATAGTTGTACTTTTTTTTTWAAAAAAATATATTTTTCTACAGTACATCTAAGACTATGTGCTGTTAGAGTCCAGATACAGAGTACAGGACACATTATGATGTACAGTATGGAAGTATTAGCCTGTTACGATAAGAATGGAGAATTCTTAAGGTAGGGAAGGCACAGATTCATTTAATGTAAATTCCATGACGTTTTTGTAAGATTTGATCATGATGTGTGGAGACACCACATCTTTCCTGAAGTTTATGGCTCAGGGGACGGACAGCAATATTGCTAAAATGCCTTATACTATCGAACAGGGTAGTGCCAGGTCCTCTCCACCCCGAAGGGAGATGGTTAATCCACAGCAATGCCAGATTCATCTAGTGAACATGCTGGTGGATAACCTCAGCTGGTTGTGGCCTAGAGTGGGAGATCTTTGGGGGACAGTTTCTTGGTGGGGAGTGGAGAAGATCCAAGACGGATCTAATTACTCCAGGCTGTAGCAGAARGGTCTGGGTCATGCCCTGTGTGACAAGGCTGAGCCTGCCCTCCCTGTTTGGGGGGAGCAGGACTGACCTGTGCACTTTACTTTGGAAAGTCAGAGCAGTTACGGTGCTTACTGTGCAGTCTGAACTATTGGCAAATGACACAAGTGCCCTGTCTCTCCTGGCAGTCTTTTCCCCACAGAGTTCAGAGGAATGCTATCTTCCAAACCTCCTTCCTGTGAATTCTGGATGATTCTCAGCACACAATAGGAGTGTATTCATGCTGTATGGGGATACTTGGTTAATAGTGGGAAGGCTTCTACAAGATACACTATCAAAATAAACCATTTTTTTAAAAAACTGMTGATAAGCCAGAGCTGCATAAGGACTTCTTGAGAGTAGTTTCTTATCCTTTTAGATACTAGGCTATCCATTAGTTTTCCAATAGCTATCTCTTCAAACTAGCTTCCCGTATCAAATTTTTTCTCAATGGAGAATTCTTCGAGTTCTCAAGAATATAATTTATGGTTGTATGTCATTAAGGCACCGTATCTAAATGACTTAGTACTTGCAGGCAATATGCTCACTGTAATACCTTTCCAACAAGGTGGGTTTCTTTTTAGGCTTCATATTATATTTGCTCATATAATTCCTCTACAGYTGTCTTTTCCAATGAGAGTATCCCTTGATATGACCTACTGAACTCTTAAAGCTTGATAAGTTCCACCAGAACCAAAACATGACTCTGCCAGCTTTCTTTCCTACAACTTGTGTACTCATTTCTTCCTGTTCACCGAGGACATCAGAAAAACTTTGCCTTTTGCCATTCTGAGGTGCTTTAGATAATATGCAGAATGATTTGCCTCTGTTACAGTAAAGCCCCAAAGATGGTGGGCTGTGTTAAGATCTTCTGTGGTTTAGCCATAATCTTCACAGTGGTTGGGAGATCACAACACTAAAACCTGAGCAGTGCCGTTCACCTTTCTAAGGAATGCCTGTGGTCTAGCCACCTGGAGCTCCCTTTATACTATATCGAGCATAAAACTCTTGTTAAAGATATGGACTTTCTGTTGAGAGGTTACACAGCAATAACTAGTATTCTTGAGGATTTGCATCCCACACATGCACTCGCAGTTCTCCATAGTCCAGAATTTACCTTTGAATTGAGAGGAAATCAGAGTTTGAAGATGGGGTCTAACTTATTTACCTTTCTAGGCAAGGGAAAAAAGGTGGGTGCACCTCCTAYGGATACTACTAAGAGTAGAAAATTCGTGGAGATAAATACTAGCAACAGGCAGCCACCCAGAATTTGAATGTGCCTGTGAAGAGCTCCTGAAGAGCTCTGGTCACAAGGAGTGGTGGTGGGAAACCCACAACACCTTTATAGTCTGATYATGCCTTTGATTATTTTTCAGATGGAACTGAAAATTGCACTTCACTTTGTGATAATTTTTTTCACTTTCAGATAACACCTGGCTGTGTATTCTGCTTTACATGTAACCGTCTCTGTGGGAATGACTCTGAACTCTGGCCATTCATTTTGCTTCCTTCCAAGAGAAGGAAGTTCTATTCTATTAGGTGGTATAGAATAAATAGATTTTAATGCAAAGTTATATTTTTGAATATATATTTACTTTAAAACTCTTTTGCTTCAGAAGCAGTACTTTCGAGGTACCGGACTGCTTGAATTTTCCCTTAGGTTTGCTGTTCATAATATACTGAAGGAGGAAGCTTTGCTGCTGCTTAATCTTTCACCAACACTTTCTCTATCAGCCTGTCTTCGTAGATAACTTCTGTGACCCCCGGAAAGCTCTTTAACTGAAGCAGTCTTTTGATCTCTATTTTGTGAGCCAGGAGAAAGAGCTTTGTTACTTTGGCCTAGAGCTTCATGTTGTTGACTTTTTCACTAACAAAGAAGGCACTTAGCTGAAAACCTTGATGCATTCWTGATAATTCAATACATTGTCTCCTACTTACATAGAGCAGCTCAGTTACGAAGGAAATGCTGATAATTGTCCAGACTCACGTAGTAACTTCGGCTCATTGACTAGTTTGGTTTAGAACTGTTTCTAGCGCTGCTGCATATTATTACTTGTAATTGGATGCACAGTCTATATGTGCCAGAGCTTCTGTYGTCAGCTTTGCCTGGACTGTCTGAGACTCAGATTGCCTTTACATATACAGGAACTTACTCAAGCCTGAATGCACAATATTTGTGTATATCAGCAGGTTAGTCCATAGTCAGCTAAAAATGTTTTTGGTCCAGAAAGTCTTTTAGCAAAGTGAAGTGTTAAGTTAGTTTCTTGACCAGGTCTGAAGATGTTTGAATTATTTATGTAGTACAGCCGGTTACAGCATTTACGAATGCAGAGCAAGTCAGTTAATTAGATATGATTTGAAATGTGTTTTCCAAGAAAGCAGTGCTCTGTACAACTCAGTCCTCAGCTGACAATGCAGACAAATGCACTGACCTCCCTAAACCTTCAGGAGGCATGACGGAAACAAGCTCTGTGGAGGACAAGCAAAGCCGTGTCATGCACTAAAATTTCTTCAGTATGTCCTAACTGATCCTTACCCCAGAAGAGCTTTCRGGGCTGATATGACCCCTGTGCTGCTTTCAGACAGGTGTAACTTGATTGATTTCAACAGGGTGAGATCAGAAAATTCTCATACAAACAAAAGCACAAAAACTGCCCCTAACTGAAGTGTTATAAGGCTTCCAAGATTAATGGCATCCAAGCACTTTGAGAGAGGTCTTTTGACAAAAACTTGCACTTTTTTTTCCTCTCATATTAAGAAAAATAGGCCTTTTCTCTCCGGTGGAGAAACCTTTGTCACGGGTATCCATGCCTTTGTCACCTTGGCCCTGTATTATGTTATTGTCACGCGCTCCGCCCAGGAGGACATGTGGAGACCCTTGGAAACTGGAGCTTGTGCAGAGTGTGGCTGCCCACGCGCAGCGTGGAATTTCACGCCAGGAACGCYTCACACCGGGGCCGGGGACTTCTGCTGGTTGGTAATAAGTTTCTGGGTAGAATTCAAGGTGTTAGTTTTAACCTATAAAGCACTAAATGGTTACCCAGGAGACTGCTGCTCTTCCAGTAATGCAGCACCTACAAGTGAAGTCTGCCAGAGACGCTTGACCTCGGCTTTGGAATTTACTTCCCAAATCCATCTACCTGGGCTGGGATTGTCAACAGGCWGTGTGCTCTGAGCTTCATTTGTCTGCCTGAGGATCTGCCATGGGGATGGCTTGAGGTCCTGGGGAGCTGTATTTTGTTGGAAATATTGGCGATGTGCAATTTTACCTGCTGCTGAGTGTTTATTTGTGTGATATGTGTATTTTTTTTTAATGCTAGAATGGTACATTGTTTTTGAAATGATAGCGTAACTGTAGTTCATACCTGCAGTCTTGTGCCTTGAACTGAGGCGTTGCCAGCTGTATATTTTAGATCGTTCCTGCTTCTATTGAAATCAGTGGGAGTTTATAAACCAGAGTGCCAGGGAGTGCGATATTCCTCTGAACAGAACTTCTGAGATTCAGACAAGAATCTATAAAGAAATTCTATATAGAGATGGACAAGATCAAGCCCTGGTGACAGGACTTCACTTTAAGGTTCTGGGATAATGAAAAGCCATCAGAGACAGAGTAGAAATTGCAAGCGGAGAAAACAATATAAAGAAAAGCATTAGCGTAAGGGCAGGCGGAACCCATGYTTGTATTTGTCATACAGTCACAGCCCATTAAGTGAGGTGCACAAGAAGGGAAGCAGCATGAGGAAGGGATGCACCTGATGCTCTTCTTTTCTGGTGGAGCCGGGTAAGGTGCGTGGTTACAGCTCTGCAATGTGTTATAAACAACCTGCAAGTTGAGCCTGCTGTTGTTGAGCGCAGATTGTACGAAGTGCCATATGTCTCACAGGGCACATCAAGGAAATTGAAGCTAGAAAATCAAAACCTGGGCTATTTTGGAATCTTAAGTAATTTTGCATATTCCGCTGTGCCCGTTAATAAAGTTCCTGTAAAAAATACCTGGCGTTTGTAATAGTGTAGTCTGTGAACTAGCAGCAAAGCAGTTTGTCTCCCCCCTGAGTGTAAGCTTTAAAAGTCAYATTTAGCAATAGTAACAATAATACAAATAATAATACATAGCTGTTTTAAATGGAAGAGCTAGGAAAAGTCCAACAATTTGATGTGGGAGGGAATCCATTGCTTCTTTATTTGCTTCACCTGGAACTGTCAGGCCAGGGCGGACAATGTTTCAGAAAGCTGAGAGCACAGGGAAATCCCAAGGCTGGAGTATTTCATTCACCAGTGGCTCATCCCTGATGTTCTTTGGCTATAAACCAAAGTTCCTATCTGATAAGACAGGATGTATAAACTCAGAGTAACCTATTCACAAAGCAGTGCAAACCAGATTTTTCTTCTTTTGCTAACACGTACAAGCAGTTTGTCCCTGCACAGTTTAGATAAACTCCGACGTTCTGCTCTGCGTGGCCCACACTAGAGAGGCACTGGGCTCCCAGTGAAATCCCCATGGGCCTCCCCCCCCCCCCAACAAACTGGCTGAAGCATCAAGTCCCAGTTTAGCACGTTTCCTCATGAAGAAAGTATGTCAGATGTGCAGTCAGCCCATCCTCTTGTACTTCATCTTCTTTCTCAGCCTCCCAGCTGCGGAGATGTAGCTGTTTGTGGCAACCTGGAAAACTGTCACTGCTTCTTAAGGCCCTTACGTTACTCACCCAGCGAACAAACCCCAAATGTTCTGTCGTGACAGGACGATCTCCTTCRCAGGCAGAGCCATCATTATCTCCCAGCGATTTTTTTTGAACTGTAGGTGTTCATTGCCAGTGAAGAACCTTTCCCTGGGCAAACATGATTCCCAGCTCTAACGGGTTTAGTTGTAAGTCTGATTGACGTATGATGGGACGAAGTTAGACTGCCAGTGAGTGTTTCATTGATGTGAAATTTTACACCAAATCTGGACGCAGTATATACTTGGTTTATGATCCAGCTGGGCATGCTTGTTAGTTATTGTTGAGGTCAATCAAAGTGTAATTGTAACATGGGGAAAGACAGTCCCAGGGCTACAAAGATTTGTTTTCAACAGCTGCTATTCATTATTCATTAAACTCTACCTTCTGTTTTTGAAATTAATAACCTCTGGCCTTCTAACAAGGCATCAGACTTTAAGAATATAGATTTAAAAATCAAAGATGCATTAGTTTCATCCCTAGACAAGTGAGAGCACAAAGCACTTTAGCTAGTAATAGGAGTTGGCTGTAGAACTTAGTATTTCTGCTTGTGGAAAACCAGATGTGAGTTAATTAACCCAAAATTTACAGGCACTGTATGCTGTATGTGAGAGAACCAACTAGCGTACAATAAGCTCTCACCTTATGGAAGTCATGAGGAACACACAAAACTTCAGTAAAAGAAGATTTCATAAAAAATAAGCTAAAGTACGCTATCACAAGTCTACTTTGGGGGAATACCAGATTAAGCAGTTTATTCAAATTGGAACTTGCACCTCCATAAAATTAGAGCTTTTCCAACATTTATTCACCATTATTTCTCTGAAGTATAGTACCAAATTTGGCTTGGGATCATTGCAGAAGGAATCGAAGGGAAAGAGGCACATGATGTTTCTGTCTCATGAATCCCATTCCTTGGTCCTCCATGAATGTTGCTCCATTGAGATGCCACAAAAAGGAGGTGTCAGGATATTCTGGAGCCACGGTGCTTGGCCRGGACAGGGATGGTTTATACCGTGGAGTGCTAGCTCTGTACTCTGTACTCCTGCTGAAATCCTGGGGCGGGGGGGTTGGTGGTTGCTGCTGAAGAGCAGCTACAGAGGAACCTGGAAGTTGTGAACGTGGTTCTGCTAAGCTTATTTTACAAACAGTATTGTTTTAGGGGTGCTTCCTTTAGCCGGATGAGGGCACCTTTTTGATTCCTGAAGCACAGAAAAAAAACAGCAAAATCTGTTGAGTGATTTCACTGGATGAAAATTGTAATTTCTGAGGTACAATATTAGGTTGTCTTGTCTACTGCAAAATTCTTGACTCTGAAACAGCTAGCAGCAGCTGCTTTGGCTGATCTTGGAATAAAGTAGTCAAATATACAGCTATTAGTGCTATTTTGGGATAAAACAAGATTATGTAATAGAATACAATGAAACTTTATGATAGAACCATATGTGTATGTTTGCAAATATATATATATATTTATATATATGTATATATATGCAAACAAAGGTAAAAAATTAAATATATTTAATATATATAAAATCATACAATTTAAATAATATATACTTTTATATATAATACACACACACACACATATATATTAAAAAATTTACCTTTTTAGTGGAAATATTTCAACCCCTCTGCAGTATGGGTTTTAGAATGGGGTCCAGTGATCTAATGAGGAAGAAAGTGTTTTTTAAATGCTACTGTAGTAAACCTGCATTGGAACAGAAAAAATGTCCTTGAGTTCACTACTACAAAACACCATCTTTGAGATCTCGACTGTTTCGTGATGCAGGAGATAGTATCTCTATCCACAGAGTTAAAAAATGGGACCCTTTCACTGCAATGTCCTACCTGTTCTCTCTCTCCTGCTGTCTGCCTGTGGCTAGCGCTATAGCGATTAATTTTAGCTTTCAAAAGCCATCTTCTTTTCCCTCTCTCCCCCTAAACGGTGAATTATTCTGTCCTGGCATAAACCAAACCAAAACAAAAACAAGCCCTCCAAATTTGTGACGCTTGCAATTCTCATCAAACAGGTATTACAAGTTTTGACAAATTCTAATAGGGATAAGAAATCAAATCATGCACCTCAAATCGTGCTTGTGTTTTTCCTTGAGTTGTGTGTCAGTCTATCGAAACCTCTTATTTCAATTACTTTGGAGGACCCTGGCTCTGGCCCAAGGAGTTCGGGCGTATTTTCTCCATTTCATCACTTTTGTTGTCACAAAAGGCTAATACTCTGGGGCTAAAATATGTATAGGATATTATTCTGAGGTTGGATGTCTCTGTGCAGGCCACTTAATTACTTTTTAAAAGGAAATATGATTACATTAACTGTGATGCAGGATCATAAAACCAGTTGATCATAAAGTTAATTAAAATTAGATTTAGCATGTTAACTCAACTGTTTCTTTATCCGCAGTTAGAATCAGTCTCTTTCAATTCTTTTTTTTTCCTGTGTAAATTCTACTATTTATTCACATGGGATACTTATAAACCATCACTAAATGATACATTTATGACATGTTTCTAAGCAAACATTAGGATATCCGCTGCACATGAGCATGTTTCCTCAGCTCTGCTGGCCTTGTTGGGCAGCTTATCTGCTGTTCTCCCTAAGTATGACATTTCATGTTYGGTTACTTCAAAGACACTAGAAAGCCAACTATCTACGCAATTTTCTCGTAGCTTGGGGGTAAGGTTAAAATATCATGTAGCTACCGTATGTTTGACATTATACAGCCACAACTGGTAAGCAAATATTTTCCTTTTAAATACGTGCTATATTTTGTAAGAGGACGTAACAAGTTTTCTTATTCTTATTCTTTGTCCTGTAGAAGACCTAGTGTTGTTAAATATAAAAAGTTGCCTTTGGTGTTTATCTTACTAAATCTGTTCACATCAATTGGTTCTGCCTACCCCATATTTCAAAGCAAAATGATGTGGAAAGGTCACATAGATTGCCCTTCTCTTCAGTTCTTGTCTTAAGGGTGTCCTGTTTGTAATTAAGAAACAATTTCTTTTGTGATGGTAGTCAAGAACTTTTTCTCTTCTTTTCTCTCTTTTCTTCACACAGTATTTGGATAGATATGAGAAAGCCAGAGAACAGTTAATGCAGTTGGAAAATCTGTCACTATAGAGGCAATCTATTTTTTTTTTTTTGCAACTAATCTGAAATGCCTTCCATATTATGCATTCAAATTCAAATCTACGCACTATCAGCACAGAGTATGGAGGTAAAGGGCTGAATGCAAAGGTTTTAATTGCAAGGCCATCTGGCATTATTATGAAAAACGTTCTTGAATGAATGCTTAAAAGAAACCCAAACCACATTGCTCAGTAGGTGCTGACTCCAAAGAAAATGAACCATCTTGGTGCAAGTTTGTTGTCTGACTGCTGGAAAGACTGTGGGAAAATCAACTGTTTCTAAACTGATGAAGTGGCTGCGGCTGATAATCGTGGTTTTAGCAGAAAAATGCTAAATGGAATGTCCAGCAGATTGAAGCAAAATATTTTGAAATGGTAAGTTTTTTMTTTTTTAAACTTGAGGCAAGATTCATGCAAGATGTACCTTGTTATTAGCTCTCTTATAGGGAGAGCTAATTAATATATGGTTGCTCCAACCTGGTACTAGAGCGATAGACATTGAAAAAATATAAGATCTATTTATAATCACAGAATGGTCTGAAAGCATTTGGGCAATACAGGGAAATGTACCCTTAGGTAATATGGAAACTGGTATTACTTGGATTGGTCTCCTGAAGTATGAGCTTTTAGCATCCTGGGAAACTCGATTCGTTTATCTACTTCTCTTAAAGTCTGTGTGCTGTTTGCTTGAATGGAACCAAAGGGATTAGGAATGGGATGTAAGGGCTTTTCTATCTAGGTCAGATTGGATTTAGCAGTGGCTGAAAGTGACACTGCTTGTTTGGTATTCTGTATCAAATATACAGGGGGAAGAGTCGCAGCAGTGTGGGCCACCTAAGGTCGTAGTGCAGCCAAAGTTGAGAAAACAGCCAAAGCTGAAGCAGCATTTTCAGACTGTTACGCAGGGAGGAACAGCACTGATGATTCCCACACAAGGTTTATTTCTCTGTATTTCCTGTTCCTTTTCAGGGCTGAATGCTTTATTCCTAGATGTCACATGTAATGCATTTATGAGCCAGGAAAGCATGCATCAGGCCTGGTATAAATCTGATCAGTTGTTTTTAGTTTCAGTTGTGTAGTCTGAATTGCTTTGTCACTACTCTGAATCAAGAGTCTGTTTCTGAGGTTGTCAGCAAGTTCAAAATATCCTTCATTTGACTCAGCAAAAAAAATTTTTTTTTTTTCATTTTGGGTGAGAGGCAGTCTTAAGAAAACTTTCCAAAATAAAAAGTAATTTAGGAATGAAAAGTCTAAATATCCCATTGCAAAAATGTGGAAATAAAGTTTTGATCTTTTTGAATTACCTTTGAATTACTCAGCAGACTTATTTCCACAGAAAATGCCAGTTTTGGTGTGACAGTGGCCAGCAGGTTCCTGGGGCTTCCCAACCATCTGATGTGAGAGCCCTTTCTGGAGACACATTCCCTCATCCGCATGACAGGCTGTGATGGGAGGACACAGATACTCGGCCAGTTGGGAAAACCAGAGGGAAGATGGCAATACTGTGCTAATCTACTTTGCGACTGTTTTTGCTGTTCCCATTCCGTCTCCCGAATGTGTGGGTATGCTCAGCAGAGAAGAGGGCAGAGAAGAAAAAGTAACCAGTTTCCATTTCGGCATTAAAGAAATGATTGCACAGCAGGTCTGTRGCTTGTGAAGGGAAATGCTGCTTGTCCTGCACTCTCCATGACCAAACTGAGTTTCTTGTGCTGTTTGTATAGAAGATTCAAGCTGTAAGGCACCAGGTGTCAGAGAACCATCAAAAATGGAAGTAATAGCCAGGTGCTTCTACCACCTACCGTACTTGTCTCTGTAATAGCTGGGAACTGTAACACAGTTCCCATTTGAAATGCTGAATCTGGGCTTTTTTTTTTTTTTTTTTTTTTTTTTTTTTTTGGCAAAGTAGTTTAGCTGAGTAAGAAATTAGACTCTTCAGATTTCTAAATTTGGCAAAGTATGGGATCTCTGTAATGGAAATCTGTGTCAGTTACTTGTTGCAGACATGCTGAGCTGCGTTGGTAGCATATTTCCTGTTTCAGGAAGATGAGATGTCGTAAATCTTCATTCTCTCTGTGATGAACTGTGTGTTAATGAAGATAGAACCTGCTTTGATATGAAACCAGGTTAAAAGAAGAATTCTTCTGACGAGACAAACCCAGAGATCATAAAAATAGCAAATTGGAATACACAGGAAATGATGGGTTCTTAAGAGAATGTCTGTAGAGACGATGACAAATTTTGTTCAGCTGTACTAGAATATTTGTAACATGTCAGTGAAGAGGTGCATTTGCAAAGGCTACTGCTACAGATAATTACTGAAAAATCTGTTGCTGAATTTTGGGCAAAGATTGGATCTCACTATAAACATCCCCTCCACCCCATACACACTCACACACTCTGTTCCTATAAAACACGTGCTGTCTGTCTCCTTCTGTGTAGCCAGTCTTGTCTTGTTCCCCCAAAATAGTACTGTACATAAGTTTTAAAAGGTAWAGAGGTGATTCACTCAAAATACTAGCTGGAAAGTTCTCTTGGATGTTTTTACTAGTYTTACATGTAGTGTGTCAAGAACCAAGTCCTTGTGTTTGTGGAGGGGTGAGTCTTGGGTTTGACTCATCACAACATTATTCCAGTTTTATATTGTTGTAACACTGTGGGAGTGACCTTCAAGCTTTTTATCTCTGTGTYTCATCTACACATTTGATACACATCTACACATTAAGCACCCAATCATCATATTAACTGAGTGCCTCTCAATCCAGCACACAAAATTGGCGGCCCTGACGAGGGTGGAAGGCATGTTGCTATTCTTGAATACCCACTACAAGGTGAGGACCAAACTCGGTGGTATACAAGAAAATCTCCGATACTCCAACACCTGCAGATTTGTCATGTATGTCCCAGCGTAAAATAACTGGGCAATTTACTACAGACACGGAAAGATTTTAGGATGACTCAGCAAAACACTTTTAACTGTGGAATTTTATTAGAGTCTTGTGTGTYGCATTAATCATAGAATTTAAACACATGGCTAGAGTTCAACATGTATGCAACTACTCTTCAAAACTGTGGCTTTGCTGTGAGCTGTGTGCAGCTCTGACAAACAGGATGGTTCCATATGGTTTAAAATACTGAACCTCAGTGCCGATCCTGCTTTTTTTTCTGTAAGAAAGAAATGGTCATGTTGACACCAGCTATGCTCCAGACTTTAACCTTTCCTTCCTTCTTTCTGTCTGTCCTACCACTCCTCTTTTGGGAGTAGTGCAGGAAGYAGTCCAAATTGAGAGCTTTTTAGGAAATCTAGAAACAAGCTAGGAAGGAGAATACAAAGGTTTSCATGGTAAAGTGCTATTATCAGTAGATATATACACTGTAAGTATTCATTTTTGTATATGTTCTAGGCATAATTGCCAATGGAGAATGGTGCAATTTTATAGATGAAATACTGTTTTTTGCCTCAGAAAATCTGGACTTCATTCTTGACTCTGGGAAAGACACCATGAAAGGCATTGGGCAAATCCCTTTCAGGGGGATTTGTTGCCTGTCACTTGTGCTTCTGCAAACCAGAAATGACAATATGTCTTATCTGTCTTGCCTGACAGGATCTTGAGTTCTTGATCTGTGTTAGAAAAGTAACCGCTGGTCATAGAGGGAAGAGTGGATGGCATGGTCTAGTTAACAAGCTTCTCAGAAACACCTTCCACTCCATGTCTGCACTGGTGGTGGGAGGTAGTTGTGTATCTCAAGTACCAACAATTGCATCTGCTTCTTTTCACTCAGTTTTGATCCATGAGAGCTTCTCTACTCTTGTTAAGGACCTATATTAGCAATTATTGTGTTTTACAGCTCAYCTTCCATCATCATCAGCCTTGCACATTTTTCTATTGCTTTAATTTCTCTCACTGATGTTGGATGTTTTCAAGAGGCAAACCCTGGCCTCATCTATCGTTCTGTCACATGCTGWACGTCGGACCTATTCTTGAGTTATCAGTTTCATGTGGATTATGTTACCTGTCTTGGTTCTGATCTGTTTCTGTTTTCCATATGATACAGCTGGTGTAGCGTTTTTTATCATATAAAAGCTATAACCTCGAAGAACCAACATTAATTTCCTTTGGAGCCTTATGAAAAATATCAAGGGTGTGCCTGACTTGTGGTGACAAAGCTTTTCAGCATATTCAGAGAAAGAACTGCTTCTGGGCACACATGGCAGCCAGATACAACTTTATATGCACAGCAGTGCATGAATAGTACTAGTTCATTAGCTTTCCCCTCATGAATCTGCTAGCCAGATACTATACCAGTACTGTACCAGGTACTGGTATAGTATCTGTACTAGCACATGTCTGGGGTCAAATATTAGGAAGATTCAACTGCAGATCAGGGTGAGTTTCCATAAGGCCTCAAACAATAATGATTAGGTGAAAGCTTAATACTATTAGAATCTTGGAAACGCTCTGTCTCACGTATTACATCAGGCATTCATGAAAATGGCRGTCTTCTGCCTGAAGACAGAATATATTAGTCAACGTAAAATGTATCTAAAAGTCTAAAATAACCCCATAATTTCTAATATTATCCCTAGTAATGTGATCTTAAAACCACTGATGAAATGGAGCAACAAGGTCGTTACATGCAAAGGTTGAGATAAAATCTTCTGTGGCTACTTTCTTGCAAGATCTAACCAAAGCACAATTTGAAGTTAACTGGAGAAACTGTTGGAAGTAGTGTTTCATCTGAAGGGATTAGGAATGCACAGATGAATATGATGTTCTTCAGTTTCCCTCCAAAAGAAGCTCTGCTGAGATGGCCTCCAATTGCTGCAAAGAAATCACTGTATTTCAAGAGACTGAGGCCTGTTTTGTTAATTCCTAGACAAATGTTGGGCATGATTAAGAAATGGTGCAAAAGGAAAAAYGTACTGTAATGAGCAGCTGATTGAAAGAGCTTCTGGAAAGGGCTTCCACTTGGTCRAGATCTCTGGGAAAGGAGAGTGGTTTTTTTGGAGGTTACCTCTATCTTTCTCCTAGAGCTGCAASAAAGACTGAGCAGGTAGTAATTGCCTCTTACTTGTTGGCCTGATGAGCCATTTGCCTGTGACTCTTGTGTCTTCTGGTCCATGTGGATGTCAAGCGCCAACAGCTGAGCCAATGGCACCATGCTGTATGGGACATCAAAGGTACAGTGCAGTGGCATATGCCCTGAGCCAAGAGAGGAGTCTCTGAAATTAAGTACAGCTTGGATTTTGTTTTCTCCTTACAGATTGTCAAGCACCAACAGATTACWGACCTCAAGGCAGCTGCTTGTAGGTTGGTGGTACCAGAGACATCTAGGACCTAGTACCACACAGTCCTTCCTGAAGCTGCTCCTTGTTCTTCCTTCTCATAGGATCCCAGGAAAAAAGGTAGGTAAGAATTTCTTGTTTCCACTAGAGTAAACTAAAAATGCAGGGGAACTTGCTATTATTTTCTCTAGAAAGGAACTGTGGTCTGGACATGTGGTCTTTTAATTTGGAAAAATTTCTATGTTTTCCAGGGTGCTTGCCATAACTTAGGGAGAGTTTGGGCTCATGGCAAAGATGGGTGTGTGGAAAAGCTGTTTTTTGTTTGCCTTTTTTTCAGTTTGGACTGTGACACACAATATTTCACTCTGTTGTTTGAGACTTTGCCACTAAAACTTGGAAAGAAAGAAACCTTCTTTCCCATTGGAAGGATGGTATTGTTTGGGGTCCCCTGCTGGGCTTCTGAAGAGAAGTGATGACAGACACCCAGCAACAGATGTAAAACTAGTTCTGGAATCTGAATAGCAAATCAAATATACAAGCAAAAGCTACAGTGACTTTTGTGAGCCTTCATAGTTACCTCCTAGTTTCAAAGCAGGCTATGTAAATATAGGCATTTTAAATACTTCTTAGGAGAACTAGAGGCTTTGAATAACTGCATAGAAAAGCAAAAGATAATTTGTAACTATGAAAATATATAGAAGAGCAGTCTCTGGAGAAACAATGCAATTCAGGGATCTGGATTGCAATATAGTGATCTGAAGCTGTAAAAGCCTGTAAAATCAGACAAATCATCAGGGATTCACTTTTACCATAGTGAGAAGACTTCCAGTTCTCAGTACAGATGTGAGATGTCCACTCCCAATCAGAAAGAGTCTAGCCACTTAGAGAATTAATATCTGACTGTCTCATTAAATTTATTTTGGAATAATAAAATTATTATTCCTATTATTATCCTATTTATTCCTATTATATTCCTATTTATAGTAGGAATTATTATTCCTATTATAAAAGGGTAGTAAGAACTTCCATTGAAAGAGTCAAGTTATGTGCTGTTCCCAGCCTATGACTCCTATGGATTATGGGCATAATCACAGCCAATGCACAGCACAGATTCTATACCACAAATCTGGCTTAAAACCACTGCTGTGTAATAAACGCGAGAGTCTTGGTCAAGTGACTTCTAATCCAGTTTTGTTCGACAGCAGAGAGTTATTCCTGTATATAAACATTTCAAGTGCTGAGGGGTCTGAGGGGATGTTGTACTCTGACCTCACCTAAACTGACAGCAAGCAGATGAAGATGGACGAGTAGTTACATTGCAGGCAACAGAAAAGCCGGAGCAGAGAAGCAGTACAGCTCTAACACGGTTAACTGAGGCTTCGTTAATGGGGATTGTCTGGGATATTTAGGGACAGCACTGAGGTAGAGGGGATGGCACTGGCAGCTTTCACCTCRATAGCAAAGGAAGATTTTCCTGTTAGATTTACCCGCAGGGAACAAAGAGGAACCCTAGACTAGTATACCCTGTCAGGGCAGACAGCAAAATTATTCACTGAACGCAGGAAAATGCATGCAAAATCTTATTTCTCTGCTTTCCTATTTATAGTAGGAGAATAACCAAATATTTGTTATACTTGCACACTTACGAGCTCTACAAGGGTTAATTCATTAGGACTACCTTGGGGATAAAAATATTTGAAAGCAATGGAATTCCTGTTTCTCAAAGTGTGAGTGGATGTTATCTGTTCGTGTCTGACTATGTCTTTGATATCTTCAGATGGAAGGTCATGGTGATGCCCCAAGCCTTTTCATGCCAGCCGTATATCACAGTTCTGGCACCAGTTCTCCTTTGACATCTGACCCAAGTACTATCAGTTGATGTACATTCAATTGCCTGCAAGTAATTTTTTTGCTGTACAGGATACCATTTCCTGCTGCTCCTRGCAGGCCCAATGGGTCAGAAAACTCACTAGGCAGGGCACTCTCCCCTCAGGAATCTCAGAAATGCCTGCTTCCACCATAGAAGAAGTCCTCTTCACTCCTGTTAATCTTGCACCTATGAGACTAACTCAGCCTAGCTAAGCAACAGGATGGATAGCACTCAGTGAATGAACAGTTATTCACGTTTTATTTTTATTATTCCACATTTGTTCCTAGGCATTGTGGATCAAACACGTTTCCAAACTGTGCTTTGTATATAGACCTATATATTTTTTAGTGGTYTTTTCTGTTGTGCTGATTGCAAAGGTATCTAAGATTTCCATGTCAATGCATTCATTTTTACTTTGGTCCGTGAGTTAAGGACATGGTGCAAACTGATGTTAGAGAGGAATAAGACTGCAACAGCAATGCTGAAAGTCTAATAATTTTAGATGGCCTTTGTGAGAGATTAGTGTTCCTGAAAATCTGATCGAGGGTCTCACTCTGGAGGACTGGGAGTACCTCAGCTGCCTAGAGTCACCTAAAAATACTGCTTAAAGGCAAGAGTAAACTTCAGTGGTTGAGAACAGCRTTCAGGTGCTGGAGCCATGAAAATGGCTTTCCCTGTATTCACTTTGCACTTCCAATCTTTCCAGCAAAGAAAACAGAGCTGGGAGGAGAATAAAGATTTTAAAACCCATGAATGGTAAGTAGGCAACTCCTGCCCTACTTTTCGAAAATCTTCCCCAGCAGCATCAATCTTTAATGGGAGTTTTAACCCTGCCCCATTGAAAACAATGCAAGTTTTGTACTGACTTCAGTGGGAACTTTGCCAGACTTGCTGGCTAACCCTGGTCATTCTGTGCACAAAACCACTCTTGAGAGCTCAAGTTGAGAACTTGTGATTCCCAGGGACTTTTGGAAAAYGCAAATTGAAACCCTTGTCCCTAAAAATTCATGGTATACTTGCCCATCAGCAGGTTTGAATTTTTAGAGCCAAGTGCAAGGATAACTCACATGAGGCAATATGGTGGTAATAGCAGTAGTCTCATGACCAAGATGTAAGAGTACCAAATTGTGTGGAAAAAGAGATACAGGAGACCTCATTGTCTGGGTGACAGTGGTAGGTAGCTGAAYGGTTCACTTTGCCAGTGGGCTTCCCAGTTAAATGCAGACAGCATAGGAATGTGGAGCTTTTGATTCCTGGATTTTCTCCCAGAGTCTGCGAGAAGCATGTTCCAAATTCAGGCAGTTTTCACAGTGGCAGCAGAGGACAATTCAGATCTTTGATTTTCCTCTTGTGGAATTGTCTTCAGATTTCAAGTTTCTCTTAAAAGAAGGTAATCTATAGTCTTCTCTTGTCTGATGCTCATATTTTTGCCCACAGCCAGTAGAGTTGTCCTATTTACAGAGCTTTTCTCATTCCTAAACTGTCTCCATACTCCTGATCTTGACAGTCCCCTGCCAAATGGGGGCAAAAATGAGTATAGATGTGAAATTACATCATCTAGTAAGAAATTTAGATCCATTCATTTGTTCTCAAAAATGCCTGACACAAAAACATTCTGGCATTTTATGGTATGGAAGAATCAGGTATTTCTTTCAAAGTAATCCTGACAATAGTCTCTGTTAAGCCCTGGTTGCAAAGGCTCACAATATGACCTTTCCCAGTTGATATCACCTGCAACATTGGATTTTTTAGCCTACATTTTAAAATTAATTATTCACTTCTATTTTTTTATTTGTTTTTCTAAATTGCAGAATTATCCTTTTTTTGTTCATACTGAGGAATATAAAGACATAAACAAAACCTTTGCTTTCTCTATTCTCCACTGTTTAGCACAAGTGGTTTTGCCCATCAGAAAAACAATGCTGCCCCTGAAGAACAGTAACTGATTTCTGACTTTGCTTTCAAGCCATATTTCATCTAATGCTGGGACTGAATTTCACTGCTTGTTTGTAGCTAGAGCTCATAAAGAAGCAAGACCAAGCATTTCTTGCTGACAGGGCACTTTGGAAATTTGGGTTTTGAGGTATATTTGGGTATAAGGTTTATAATACTACCATCCTATGAAATTAAATAGATAATTAGGACTTTTTTTTACAGGAAAAAATAATAGGAAGGGGTGAGGGGTGTCCAGATCTGAGTCTGACAACGGCAGTTCATTGGAATTGCCACTGCGGTGCTCAGTTTCAGTACAGTGGTTTGTTTGATCTGTTATAAAATCCACTATACCAGTGTGCAGCTACCACCCACTTATATTTATTATGCAGTTTTATTTTTGCTTGGTAATATTTTTCTTGTGTTTATTTTAAAAGGTCTACATTTTGTGGTGACAGTCTCCCATTTTCCAAATTAACTGCTAGCAGATGTTGCTGTGTGGTGTGAAGCACACGCAGCAGTGTAAAGCGCCAAGGTCTGGATACTGGCTTAGACAAGCTTTGTGTTTTTCAAGCAAATTTCAGGAGGGCCTATGAAGTGTTTACATAGAATATAATTTAGAAAATAAATTACTGTTTTTTTGTATAGCTTTTAGATGTTTTTAGAGTTTGGAATTACTCCTGAAACCTAACAAATTCACGCTACAGTTTAAGGAATGAAATATCAGTTGTGAAGTRTTATTTAGGAAAGGATTAGCTGCTGATACACTATATGCAGGCAAATGCAGGCAAGTCTTTCTTAGAGCTACAATTGTCTAATATTTTCTGTTATAAGATCCCTGCCACTTTTGCATGTATCTCTGCCAAACTTTAGCTTCCGGGGCTGAAATATTCAGTATGAGCAGTCTGTTTTGAGTAGGCTATTTTTGAAACTATTCCTGAAAATGAAATTGAGAAATGGGAGTTTGTGCTTTTCCTTTTGGAACAGCATAGTGCAGGTTGGCTGGGACATTTCTTTCAAAGGTACCGTTCTGCGTCTGAGCCTTGCTCTGTAACTTCCCTCAAGTAAATTTTGAAGATACCAGTTTTACCCTGTTGGAAACTTTACTTTAGAAGAGCTCTCCGCTAGATGGCACTGGTGCTTCACCGAAATAAGATTCAAAAAGCCTTTTCTGGTAGGTCCTTAAGGAGATGATGATGTTCAAGCGGGTCATGTCCTTGCACCCCTTCCCACTCCTCTCCCGTGCTAAGGTGGTGGCTTTCACTGCTCTCCCCAGAGACCGTATGTTGAACGGAGCCAGCCCTGGGCTCGCGTGTGGAGCTTGCACATGTTTAAGGCCAGAAGAAAAAGGACCACAGTATATGCTAGGGTTTTTGAGAGACTGTGGACAGGCACTGGAACAATACTGGCACTGTGCAAGCAAATACAGGGCAACTGCCTCTACCGTTGGAAAGCTACTCTAATTGTACTCTATCTACCAGGAACGCCAAGGAGTTTATTTTCTTATCTTCCAAACAGGATAGCCAAGTCTGTGTTATGTTCTAAGGCAAAACTCCACACTGAAGAGGAATGGGTAGACTTTTGTATGCTTTTTCCCTTTAAAAAAGCTGTAAAGCAGACCTTATATATCCGATAATTTTGTTAAAGAWGGAGTGTAAATTATAAAGATAGCAGATAAACAGAAGCTGTTCTTCACTGGTGTTTTTACTGCATGAATTGGACAAATTATATCTACTTTTTTTTTTCACTTGACCTACTAGAGGCCTCTCCAGTTAAATCACCTGTAGTTGGCCTACAGTTGACCCTTTGTTGACTTATTTAATCATCTGCCTAGTTTTCAGAACAGGTTATGAGCATTCAGACCTAAATCAGTCATCGAAAAGGTCCTGTCATTAGGCAGTAAGGCTCATACCTGATAATCTGCCCGTCACATAGTATGCACACAGATGACAATCACTTGCCTCTTTTATGTCATGATATAAGGCTGAAATTGCCTAAAATGAGGAAGAAAGCCATTATTTAATCAATGGAATTGCGTCAATTGAGTAAAATTTGTCTCTAGTGTAAACAAATGGAATGTCTTTGCACTTTGTGAAAACAAGACTAAATTACTTGCAGATCTTGCAGATAGAAAATCATAGGAAGTGGATTTGTAGGCTGACACATTCAGCGTTTTGGAGTAGGCATTTAAGATAATTATCCAGATTACACTGGATTACTTAATATATTTTTTGCATGATGTGTATGCACTCTTGTTTTTGAAAAAATAAAGCAATATTTGTCTTTTTTCAGTTATGTGTTTGCTGATTATTTGAGAAATGCCTTGGGAAAGTTAATGCCAATAAATATCCTAGTTAAATAAGACAAGAGCAAAAAATACCATTGACTTTGAAGGTGAGATGAAGGGCAGTTATCAGTGCAACTCAGGACAGAGAGTTTTTTCCACAAGTAAGAGCACTGAAGGGAGAAAATGATCTGTCATTAAAAAAAAAGTATTCTGAATTTCTTCCTTGTTGCCTCTTATTTATATAGCAGAACACAATGAAGAATTGAGCATTTGCTAGATATATGCATTTACCTAGCAACCCAGATTCTAGTACTACGAATACTCTCTCAATATTTAGTGGTTATCTCCTGAAGAACAATTAATATGTGGGGAGAAGGAGGTGGAAAAAAAAGGCTGCAAGGACCGGACAGGACAAGATATCAATCTGCAGGTATTTTAAATGTCCTTAAGTTTTCAAAAGGTCCAATGGAAGGAAACTTGAGCACGTTCAAGATGTATCTTTCTAATCTGTAAATACCAGAATTGTTAATTTGCTAAATTAAATTTTGTTTGCATTTTTGTAACTGGATTTAAATGACCACCTGGAATAATATTGATCATCTACTCGACTTGAAGCCTCTAGAATGCAAGAAAGGCTTACATAAAGCTTGCTTACTCATTAATAATTTGGGATTACTATCCTTCAGGGATTTGAAGGAGTAGGGTCCACCATGGGGAAGGAGCTGTCAGTCAGAAGGGTCCTTACCTCCCGGCTGCCGTGTGCCCTCCTGCCCTCCTGCCACAGCCTTGTATCAGGCTTAGACCTGAGGAGACCAACTCACCTGCTAGCTGTGCTCAGAAGCTCGCAGACTGGCTGTGGTCCATGCAGAGGTGAGACTGCCTGCCTGACACTGCCTTTATCATTTGTCYGGTTACAGCATATGGAAGGGAGCATTTTAAAGATGTTGGGCTGCAGGCAAACTACCTATCCAGAAGGCAGTTAATGTTGTTAATGCTAAAGTTTACTTCCGTTAATTAGGAGGGTTGCTTTGGACATCCGAATATGTTTATTCAGAAATGGCTGACAGTTGCTGATAACAACAACAACAACAAAAAAGTTATGCTAGATTTTCATTAACTAAATATATCTAAGAAACAGTAATTGGAGTGGTATCTCTGGATCAGTCTGAAAATCTGATTCCCACAACTTCTGATTTCATGCGCCAGTATCTTGCTTCTTTTATGATTTTAGATGATGTTTAACCTTTTAACTGAATTAAAAAATGCTCTGCATTGTTACAGTCTGCATAGTAAAGCATGCTTAAGAAGCAAGRTAGAGAAATCTGCACCTTGAGAGAGTATCGTGTTGTCATGCTGAGACTTCTGAGAGATTAGCTTTTAAAGAACCTCTTTGTATTTATTCTGAATATGATCCAGTCCTAGGGATTTAATTTTTGTCTCCAGATCATTGTTTGCATGTTTTCTTATCAAAGGAGGAATAAGTTTAGGACTTGAGCCTCTAAATCCTTTTCACATAATTTATTCAAAGCCATACAGCAGTGGTGCCATTGAAGTTAAAGATGTAGTTTATCTTTTTGGTTTTACACAGATAYCTGTCCCTTTTAACAAGATTTTCATCCTTAAAGCTCAATGCTCTATTCTGGTTTTCTGTAMTATGATTGTTCAGGGTTATTCTCTCGGCAGATCTTGAATAAAACCCACATCAGTTCTGCTCTCTTTCTACTTAGTCATTCTCTTTCCTTCTGCATCTTTTTTACAGCATTGATCATCCAGTGAAGTCAAGTTGCYTTTAATGATGCAGGATTGGCTCTATGCTGGATAGCCCTAGTTGGACAGAGAAACAGACRTTTAGCAGGTGAACCTTGTAAGTCATTTTGGTTTTCTCTCAAGCCAACCAAATGTCTATATTCAGATGCTAGATTGATGAGTATATTTTTGTTGAAAACAATGTTCTTTTCCATTTTCAACCAACAAATCTGAGGAGTTTATTGTTTCCTCATTCTGATCCCTTAACAGCTCTTGAGGTTTGCAAATGAGTATTTGTATTATTTGTAAAAACGCTATAGAATACTTTCTGGGACTTGTGAAAAAAGTTTCTGGTTTCCTTCTATTAAAACTCTGAATAACACAAGGACTGATTTTCAGATGTGTTCAGAGTCATAACCTGTGCCAAATGATAGCCTGCTGGTGTGTAACTTAGCTAGGTGCAGTGTAACCAGAGGAAATCACCCCATGTGTGCTATGTATGAAGCAGATTGCTCACAATAAGGTCTGATGCTGTAGGATGAAGAGCTCCTTAAGCACTTGGAGCACTGCAAACGCTAGATTCACAGTGATGAACTAGATTCACAGGCCACAATGATGAACGGTGGCTGTTTGGCTTTTTAAAAGTAAGTGTTTTCCTCTGAAAGATTAATCCCACACAGGAAAATGAAGTGGAAAAAGTAAACTTGACCTATTGCTTGAAACTGAGACAAGACCAAAATCCAACTGTATCAAATCCTGTTTAAGGAGAATTTAGGAAATTTAAAATGTTTCATTAGAGGAGAGGTGACACCTCTCCTATCTTTGCAGGGATACAAAAACAGCCTGATTCTGCCTGCAGAAACTGAAGCCTTCTTTGGCTTCAAAGGGGGCAGGAACAGGACCAAAGTTAGCTTTTAAAGTGATTTTGAAAGCTGTGTCTAGCATGTTAGATACCCTTCTTATTAGGAGTTTTAGTATTAAGGATTAAAGGACCATTAAGGTATTCAGCTTCCATGTCCATGTATGTTGGTATTAATGGAAAATGCACCCACAGGAGAAAAACAATAAATGGGGCCTCCGAAGATGAGTTTAGATACAATTTCCCAGGYCCTTGGATTCTACTGGGAAAGTTTCAGACCAAAAGATGAAAAGCTTCCTATTGCTAAAGGTTCAAATAATGTATTTAAAAGGGGCTTCCTCCACRTTTCTAAAGGCAGCTGGTCAAAGCATGGCTTTGTGCAGACAGCACAATGCATCTCGTGTATGCCCAGATTAAGTTGCTCTCCCCTAGCAGCAGCRTGGCTGAAGCCTGTGCTTCTCAGCAGACACGCTGGCTATGACCTCCATGTTCTCTGAGTGCAGCAGCTCTCAGAGGAAGTACCTGCTCTGTAGTCAATCTGTTTTCAGGTAAGCTTAGAATAAAGAATAAGAATGCCTTTAACTACAGGAAAGAAGTATCATGATGTTCTTGAGTGCTTGTAGTGCTGAGCTGTAAACATGCGTATAGCAGGCTCCAAAGACTGAGAACTTGTGACCTGTCAGATCAGGAGCTGGGACTTCTGGCTGACCTTGCTGGCTGAGCTCTAACATGCTTTCAAGTATCTTGCTTGGAGCAAAGGAGCTGTGCTTCAAAGACAGCTTTGGGGGTGAGTCTGAAACCCTAATTTTCCCAGATCTGAAAGACCCATACTTCCTCCTAGAATCAGCAGGAGCTGCAGATGCCTAATTCGGCTGAATAGCAGGACTTGCTTGATTCAAGTAGGACACTCCTGGTTTCAAGTTGGCTGTTGATAATGCTGGCTCTAGTCTCTTTGCACTTCTCTTCAGGATGCGGGATCCTGTCAGGCTTGGCTGACTGATATTTGCCGATGTTTTTAAGATACTTTAGGGGATTGCAAAGCTGTACATGGCTGTTGATATTAACAATCATAATGCACTCATTTTAATTATATATTGRGGAGAACTTTATTCAGAACAGTTGAACCTATCTTTTCATGCCTAGCAGTTTTTGCTTGGTTCCCTGCCAGTCTTTTCTCTAAAAACTTGGTGCTCTGCTCAGTGAAGTAGTGTTAGTCCTTCTGGCCTTTGGAACAGTGGAGATAAATAGGTGATATTTCCTTCTACAGATGGTATCATATTTACAGTGGTAATATTTGACCATATTTACAAGGGTCAGGTTACTTTTTGTACTGCAGCTCATGCTGCTGTAACTCCATTTATTTCAACACAGTTGATTTGGAATAACTAGCATAATGTAAGTGATGGTCAGAAGCTGACAGAAGTGCCATCAGAAACAGTTAAAAATGATACAGCCATCTGACACAGCCTCTCTGATGGCCAAAATTCCTCTGCTGCATTAAAATTACTCTGCCAATATCCTTGGGACAGCCCTGATYTGGACTTCATTCAGATAAGCATGGAATTGTCTAGCTGCTCCTCTCTTCTGCATTGCCTTATTTGTCCACCAAGAGAGATCCCTTAATTCTTCTCATGGGAGAAAATCTCCTCCTCTCAGTTCTTGAATGCCCCAGGGTGAGTTAGGCAATAGTATCTAAAGAGCTGGGAATCCATAAGGCAATCTTCATTATTTTTATGTTCTGTTGCATTTAAATGATCAAGGAGAGACTGAAAATAAGATAGAAAATACTGCTTGTTTGAATTCATTAAGAACCAGAAGATGAAGAYGTTCACTAAAACACGCTTTGCAGCCCCAAATGAGTTTCTTACTAGTTCTGTAGGAAGACAAACTCCAGCTTCTTTAAGAGAACAAAATGTTACTTTCTTTCACGTTCGTTCATACTTTCATGCTCAGATTAGTGCTGTTGTTTCAGTATGAACCATAAAATAAAACTGRGCTGCAGGACCATCCACAAACACTGTTATGAAGTGCTCATCAGGCGAGCAGATGCTGTTTAATTTTTTCTGATTTTTTTTCTGATGAACCCCGTCATACACACAACTCAAAATTCTTCAGTTTATGTCCTGATTTCTCTTCTCTTCAAAATAAAATACAGATCATGATTTATTACTTGTATGATGTTAGGCCTAAAAGACTTCTCATGGGCTCTTACCCAATTGTTCTAGGAGCTGTATAAAACCAGAAAAAAAACAGTGTGTCTGTATATTGTATGGTTTCAACTGGTTATTCTAGAAATACAGGAATTCTTAACTGTGAGCCAAATTCTTTTCTGTTCAGCTTCATTAACTCCATACTAGGACTGAAAACCTGACCAATCTTGTTTAACAGTAGATGCTTTTTGTTCTGTCCTTGGTAACTTCTGTGATCAGAACCAATTAAATGAAAGCTTGCCTCTTGGAGRGGTTACATTTCAGAGGATAACTTGATAATTAATTTTTTCTGAAAAGGACAATACATCTTACTTATTTCTCTTGCAGGAAATTCTGGTTCATCAAAGCCTGGTTTGGTGCTTAGATAAGTTCAGATTTCATGAGAGAACGAAAGACTGGACTCGGATGTCACAAGAGGATTTTGCAGAGGTTTAACATAGCTTGAAYCAATTTAACAAATAACTATTGGTATTTTATCTTCACATCTAGCACTTTAAGGTATAACTCATTGTTAGTCTACCTGTTTTTGGCAGTTCTTGCTTGTATTTAATTTTTCAGTTAAGTACTGGAAGCATTTTCCACTGATAACTTCTGTGCTGATAAGTAAAAATAAATACTTAGAAGGCAACAGGGCTCCTAGAGAGCCATCTTGCTTATATAGCTGTTCCTTCCCTGGGTATCTGCCACTGTCTCGGGGGAGCGGGATGCAATGAAACCGGAGATGCTCCTGTGCGGGATTCTCACTGAGCTGTTGACAAGTTCTTCATGGGCTGTGGACAATATACCACTATGCACTTGTGTCACACCACAGGGCCTCCCATTGACGCTTATCCTTTTCGTTTGACCTGTGGCCTCTGCCGCTCGCCACTTAGTGAAGGCGGCGGCTCCGAAAGGAAAGCAGGAGTCAGGCAGTTTTTCTAGTGCCTTGCATAGTGTAGCTCAGATTACTTGCTATTTTTCAGATTACTAATAATTAATAAAGATCTTATATATTTTGGCGCATTTTGAAATAAAGCCTGTTCTTGACTACACATAGTCAAAACAGTATTTAGTTTTCCTGCTACCCAGACATGTGAATTTTCCCTCTGACATCATTCTCCCTCCCCCCTTTTTTAATCAGTACTAATTCAAACAAACCTCAGAGAGTTAAAAAATATACAAATCCAAATTTACAGGTTTGGCCATCTGCAGTTTCTGTCTTTCACCTGTGGTAGGGGGCTGTACTTGGTCTGCCTGAGCTGAAAGTAAAATCACACTTTTAAGTTCAGTTTAGACAGTCCACACAGCAGTGATTTGGAATTTGAGCATCTCATTCCTTTGGCTAATTTAAACACTTTATTTTACAATTGTTCAGTATACAAACACAATCTTTGAAGGCTGGAACGGAAATAATTGTATTACTCTGAATCTGTGACCATGGAACTGCAGCACCCCAAGTTTTCATCCAGTGATAAGAATAAGTCCAATGGCCTCCACGTCTCTTTACAGAATTCCTGAATTACAAAAATGCTGAAACATCTCCATCTTTGACCAGGATGACCAGGATTCTGCTGTGTCAAGAGGCTGTACAAATCAGAATGAAAAATCATTTCTCTTGGCATGTTGGTTGGGAAATAATCCAACAATCATCCTCTATTTCTGTATTTGATCCTGAGTAGTGATTGAAAAATATTTTCCTCCTAGTTTCTCTTTCCTCCTCTCATTGATTTTGCACCCTCAAATCAGAGGATGGAGCTAGAGGGAGGGAAGATGGGGATTTAATTAGAGATCCAAAGGGTCATTTTTTTCTCAGCTTGCAGTCCAGGTGCAATTCAGCACCTATCGGGAGACAGCTATTGATGTGTGATGATACAGAGAGCTAAGAAGGTGGCGTACAGGTCCACTCTTCTAGACTGATGATAGCAGAAACAGGACCTTTCGCTTTTAGGAACTGGCAGCTTGCTCACTTTGACAGTTAAATTGATTTAGATAAAAGACTCGGTCAAAATGAAATTAGATGAAATATGTAGGAAAGGTTATCAAACAATAGCTGGAAAGGCAAAGCAAACGTTAAAAATTACAACAGTCTTTTTACAAAATGGACAACATTTTGAAAATATGCCCAAGAGATTTAGGAGCATAGCTTTTATAGAAAGCCAGCACGTTTTGTCTTCTAAACCCCATAAAGAATTTTAAGTATTTTCTCTATTAATTTTACTTCAGTTTAGCACTGAAAAAAAGCAGTGACAGTTGATTAACTTTGAAATTTAAGATGCAGAACTTCAACTGGGAAATGACTAATTTAAAGATGTTTACTTAATAAATCTTCAGTTTTGATCAGAGGCTTCATAGTTTTACCTAGTGCTGCTGAAATCAATGTATTACTTGAGAAACTATGCTTTCATTCATTCATTCAAGAAAGAAAATAGAATTCTAAGTCTAACTGGCTGGAAAAGCTCATGGTTTAAAAAGCAGCCTCATATTTGAGAGTAGAGAAAGGTCTAATCTGTGATTTTTTTTTCTTTTTGTAATACTTGCCTTTGGCAGAAGCATTACGGGAAGTGGCAATCAAAACGAAAGTTTCTTGGTGATGATTGAACATCAAGGCGCTAGTGCTGAAATGAAGCTGCTGGATATCCTAACAATTTAAGTCAATGCTGTAATCAAGCTACCTTCATTTGCTCCTTTGTTTCATGAGGATAGAAATGTTAGACCCTGCTGAGCATTTAATCCTTTTGAATGAACTAGGACGGTGGTCTGGGCTTAAAATAGATAGACAATGATCAGACCTCTAAGGTGCACATTTGTAGCTTTACTCACACTGGTACTCAGTGGATGCCAAGCATTTGCAGGATGCTTGCAGGGGCCAATATTAATAACTTCAATCTACTACATATGTCTTTTGTTGCTTGATTCTTAACAGGTGTTCTCCCCCCACCCAGTGCTCTGCAGACATTAGACACTAAATACATCATGAAGATTAAGTTGATAAATGATCGATTCTGGCCTCATGCTTGAAATTTAAGTCAATTGTCTGGATGAAATGTGTAAATCCGTGTATAACAGACATTTATCTCTTTCCAGACTTTTCAGTGCTCTGCACAAGATGAAAGCAAGCAAATGGATAATAATTTCTGGAGGTGATTCTGTAATTTTTATTCCACTAGAAATAATTTCCTGTGTTGCAATGTCCAGCTGTCCAGCAGGCTGTGTGCATGCAGTGTATGCAGATAATAAGGGATGCAGTTATTGCAGTGAGTATTTCCGTTGCTGAAGTTGTCTGTGGCCTAGGATCTGATAGATATTCCAGGTAGAAAATGGGGAGCTTCCCTTCCAAGCATTCCCATCAAGATCCTACAGGCCATRTCCTTGGGGCTTGGGT
This sequence comes from Rhea americana, assembly GCF_003343005.1. NCBI lineage: Eukaryota > Metazoa > Chordata > Aves > Rheiformes > Rheidae > Rhea > Rhea americana. Next base: position 1,059,878 of record NW_028186579.1, read on the forward strand.
CTTGTTCCCTCCATGAGCAACTGAAGTATTTATTTTCTTCCTAATAGCCTGCAGGAATTTTGCTGCTTATGCTTTCGTGGGTGTATTCTCCTTYTCTCCCTTCCCCTTCTTCTCGCTCCTGACCCCAGCTTTTACCCTCCATGTGAAGATTTCTTTGGATGGATCATAGGTTTTAAAAGCTGAATGCTTGCTTATATCCCGTTGTTCCCTAAGCAGGGCTCCCAGCTCTGTGGTATGGCTGCACTGTTACAGGCTAGTCATCAAAGCATCTTTAAAAAGGGAGTTGTTAGAAATTCATAGGTATATGAACTACATGTCTTTGGTTAGCAATTTTAGTGGGCTCTCAGAGCCAAATATGACTTGCTTTGACAGTGGTCCCATCATAAGCTTTTACCTTCAGGAATTCAACCTCCTACTTACTTTTACAACCTATTCATAGTCCCTTTGGAAATTTTAAACACAGCATGTTAGGCTGTTGGTTAACAGCAAATAAACCYGTGTGCTGACCTGCCCATGTGCTAATAATAAGTCATGAGCCTGCTTTTTAAGAAACTCTGTCACAAATGGTGGTTGAAAAAATAAATGAAGGACTGAATTCCTACAGATAAGACCATCCAGATGGGACTGCTGGGGAATAGGTTAATGAGTTGGCCCTGCAGCCTTGACAGTGTTCRTTCAAAAAACAGGGGCACGTGGTGTTTGGACTAGCCTCCGGCCTCTATTTCCAAAGGGGAAATTTACCATGGTGTGATGGGCCAGCATAAGGTCTGTGCCTCAGGCTCACGTGGGGCATGACTAGTAGATGATGTTTGTGCTAGCAAACCTCATTTTCAGGGAGTAAGTTAGCCCTTTTGGTGAGTTCCTAAACAGCAACAAAKCCTAGGCATGAAGATTTTGTATAGGATTTTGCGTACACTTCTGGTCCTTAAAGATCTGCAGAGGCATGTATTTACAGGTTAGATAGGAGCTATATGATTATCTTGTTTGTACCTTTTAATGAGTGTGCATAATGACTGTGTATATGGGAAATACGCCATCATTTTGTTGCAAGAATTGGGGATGGCTTTAATTTCTAGCTTTGTTTTTTTGTTATATCACTATAGTAATTAGTTCCACTTTTCTATAATACTAATCAGTTCAGCATTTTCTGAAAGGACTTTTTGTACTGCAGAAATTACTTCCATTTGCATGGGATGTTGAATTTGCYTAAAATAAGGAATGACGTTTTTGGCCAGTAGACTCATCAGATATTATCTACCTATGCTTTTCTGGGGGGATGTGGCAAAATAACAACAATAGAACAACAATAYGTTGTTATTATCTATATTGCAATAACATTGCGGTTTCTAAGGACACGTAGTGACTCTGTTGCTTTATGCTCTGGACAAAAGCACAACATAGATGAGAATATCACAACTCAACTCCTTAGGTCTTGGATGTTGCTTCCTCTTTTGGCTGATGGATAATTTACAAAGTTAGAGCCATGATTTCTGCTGTCTCAAGAGTGCATTAGAATTTCACAGCAGGAGATTTGTAAAAGGGAAAGGAATGGTGTACAGGGAATTAAAAGGTCTGTAAAACTAGAGGCTCTCTCTCCAGTGAGGAGTGATCCTGTCTAAATCAATAAACGTCCATGGCCTGTGTTTTTCAGCTGTGATTACTAGGACTATATGTTCAGTCTGTGCATTCTGAGCAGAGCCAGTATCAGCTTAGTAACACCAAAATGTATTTACAGCTATTTGTCCAAATTTTGAATAGCTGTTCCCTTTGTTCTTTATCCTTTGCTGTACCAAAACCATAATGCAAACAGGTTTTGGCTCTGAAACCAGTGAAGTATTTCTAGGCATGCTTAACTCCAGGCATATGACTACTTCAGTTATGTTCATAAGACTTTCCACAGACTTAAAGGTAAGCACATGCTTAAATGGTTTGCTAACTCTGAGTCTCATTTTTCCAAAGTATTTAAGAGAATGTTATTTTTTAATGACTGTGGCATGCACAATAAAAGATGTTCTTCAGTAAAGAACATTATTATCTGCCATTCATTTTTCATTATTCTTTATTCATCATTACCTATTATCCTGCTGAACTATTTATCTTGGATCAGGAGCCATAATATTGRGGCATCAGAGAAAAGTTATATTCCGATATAGCAAGTTGTCAAAGCCAATGACTGAGCAAAAATCTTCAAAGTCCAAGATTTATTCTACAGAAACTACTACGTAAACACCTGGAAAATAGGAATATATCTAAAGAATAAGGAAACAGGAAAGAAAAGGCTATATGTATATTTTTATTGCAAAAAGATATCTTTTACTACACCGTAACTGCTGCTTGCTAAGTCTTACGCTGCAAAATCTTACTGGTACTACAGATTTCTGCCATGCATAGCGAATAGGGTCAATTTTCTTCCACTCAGTTSTGACTGACTTTCACTACTCTGGTGGCTCAGAAACACTACAGTGCTTAGTTTCTGCTAGGTAGAAAAGGTAACACACAACACAGTGAAGTTATGTAACYGCTGCACAAGAAACAGAATGCTATTGGCAGTGAAGGGGAAGCCTGTCTTTATATACCATAGTTACTTACACCGGTTCTAATTCCAAGGTAACAGCTTGGGAAATAGAATTCCCCAGTATTAGACTAAGAGTTGCAGCTGAATCCTTGAAACTAAGAACATGAAACAGAAAACCAGCTAGCTGGTTATGAGACAGAGATGTTTATGAGCTGTTCAATTACATTTTCTGTTGATCTATCTGTTTCTGGAGACCCTTTGCCATCCCTTGAAGACTAAAATATCATTCTGAAGATAGAGGCAGGATTCAAGTAGTACCATTCTCCCTAGATATCTTCTGATGAGGTGTCAGCTTCCTTTTGGCAGAGTCCGGAGGATAGATAAGGGACTGCGGCTACAGGCACAAAGGGCTTTTATGACAAGGCGAGAAAGAGAAAGTTTCAGATTAGCAGGAATTTGTATCTTTATTGTGCTTTTAACTTCAGTTTCAAACCTTAAAACAGATTTTCACTGATACATGAACTCAGTGAACTAATGTCCTATTGCATTTTAATTTCAGCAAGCTCACTCTCTGACTTCAAAGCCTGCTCGAAGCCTAGAAAGCAGTTAACAATCCGCTTGATTTGGCTACAGAAACCTGGGTTTCTTGTGTGCAGTCACAAAATAGGGAGAGGTCTTGAAAGAGATCAACCAAGAATTAGAAAAGCTACTACATGTTTTGAAAGATCCGTTGTATTTGTGCACAAATAATGACTAATCTTAATTAGTTTCTTCACTCATTTTTAAGGAAACAAATAGAAGCCTCAGAGGGAAGTGCTTAAACTAATGGAAAGTAAGACTGGAGGTAAGATTAACATAATAATTAAAACAGGTATAAACAACTGCCAGATGTATTTCTTTCCTCTCCCTTACTTTCCATCATAGTTGTCTTATTCTCTAGTTTTGTTTGTTCACAAAAGTTTTTTAGCTTTCCAAATCTCTTCCTTTCCACAAATTCAAGTTGTGGATCTTTAAACTTGTGACCCATTAAAGTTCACTCTGAGCCTGAGGGATAGATCACATTTCATAAAATTGCTAAGACTGTCTATCAGTTCAGATGGAAATCTAATAAGTGCAGTCATATCTCACCAGTTAGGAATCATGCGCRGCAGTTTGTGTGGCTGTCCTTTGAGACAAGTCACTGGTGTGTGAATTAAATTATTTCACATATATAAAAATTTCCAAATCGATTCCAAGGTCTTGTGTTTTAGATATACCCCTAGCTGTTCATGTTACTTCAGAGAGTGTTAACTGTACTTTGACCTTTTGGGAAACAAGATCAAAAAGAACTAAGATTTAGTTCACTGAAGCAGGACAGCTGGACAAGGTGGAGCTGGTGGCAGTTCAGGAAGGTAGATTTCAAATCCCCTTTCTCTAGGTTGCTGAAAGGATCAATGAAGATCAAAGAAATGATACGATTGCTATCACAGCACTATGTAGAAACTGCGATGCAAAAATGAACAAAGAATACTAACGAGAGGACTTCCGGTTTTGGGCTGAACATTCCTTAGAAGTGGTGGGACAAACTCAGGTCACTGTCTTCATGTCACGTAACAAGCACTGAAGTTTTACTCTGTGGTTGTGAAACTCTTGAGTACAGGCAAATATCCTTATCTGGTAACTGTGTATCTGCATTTCTAGATTACAGATATAAGATGGGAGTAAGGCTTCTTCTGATACTGGCTGTAGGCTCTTGAATGCACTCTGCGGTTTTGCTGAAGGCACACTGGCTTCTCCTCATCAGTGCTGTGGAACATACTGATGATGTGACCATTCCTAGAAGCTGGACGGATCTGAAAATACAACCTGATTCAAATAATAAAGCAAGCTAAAATATCCTTCTAGTGATGTTCTGTCAGATCTATCTGTGCCTCCTCMGTTACAGTGGGGTTGTCTGTAGGGTAACAATAATTTGGCCATTAGTACTTTGGGCATCTTCTGTAACAGGGCAAATAGTGACTAATATTGAACACACTTGCACTCTGATTCTGGATGTATGTATCAGCCCTTAGTCCTATATCCATGAGAATCTACAAAGGTGAATCAGTAGCCTTGTGTTTAAAAAAGCCGCTTCTCATTGTAGTCCAAGAGAACTGCTGGATACTCAAAAGTTTTGAAAAACAGGGCAAAAACAGAAGCAAAAAAAGAATAGATGTACTGCCTACCTTTAGTGATTCCAAAAGTCTTGGCTGGCTTGGCTTTGCTTACTCTGGCAAAACAAACATCCATTTCTTGGGAGTTCTGCCTGATGCAAAAGCTGCTGAATAGGCCCATGGATATGTTTTGTTTCCTCAAAACCAATTGTTTATTTCTGCTATATTATATGTACATCATTATCGATCAGTGACAGGTGATCATATAAGCAATCCTAGCTTGGTGTAAAACAGCTGTGCTCCATCAAAAGTCTTGCCTGATCTATTCACTTGCACTATCTGAATTTCTCTGACTAACTTTGCTTTTCTGTGTACTACATGTAAGTCACTGCCCCCCTCATATCTGTGCAAGAAGATTTATTTGGCAGTAAAAATGTCTACTTAAACTGAAAGTTCCGTTATTTACTTTATAGAAGTGAATAGGCTTCAATAAATCAGTCTTTCTTTCTCTTTCCTATTATTATTTATTGTTTACATTTCAGTAACAGGCATGTATCCTGTAAAGCCTTTCAACCTTAATCCACCAAAGGAGGAGGGGGAGAATGTGATGTTGAAATGGAATTGAAGTGAGGAGCAGCTGGATTTTTGTGAATATTACTCCACCCGAATGGGTGAGGGGCTGCTCTCCATGTTGTCACTCAGCATCAGAAATAACCAGGTGTTCATGAGCTTTTCAAGGCAAGGGCCGTTACTTCTTTAAAGGGGTGGTCAGGGTCTAGAAGAGAAGGATGCTGGTCTCTAAGAGGGACATGTGGCTGCTGTCACAGTTCAGGAGGGAATGGCAGGAAGTAGCCTGTGTGCTGCAATAAAAATGCTGTGTAAACCTCCTAGACAGTTAGGAATACCTTGTGTAAAGATCCAGATGCCCATCTTAACCCTAGACACCTACATGTTTTAAAAACATGACTCCAAAGGTGACTTCTGGGAGTGTGACTTAGCTCCTCAGTCCCAGCTAAATACCCAGCCTGTCTCAGAGTGCCCTGGCCTAGTGCAGGGATGGGGAATCATATGCACTCAGTAAGCAGCTGTTGCTGTTAGGTGGCGTTTTTTCAGGTTAAGCATTACAAAGTCTCTCTCGTGTGTATGACATGATGAGCCTCTTTCTACTTCATTTCACATTCTGTTGTCAGTGGAATATAAATTACGTTCATTTTGTATGCTTATTGACTTCTACATTAGAGAAGGTAACTCTGCTTAAATACAGACATTCACTGTCCAATTTAAGTGCATCCCTAATTAACTCTGTTGAACACTTGGATGACTTCCATAGCTGTTCCACCTATCTCCTCTTTGCCTAAACTTACTGCTTGAACTGCGGAAAATCACACTCAAATAAATCAATGTTTGAAAGAGACCAACTAAAAATTTTCTTAGGAAAAAAAAAAAAAGCAGCAGGACGTTTCTGTGGAACAGATTGCAAGATATGCTTATCATCTGTGTGTGCTGTGCACTTTGTGTCATGTGGTAGGAATATCCAGTCTGCCCCGAAGCTCTTCCTTATGTTTAAACTGCTTTCAACYCCAGCATTATTTTTTGTCTTTCATTTTGGCAGCAGGGTTAGTGAGTTTAAATTTTGAAAGGCAGGGAATGAGAGCTATACAGAACTGCTTGGTGAAGGGGTCAGAAAGGACAGTGTAGCTGAAAGCAACTGGGACTGTTAATGCATTCCTATTCCTTTTCCTTATGGGGCAGAGGAAGGCTAAATCTTACACGGAGCCAAAGGATCCCTTCCCCCCACTTTCATCTCGCCCACCCTGTAAGCTTTATGTCAAAGCTAACATCTTTCCACTGGAAGACAACTGGATGCGATTTCTTTCAGAGGCTTTCAGCGCTTCTCCTGTAACTGCTTGGTGGAGATGCTGCTGAGTGACATGAAATACTCTCTTCTCCCACCAGGATTAGTGAGCCTTCTCTCYGCAAGGCCCAGCTTCCTCCTTTGCCTCCACTAGCTCTATGTGAACAAAGAGACAAGTTTGAGTCTTGCAGAACAAAATAGCACTGGATTACTTCTCCCACATTTGCCACTGGCAGATGAACTCTGTTATTAGAAGAAACTTTTACTCTTCAAACAGAAATCAGCCCATGTGTGGAGCAAGAACAGGAACTTTAGTTTAGGTTCATTTCTTTTATGCTTCTCCATTTATATCTTGTGGAAACAAGGAATTGTCCTACCTTGTGCCACCCACAGTCCTTCCAGGTCAGCTTCTGCTCTTACTGCAGTCTCATTAGGTATTTTGTAAGAGATAGAAGAGGAAAACGGTGCCTAGCCTGTCCCAAGGATAGCCCCATCACTGATCTCTGATAACTTAAAACTTCCCTCTTTCTGGGAAGACAAATGTTAAATTCTTGCTTGTGGGACTTCTAGAATCAGGATTTTTAACCTAAATTTTCCCTTTGACTCCCCAAGTGACAACACAGGGTGGGTAGACAGATAGATAGACATTCTTAAAGCACACTGGTAGGTGATTAGTCTAACAATTTGCTGGGAATCATGGGAAAAGGAAATCAAGAAATCAGCACCAAGTTGTCTCCCCCGAGTGCCATAACCGTTGAAGATTACCAGTCAGTTCTGGATGCATGCTTGGCTACCCTGTTCCTCTCGCCATTGTTACCTTGACCAGTTTGTATTCTTCATGATTATTTGSGTGTTTTGGGTTACTGTAACAGATTTTATCTTCTGTTTGACTACTTTCCCTTCATCCCACAGTTGCTATGCTTTTTTGAATGATTGTCTTGAGTGTGCGTTGCTAACTTAATAGGCTAACTACATGTTGTGCCTGCCAGGCCGTCAAAGACCAGTTATCTTGCCTTGCATTTAAATTAATATTTCACTTATTGCCAAAATACAGACGCAAATATATATGAAAAACATGTATTTATTACATGACGCCATAAAAATAACAAGAAAGGAGCAGCATGATTTTTCTTCATTTCATACATAGTTGGGTTGGAATATATTCAGCCCAGTATGTATTCAGATGTATTCATTCATTATAAAATAAGTATGTATATTGAAATCCATGTTGGGTCTACTTATGCCAGGGTTGAATCTGGCTCTGCAAATTTGCAATATTATGTTACTACATTACAATATGCTGTCATGTTCAAGCCTTTGAATTTATTAATCAGGATGTAATATGCCAAATCTTTACAAATTACACATTGTTTTGGTACTTGATGTTGGCAACGTTATCACTAACAAAGCAAGCCAAATGACCCTTGCGCTAGATTTTCCATGTTATTCTCCAAGCAGATGTCAATGTAAGAAACTAATCTCAGTTTGTCTCAGATTATTGTACTTTCAGATGGCTATTCAATCCATGAAGTAGGGGGCAGTTTGTATCCACATTATCCCAAGGGAAGACCTTTGAAGCAATTGTGACCTCTTTGCTCTTGAAGGTGAGAGGAACATATTCTGTGCCAATGCTGTACTTGATAGATACAGCTCTGCTTCCATATGCTGCCAACTCTACTAATCCTCTTGCCAAAGAGAAAAGGTCCTTTCTCTCTATCCCTTTCCTCCTTTATTTGTCCTGTTCAAGTTGTTTCTGGAGAACAGGACTTGTTTCTTCTCTAAAGAAGCAACCTTTTCTTGTAACAACTACTCAAGTGTTACGGTCTTACCACGGCTTGACCCTTTTGGAAACACTGAAATGTGAAAAACGATACTTGGATCCCATGATGATGAGCAAGCTTAAAACCACTTAGGTAGATCAAAAAGGCTGAGTTGCTGAGTTTTGTGGCTTCTGTTCGAATTTTTGTTTCATTTAATCTACAGCGTCAATACAATCAAAACCCTGAAGGGCTCACCAGGCAGGAAAATGATCTGAAACTGCTGTTGGAACCAGACTTTAAAAGCAAGCCTTTTTATTGTCTGCAAAGCAGCCACTGCAGAATCATTATCCTTGTCTACTATTATTATGGGCTGCAATGCTGAGGATTCTTCTGAACAGTGGTATTTCATGGGCAAAAAGAAAATCCAAGAAAACTCTTTTTACACCTGAAGTTTTGATTTTCCCATGGCAGGATTTTTTCTCTTGATGATTTTGAAGGCTGAGAAAAATTGTGTCAGAGGGCCCAAMTCTTTTCATCAGAGGCTTGAAATCAATTATCAGGCTTGCTAGAAGGACTTCAGAAGTGCTTCAGAGGATCCTGATTAAATTATGATCCTGTCCTAATAAAGCTTCCTATATTTTGTAACCAGCATTGCTAAGAAAGAAAAAAAGTTGTCTTCTATGCAATAAGCAAATTATAGGAAGAAAAAAGGAATGAGAAAGGCATTATAAACCTACAAAGGAAACCAAGCTTAGGATGACCTCTCTTGACCTTTACTATCAAGGCACAAAGAATGTGTTTCTTAATGTCCAAGTCTAGTTAAATTTAATCTATACACTGTCTACCATATTCCCTCTAGGGGATGCAATGCCAAACGAGCACACAGTGTTCTCACATTAAAATGTTCCATCAGCATTGCTGTGGGCTGTGGGGGATATTAAGTCAGCCAGTCTCATTGCTGCTCTAGCCTGAAGAAGAGGCCAAAGTTCAGCAGTTTCATTAATTCGTTCAGGAAGAGAGGAAAGTAAAAACAAAACAAGTATTTATTTTCATTGATTGTCCAGGTTACACTCAATTGTTTGTCTTTTCCCTTTGTCCTTGTCCCTTTGCCCCTTTTCCTTTGCCCCTTTTCCCTTTCCTCTTTCCCCTTTCTCTCTCTTTTTAGAGATAAAAGGATAACAGTTTTTATGTCAGCAATGAAGATACAATTACTTAAACAAATCATTACTTCATATTCAAGTTTTTGCTGTCTGAATTTTAATTTTTGCCTTAAACTTTCTTTGCTTCATTAATTTAATTTTATCAGACTGATTGTAGCTTTTAGGCGTAAGCTCTTTATTAGTTATGATTCTTTATCCTCTGAAACCTTTTTATTCTTTTTCTCTTAATAGACAATGAACAAAGAATACCTTTCAAGAATGCTGACTGATTCTTAGAGCTCTGGCTGTATGAGATACCTCCTCCTCTCTCTGAAAATGCAACCTCACGTAGCTTAGAGCAATTAAACTGTTCGGAAATCTGAGAAACCCTGTGGTCACAGGAGATGCAATCCTACATTGACTGCAGAACTCCCTGCCAGATGAAATAAAAATAGCTATTAATTTCACCATGTTAGGAGCTAAGAGTACATACTGGAGCCAAATTGAAAAGCCATTTCTTTGCACAGGCTTTCCACCAAATGTAAATGCAATCACACTGTCAAATAATGAAAACAGAGGCAACCCATCTTAATATAAGACACTGCAATTGTATAACCCCAGGAAATGCTCAATCTGAGAYGGACGGGTACCAGTTTAAGAACCCCGCTGGATAATCAGTGATCATATTTGCTGTGGTAATACATAGTTTACCCTTACAAATGGATAAAAGATAAAGTAACAAGGCCTGAAAAAATTAAAGAAGTGCTGGACCAGAAATATGGAGAGTAGCAATAGATTACCTTGGTTAACTCTGCAGTTCAGGAGTTCATGGGAAGTTTGAGACTGCTGTTTGTTGTTTTTCTTCTGAGACAGAGCAATTTCCCCTGTCCTCTTCTGCCTCTTTCATGTTATTTATTTTCTAGTAAAGTTGACCTTGCACATTGGAAAATAGATTTTCCTCCTCAAAGAAGGACTATTCCACGTGAAAAGATTTTTCTTGTGTAATTTAAATTTATTTGCATTTTGCAAATRTATCTTCTTACAAGTTTTCCTGGCTTATGCCTAACTAAATCAACAAACTCTGTATTTTAGTTTTTAGGTARATACTTCAAAAGTGCTTAAGTATCTTGAAAGCCTACATTCCCTGGCTTTCATTAAGATCTAAATTAGTCTTTTAAGTCAAATTTGAAAATAAAGATGAGGCTCAGAAGGCACTTAGTTGCTCCTGAGATTTATTTTTAGGGTAAATCCTGAATACGACCTTTTTTCTTCTTMTCTATAATGATAATCTAACGTTTAGCCAATGCTTGGCTGTAGAACAACTGAGAGTTGTGAGATGACCAAGCTCATTTCCTGAGTTGCATCTTTTTGTTTTTGCAACAAGTCTTTATTTAATATTTCATTTAACAAGCCTTTTGGACTATCTCTTGATTAGATTCTGTGTGTTTCCTGCCACTTGCATGAACTGAGAAATGTAACCTTAAAGCCAGAGCCAACATAAATATTTTTTCATAGAATGATGTAACAACCAGCTTTTTGTTTCACATAATTCAGACTTACTAAAAACTTTGAAACTTTCCCCCATTTTCAGTCTGGTCAGAAAAATCATTTCAGGCAGCCACTTATATAAGTGATATCTGGTTACAGATAAACCTTGAYGGCATCTCATAGTTTGCCATCACAGAGTCCTGGACTGGAAACTTGAACCCTGCCTTTGGCATCTTGTCTCCTAACACGTAAGGATGACCCCACTTAATGAAAATGGAAAGACTTTTCTCCCTAAATAGTTAGTGCAATTTATCTTCCTTCTTCCTGCATATACATCCAAATCTTACCAGCATAACAGAGATTTTTTAAAAAATTTGAAAGTACAGGGAAAGAAGGCATTCCAAGATAATCAGCAAGAACATGCTTGTATTTGAACATCATGAGGTGGTAAGGACTGAAGATGTGATAGAAATCTGCTTGGTTTTCCAAGTCTTCTGTACCCAAGTCTTCAGTGTTGTTCTGCCGTGTTTCTGATACTGTGCTGTGATGTCCTGGTACTGCTGAGGAAGCCTGGGATTCAGCATTGTAGGAGATTATTGTAGGAGAATCACCATCAGAAAAAGTAGGTAGAATTTCCAAAGGAAGATTGTGATGTTCTATGATTAGGTGAAAATGTGGCCTGGCTTACCCTATGTGCACTGCACATATATTTGCATTGAAAGTGTCTGGGAGTCCCCTTGTATTACTTGTTCAGTTTGTACATTCACGGCTATGCAGACAAGTTAGCAAAATATTTTTCTAATTTGCCATACAATTAAAATCAACTAAAACTTTTTCCCCCTACATAGTTCCTGGATTTAACTGCTAATCTGCGGGACTAACTTTGTAGGCCCCAAACTCTACTCTTAGGTTTCATAGTGGAAAACTGGAATGATTTCAGCTCAGTAAAGTTACTCTGCAAATATGCTTATTTAAAGGAGACCAAAAGCTAGTTCAGAAGAAGAGAGTCACAGTGGGTGTTTCTGGCCATCTTAAATGAGAAAGAGTGATGGCTGATGGTTATAAGAAGGCTAAGAGAAAATTGAATTGGAGTCTAAGGGAGAAGCCCATGTTACAATCTCAGTTTTGGGGAAAAGGCCAGCTAAGATAGTGAAGGCCAAAGATTGTCACCATGGGATATGCCCCTGAGAGGTTCAGCCAAAGGACTTGCATGTTGGAAGTTTTTCAGATTTTTTCTCAACCACAGTAAGATTAATTTATAGTATTTGGGCTGGGGGAAGTTGGGGAATGGGGTCAAATTTGTGGCAAGCAGCCAAAAACTGATTAACTTTTTTATCAAAAGAAAAATAAACTTTCATCTGCTTTTCTGATGTCTCTGAGTGTGAAAACRGGTGTGTTACAAACCAAATGCAAAAACATCTCCATAGCAATGAATTTCAAATTCTTAAAGTTTATGAGATATTATTAAACCTGTAGCTAGGGTGGTATGTTAGCTGTTGCCGAGTTTTACTAGCTTTCCTTGACCTCACTTAAAAAAAAGAAAAAAAAAAAAGAAAAATCTCTGTCAATGGCGGCTGCTATAATTTTCCAGTGGTCAGTGTTCAATTGCTATTTGGATTTCTCTGCTGTTTTGATTTGCTGCTTGAAGGCCAATATGTAATTCACTCAGTTTAGGCCCTCAGTCTGATTACAATTTTTATAGTGCCATCTCCTGGTCCTAATCTTCAGAGGGTTTTTGATTGGTATAAGGCCAGTGCAGCTCTATGACACTTCGCTTTCTATTCTGATCCTTCAATGAGATGTACCAGGTACATAAACAGACCTATTTTTTCCCTTCCGCTTCTGACCGTTGYGAAGCTGCACTTTTCCAAGCTCCCCAAATATTCTAATTTACTCCTTGGTCTCCAAATTTATGGACCTAATCCTCTCCCCTATTACTGAATTTGCCTGACTCCTCCCACCATTTGCATAAAATCTCCTATTTAACCCCCCCTTTCCAGTCACTTTAGCTTTGCCAGATTTTAACTGCTGTGTTTCTGTTTCCTGTGTCAGGTGTCTGCAGGAAGCAGAATGTATTTGCACAAAAATCCCACCAATACAGTCTAGCCATTTTTCAGAATAAGATGAAGGAAAAAAACCCCCCAGTTTTGCTTATATTTAAACTGCTAATGGCTTTTAAAGAAAGCATTTGTGTCCATGTGCTTTGAACGAGAAGACACCTTACACAGCCRTGGGTGATTGTGTCAGAAATACACGTTTTGCCACCTAAAGAACCTCCTGTATGTGAAGAAATCAGTCCTTTTCTTAGACATCCCACTTCAGACATGCTTTTCAGTAATGTTTTAGCTATGAAGTCTGAACCGTATGAATTGCATTGACACTTCCTGGGTGTTGAAAATTGCAGATTTGCCCAGCTCCTATCAAGGTAATTTTCTTGTTTCACAGCGTGTTGTATTTTCCAGTATCTCCTTGTGAAGCTATCAAGAATACCGCTGAAGATAACAAGTTGGCTCCCAATTTTGTCTTTTTTTTTTTTTGAAGAGTTAAATAAGGGTTATTAAAAAAAAAGAAAAATCCTGGGCCGCGTGTTGAATGCGAAGGGAAAGCGAAGGTGAGGCAGAACTGTAGCATTACTCAGGGTGATGTGGCAGGGCTCTGTGGTTAAGATGCCCTGCAATCAGAAATTAAAGGTTATACTGYGTAATAGAAGAGGCTGAATGCACACATACAAAAGCGGCTGGTGAAGATTTCCTAAACGTTAAGTTTGTTGCGGACAAAACAGTCTCCAGTCACGGAATTTTACCTAATTATGTTAATCGGCAACAATTTACTCATTT